>NC_057408.1:33330856-33662498 GCF_019320065.1 Cervus canadensis
TGGAATATCAATTTTTATGTTTAAATAAAGAAAAGTGAAGGTTGTTCAGTCACGTCCAACTCCTTGCCACTCCATGAACTATACAGTCCATAGAATTCTCCAGGTCACAATACTGGAGTGGGTGGCTGTTCCTATCTCCAGGGGATCTTCCCAACTCAGGGATCGAAACCAAATCTCCTGCACTGCAGAAGGATTCTCTACCAGTTGAGCCACTAAAGTCAGGCACAAAAATTGTTCACGTCCTTACAGTCTTAGGACAGATAAAATCTTATGTCAATACGAATCAGAACGGTGGTTGGGGAGCGGGGAAAATCTGAAAAATATTCAAGGGACTATCTAGGTTAGTGAAAGTTTCCATATTTCCATCATGGTTGGATGAGATGGTGGTTATACTTGTTTATGTATTTATTAAAATTCGTCAGACAGAATGCTAAAAATCCATTCATTTTAAACTCTGTATAATTTATAATAGGTAATCAAGCATATAAATGCATGAACAAATAAAGACATAAACAAAACAACAATTACTCTTGGATGACTGTCCCCTTCCAAAACAACATTCTAGGAAAGTACATGTAAATTGCTTAACTTAATATTCTGGACACAGCACTTCAAGTTATAACCTTGGACATATTGAAATAGGGCCCCATTATCTACAATCTCTCTGTGACTTCATTTACCCATGGTCAACCTTGGTCTAAAAGCATTAAATGAAAAATTCCAGAAATAAACAATTCATACGTTTAAATTATACACTGTTCTGAGTAACATGATGAAATCTCACAGCTCCGCACTCCATCCATTGGTATTACCTTAACTCAGTGATCCAGGATCGTGTGAATTACATGATTCTCTTTCCAGCATATTGTCAGAAGATCAGTAGTGCCCTAGTGCCACTCACCTCACTTCATTTCAGTACATAGGGATTTTATCATCTCACATCATCACAAGAACGGAGAGTATAATACAATAAGATATTTTGAGAGAGACCACATTCATGTAACTTTTACACAGTATATTTTTATAACTGTTGTATTTTATTATTGTTGTTTTTAATATTACTCTGCCTAATTTACAAATTAAACTTCATTTTATGTGTGTGTATAAAAAAATATATAACATTTTATATAAATTTAAAATAAATATATATAATTCAGGTGGATTCTTTACTGCCTCAGTCACCAGGGAATCCCAAAGAAGAACTACTGTTGTTCAACTGTTCTTCACCTATATTTTCTTGTCATCTCCATAATAGGACAACTGATTAAAAAATGTCGAGCATATAGAACAAAAGCATAGTCCAAACAAAATACATAGTAAGTTTTATTAATTTTTAAAATTATTTTAAAAACAAAACTCAGAGATCAAGATGCATAGAATTTTTCCAAAGTACATTTATAGCTTCATATTCTTCCATTATTAAAAAACAAAAACAGTACTGAAATATATATTTTGTCAGACATTTTGGAAAGGAATAGCTAAAATGCTTTCCAAATAGGACAATCCTATTCACAGAAAAAATAAAATAAAATAGCTAATAAATGTGTTAAGTTAAAACATGAGGCATATATGTTAAATTCAAAACAGCTTATTTAAAGCAAGATAAAAATGCATGAAATTATGAAACTTTAAAGAGATGTATGGGTGTGAGAGTTGGACTATAAAGAAAGCTGACCGCCAAAGAATTGATGCTTTTGAACTGTGGTGTTGGAGAAGACTTGATAATTCCTTGGATTGCAAGGAGATCAAACCAGTTAATTCTAAAGGAAATTGGTCTGGAATATTCACTGGAAGGACTTGTGCTGAACCTGAAGCTCCAATACTTTAGCCACATGATGCAAAGAATTGACTCATTGGAAAAGATCCTGATGCTGAGAAAGACTGAAGACAGGAGAAGGGGACAACAGAGGATGAGATGGTTGATGGCATTACTGACTCAATGGACATGAGTTTGAGCAAGTTCCAGGAGCTGGTGATGGACAGGGAAGCCTGGCATGCCACAGTCCCTGGGGTCACAAAAAGTTGGACATGACTGAGCAACTGAACTGACTAAAAGAGAGACAAAACAAAATAATCTAAGACAAAGTTTAAAAAGTTTCTATAAAACTGTATACATATAACAAATAACAATTGATAAGCTTTTTGATATGCATAATTTCCTGTGAAAATATGATTATCATAGTAATACATTAGGTGAATAATGAAAAAATCATGAAATATGTTGACAAGTTTGTGACAGATTGTTTAACTTCCCACAAGGAAAGAGTTTTACCATTGAGTTGCTTCAAATTCTCAGGTAAGAAAAAGTTTCCACAAGTTATAATTTGTTTGAGAAAATGAAAAAAATCTCAAAACTTTCCAAATAATTTTTGAAACTTACTCTACACAGATAATAATCGTTTCAATCTTCAATTTTTTTGTATATATGTGTGTGGTGAAATCTTAATAAAGTATTTATTGAATAGTTTTAACTATGTATCAGATGACTAATTCTAAGAAAAGAAGTCTTATCCCAGAATTGCAATTGAATATTTAAAAATGTATAATTTAATCATTTAAAAATCAATAAGCATATTGCACAAAAAGGTCAATAGGGAGATGTATGTTATTTATACTAATTTCAAAAATTTATTATTTGAAATAGTATCAAATTACTTGTAAATAACTAAAAATATAGGTGTGGTTCACCATCCAGTGAAAGATGGATAAATAATTACCGGCTTGAAGGCAATCCTGCAATGTTAGATTTCTCAGTAAGTGTAACCACTATTATTGCTAAAGTGTTTTTCAGGAAGTTCTAACCAAGTCAATAAGACATAAAATATTAAAAGTAGCAACTGGTGGAAAAGGGGAGAAAAATTATCACTGCATATAGCATTTCTCAATTTTGTATGTAGAAAATCAAATATATTATTCAGAAATAAACTTAAGAATTAATCATATCTGTTGTCTCAAATAGTCAGCATGTCTGTGTATCATAAATAGTTAAAACACTTAACAATGCCATAAAGAAAAATTTTTGCAGAATGTTTTATGCAATTTATATTGTAATTATCAATAAACATTCACAATAATTATAGGATAGACATGATTTATTCAGTTACATAGGTAATGGTGCAAAAGTGGCCTGGTAAATACAATGTTGATCTTGAAGGATTGATTTTTAAAACTTTCTGAAAATAAATGCCATAGTAATTATTTTCAGAGACAAATAATGTTAGTAAGTCTTGCTTCTCAATATTTGAGATAACAAATGGGTTATAATTGTCAAAATAAAAGAAAATGGAGATGAAGCTTGAAGACCCCTTGAGTATACAAAATCAATTAAGTCATGTAAGCAAAACTTAGTTTATTTCTTGCAAATACCTGGGATAGTAAAAATTAAATTTAACTGTTCTTTCTAAAATGGTATAAAAAAAATCACTTTTAATGTATCCTCTGCTGTCAGGACACTCCCATTGCAATAAGCTATCATTGTAATGGTTAAACAGCTTCCTCATTTTCATTTTATGACTTCTTGTGACATTATGCCTCTGAGCCTCTTACCAGTTTCCATACTTCAAGTTCGAAGTATTCCTGTTGGCAGTTCCTATCTCACTCAATAAAATATTCATACCAAGTTTACTTGGTATGAATTTTCTTTTGACATAACAAATGAAATGAATATAATTTTCCAAAATTAATGGAGAATAAAACAATTTATCCACAACTGTCATGTGTATATTTATGTGAGGCATAATATACTGTAAAGCTAAACTCCTATATAACTAAGAAATAGAATTTTAAAATGAAGAGAAAATGTTTGATTAAAAATGCCAAGTTAAAGTCAATGCACATTCAGTTCAGTTCAGTCACTCAGTCATGTCCGACTCTTTGCGACCCCATGTACTGCAGCACGCTAGGCTTCCCTGTCCATCACCAACTCCCAAAGCTTGCTCAAACTCATGTCCAGTGAGTTGGTGATGCCATCCAACCATTTCATCCCTTCTCCTCCCACCTTCAATCTTCCCCAGCATCAGGCTCTTTTCCAATGAGTCAATTCTTCACATCAGGTGGCCCAAATATTGAAGTTTCAGCTTTAGCATCAGTCCTTCCAATGAATATCCAGGACTGATTTCCTTGAGGATTGACTGGTTGGATCTCCTTGCAGTCCAAGGGATTCTCGAGAGTCTTCTCCAACACCACCACAGTTCAAAAGCACTAATCCTTCAGTGCTCAGCTTTGTTTGTGGCCCAACTTTTGCATCCATTCATGGCTATTGGAAAAACCATAGCTTTGACTAGATGGATCTTTGTTGGAAAAGTAATGTCTCTGCTTTTTAATATGCTATCTAGGTTGGTCATAGCATTCTTCCAAGGAGCAAACATCTTTGAATTTCATGGCTTCAGTCACCATCTGCAGTGATTTTGGAGTCCCTCAAGATAAAGTGTACCACTGTTCCCATTGTTTCCTCATCTATTTGCCACAAAGTGATGGGACCAGATGCCATGATCTTTGTTTTCTGAATGTTGAGCTTTAAGCCAACTTTTTCACTCTCCTCTTTCACTTTCATCAAGAGGCTCTTTAGTTCCTCTTTGCTTTTTGCGGTTATGGTGATGTCATCTGTGGATTTGAGTTTATTTATATTTCTCCCGGCAATCTTGATTCCAGCTTGTGTTTCATCCAGCCCAGCATTTCACATGATGTACTCTGCATATAAGTTAAATAAGCATGGTGACAATATACAGCCTTGACATACTCCTTTCCCTATTTGGAACCAGTCTGCTGTTCCATGTCCAGTTCTAACTTCTGCTTCTTGACCTGCATATAGGTTTCTCAGGAGGCAGGTAAGGTGGTCGGTATTCCCATCTCTTTAAGAACTTTCTACAGTTTGTTGTGATCCAGTCAAAGGCTTTGGTGTAGTCAATAAAGCAGAAGTAGTTGTTTTCCTGGAACTCTTTTGTTCTATGATCCAACTGATTTTGGCAATTTTATATCTGGCTGAAAACAAATTTGTGGCAGATTATTTAAATAAATTACAAAACTATATGAACAATAAACATTTGAAAAATCATGTAAAAGCTGATTTTAAAAGATACAGGGAAACATTAATATGTTTTGCCACTCCAAGTTTTGTTTCTCTGTATTTTAAACCTTAACAAAGTAAACAAATAAAAAATTTGGAAATATTTTTAAATCTCTCAGAAAAAGTTAATTACCTTGTATACAGTGAAAGATTTCTAAAAGTGAGAAATTTCTAAGTTTACAAAAGAGAAAATAGTAAATTATAAATACATTTCAGAAAATATCTAATAAAATATGAAAAATGTTTGCCATCATTATTAAAGATAAGTAAATTATATAATTTGGTTTCACTTCATTAGAAAAGGTACTCAGTAGGTACATTAAAACACATTTTTTTTCTCCTTCAAATAGAATGATAAATTAATACACATTTCAAGATACATATTTGCCAAGTTGAGTCAAGGAACTTAGAAATGATATACTTTAGTGATTCTTGGTTAGGATTATATAAAAATAATGATAATACATAGAGACTAGGATTTATTTAGAAAAATAGCAAATCATATTTATTAAAAATACAAAAGAAATAAATGATTAACAATATTTAAGTGGCTGAATAAATCAGTACGTTAATCAGGAGTGCTGAACAGCCAATTATAATCATATATTCAAGAATCATTTCCTGGCAGAAAATAAGTTCATCACATATTATGGGACATCAACATATAAAAATATGACTAGATTAAACCATTTGAAATTGCTAATGTTTGGCTAATTTTGATCTAAAAAAAAGTAATATAAGATTCAATTTCATAATAGCATGATTTATAGATCTTGTAAAAATTCCAAAATATTTGTGTGTGCTCAGTCGCGCAGTTGTGTCTGACTCTTTGCTATCCCTTGGACTGCATTCCATCAGGCTCTTCTGTCCTTGGGCTTCTCCAGGAAGAATATTGGAGCGGATTGCCATTTCCTCCTCCAGGGGATCTTCCCGGCCCAAAAAGGATTGAACCAAGTCTTTTATGTAGCTTGCATTGGCAGGCTGATTCTTTACCATTAGCACCACCTGAGAAGCCCTGAGCTATTTAAAATGCAATTCTGTGGATATTTTCAGAATTTCAAATTGCTCAAAAATGCATTATTATTTCTATATTACAAAAGTTAAAATATATCAGTTCATTTCAGTTGCTCAGTCGTGTCCGACTCTTTGTGACCCCATGGACTGCATCATGCCAGGCTTACCTGTCCATCACCAACTCCCGGAGCCTCTTCAAACTTATGTCCATCACGTAGGTGATGCCATCCAACCATCTCATCCTCTGTTGTACCTTTTTCCTCCCGCCTTCAATCTTTCCCAGCAAAAGGCTCTTTTCAAATAAGTCAGTTCTTCGCATCAGGTGGCCAAAGTATTGGAGTTTCAGCTTCAACATCAGTCCTTCCAATGCATATTCAGGATTGATTTCATTTAGGATTGACTGGTTGGATCTCCTTGCAGTTCAAGGGACTCTCAGGAGTCTTCTCCAACACCACAGTTCAAAAGTGTCAAATCATGTAAATCCATGGCTGATTCATGTCAATGTATGGCAAAAACCACTACAATATTGTAAAGTAATCAGCCTCCAACTAATAAAAATAAATGGAAAAAAAAAAAGTGTCAAATCTTCAGTGCTCAGCTTTCTTTATAGTCCAACTCTCACATCCATACATCACTACTGGAAAAACCATGGCTTTGACTAGACAGACCTTTGTTGGCAAAGTAATGTCTCTATTTTTTAATATGCTGTCTAGGTTGGTCATAACTTTTCTTCCAAGAAGCAAGCATCTTTGAATTTCATGGCTGCAGTCACCATCTGCAGTGATTTTGAAGACCCCCCCAAATAAAATGTATGCTTTTTTTTAAGTGGACTCATTAGCATTTTGACACCTGTCCTCTCTTTTTTCTTCCCCTTATACACACATACACAAAAGATATGCACCTGCATGTACAAACAACATATTCAGAATACCAGGTTTATTGCCTACCTATTACGTGATTTAAGATAGGCTAGGAAATTTGAAGGGAAACCTAAAATAGAAATCACACACTCTAACAATTTACTAAGGAATAACACAGGCATCTGTGAAAATATGCAAAATTTAAATTACTAATCTGAAGTTTTATACATATATATATATATATATATATATATATACACATACATATACATAAAGGATTGGAGAAGAGGGCATCAGAGGATGAGATGGCTGGATGTCATCAACGATGCAATGAACATGAACTTGGGCAAATTTCAGGAGATGATGAGGGACAGGGAGGCCTGGCATTCTGCAGTCCATAGGGTCGCAAAGAGTCAGACATGACTAGGCAAACAACACCAATACATGTACATATATATATACGTATGTGTATATATGTAGATGGAGAAGGACATGGCAGCCCACTTCAGTACTCTTGCCTTTAAAATCCCATGGAGGGAGAAGCCTGGTCGGCTGCAGTCCGTGGGGTTGCTAAGAGTCGGACACGACTGAGCGACTTCACTTTCACTTTTCACTTTCATGCATTGGAGAAGGAAATGGCAACTCACTCCAGTGTTCTTGCCTGGAGAATCCCAGGGTCAGGGGAGCCTGGTGGGCTGCTGTCAATGGGGTCGCACAGAGTCGAACACGACTGAAGCGACTTAGCAATAGCAACAGCAATATATGTAGAATATGTATATAAATGTATAGATATGAAAAACATCAGATTAATAATATGAATTTTAATATTTTCACATCCAAATGAGACATGCAGAGTATCATAGAGAGGTTTTACTGAGCTTCAGACGAGTCCTGTTAAATAGGATTTGAGTAGGTAGAGATTACAGAGACTTCTTATCTTACATATTCAGTTATTTCCTTAAGAAACTAGGCAAGATAATATGGACATTTAAATAAAACCTATTGTCTAATTCAGAAGCTTTGTCAATGGAGAGTCAACAGAATCATCTTTTTCTGTGAAATATGGCATAGTAATTGTCGGTCCTTCAATAAGTAACATAAAATGTAATCATGAAGCAGCCTCCAGAACCATTCACCCAGGAAATGTTGAGATGCATTCTGCACCAGAAAATAGCAGCTGTCTTAAAAACAGTTTCTTATTGATTCGAGAGTAAGGCAGGCCATTTTTAAGGCACATTCCCTGGAAATTTTATCATGCTGTTTTCAACAATGAAAATGTGTGTGCAGTTTGTTCCAGAAAAATGCATTGAACAATGAAAGAAATGTTAAGATTGAAAACCTAGATACTTTCTTTCTAGTCCCATATCAACAGTAAACCAATTGTATAACACCCATCGGGTCTTCATAGGTAAATTCCTATCTATGGCTGAAACTACCATTTGTATGCTGAAGATGCAAAAAATCTGTATTTCCATCCTCAGTGACTTCATGAATAACTAGTGACAGAATCTATTCAACAAATCTTTAATGATCTCTGATATACCTGTCATACATATATATTAAAAAAAAAACCCTGTGGATTTATACTATAAACATGCTCCTTACATGTCTTCATCTCAGATACCAATAGGTACCATGTCATTTCTCAAGACAGAAATATAAATATTTTCCTTCCTGCCACATGCAATCCATTGGGAGATCAATTTTAACTATAACACTTTATAAATGGTTCCACTTTTCTAGATCTTTACTATTAACTTTCATATCCATCTATCTCCTACAACATTTGAATGACCTCCTCCTGGTCACCTTTTTTATTATGCCTAATGTCCATATTCCACTTACCATCCAGATTGATCTTTTAAAGATCACAGGACCATTTTAAAGCATACAATGGGAATTGTACTTCAGATAATCCAAACAACTAACTATTGGCTTACAAAATCCTTAAGAGATTCTGATCTCTATTTCTAATGTCACCTCATAGGACTTTCTCCTCATCTCTACACTTTAATACCCTCCATTTTTTTGTGTTCTGCAAATTGTTCAAGCTGTTTCCTATTTAGGAGAGATATTATAATGGTTCACCAGTATCTTGTTCTTTTCTGACTCTAAGTAGGTGAAGTTTTACTCCTAACCTCCCTTGACAATTGAATGTGATGTTTGACAAGATCTGGCCAATGAAATGTAAGCAGGAGTGATACATCACTTCTAGGCTAAGTCAGTGAAAAACCTATGTGTGATTCCTTAGAATGTCTTTCTTGAACCCACCATTCATAAAAGCATTGTGCTGTACATAATACAGCCAAAATATCATGGAATCTCAATCAAATGAAACCTAAGCTTGAGATCTTAACAGACTTGATGAAGCAGAAAACTTGTCAATCCTGTTAAACAAGCACCTCGAGGTAATTTTTATGTTAAATAATGGTAAATTAATAATTTCCTGCCTAGTAAGTAACCTTAAAGTCTTTGAGTTAATTAATTTATTTACCTAAAGAATTCTTTCCACTTATTATCCTATAATTCACTTCTGATCATTTAGATTTTAGTTTAAATAGTATCTCATCAGAAATTCCTGACTGTGATAACACAATCAAAATCAAACCTATTTATCAGGTACGCAACATAATGTCACCTTTTAAAAAATTATGTATGTGTCACTGTCTGATATTTTTTGGTTCATTTATTTAATTATCTGCTTCCTCTCTGTTTCCCATTACTGCCAATAAAATGACCTCAAGTGATGTTTGATGATTTATCCATAGAAATTTTATTGTATTTTTTATTATAACTGAGACATAGAAAGTGATCAAAATTATTTCCTGGAGTATTTATCAAAAGAGCAATTACCATTTTTCTCATTTTGTATCAAAAAGTCTAATTTTCTGATCCTATTTCTATGGTACCAAAGTAAAATGTACATTATGCTAAAAGGTCAATAATTACCTACAGAATCAGTTTAACAAGCTTCTGAAAATTCTGTAGAATTGTATCAAGGCTTTTGAATCAGTTACTATAGTATTTTTCATAGGGATGACTTAAATTTTATTTTTCGTAGAAGAAAAGTGTATTCTCCCAGAGGTGCTTACATAAATAACACAGTATAATCATTTTGATATTTGAATAATAATATAGAAACAGCTTCTTACAAGCCCCAGCAAGTGTCTCCATAAATAAAGCCATATTATGCATGTAGCTTATGTGCATGATGCCTGAAGGTACCTTAGAGGGGTACTACAAAAAGCATAAAATTGTTGAAAGCTTTCTATTCCTGCAAGCATCCAAGGCAAACATCAGAGATAAAGATCACTTGAGCTATGTTTGTCTGCCTTATGGTGTTAATTAAATGCCAATATTTTTTTCTCTTGAGATGCTCAGAATTAGTTTCATATTCTCCTTTGAGAAAGACAAGATCATAAAGTATGCCTGTCACATGGTTTAAGACATCCTATCCTGCTGTGAAATCCCCAGGAGGTACTTTTCATTTACACAATTCTCAACTATTATTTAAGGATGTAATTTTTAATGTACTGTATATATTTTATCAGCATGGTAAATCTAATAATTTCACAGAATTGAAAATTAAAGCAAGGCAGGTATCATTTAATGCCATTTGTTCTATATTAAATCTAAATCTGCTTTTCATTGGCAATAAAACTGTTTATTTACAAAGTGTATACTATGTACTTATAAAGTTTGCTGGAGCTATGAATGGTAGAAAAGAAGTACAACACAGTCTCAAAATTAAAGAAACTTTAAGATCATGAAATTAAATTTAATTGTATAAAGTTACAGGATTCCAATAAAAACCAGCATATATCCAAAGACAGTTTCAGGTATGCCTTTAACAATTATAAGGGTTGAAAATGGAAATATGTATAAGGAACTCTAAGTGATAAGGCATGCATCCTAAAGATCTAAAAACAAAACCAATTTCATAAAAGGTGACTTTAGAAGCACCCTCAGATAACTTAAATATTATATTGATGCTCTAGAAGAAATGATGTCAGTTAGAAACTTTTAAAATAGCCCAGTTAACCTGTACTTCTCTTTTTGGCCAAGAAACAATTGGGAACTAAACTACCCTCTCACCTTAATCCTTCCTCACCCCTCCTAAGGAAAAAAAAAAAAATATATATATATATATATATGAAAATAAATAATTTTTTAAGACACTAGATATCAAAAAATAGGTAACAGTGATTCCTGAAAGAAGAAAAGTAAAACAAAGTGAGCCCTGTGATTACCCCAGATTACTGCCTTTGGGAGAATTTCTAGGCTGCTGTAGAAGGAAGTGTAGTTCAGACAAACCTAAACAGACATTATGAGTGACAGCCCAGGAAGATCAAAGCCCCAGAGCTTGCAGGACAGAACACCTTAGAGTTGAGACGGCAAAGTGAGAGAATTCCGACATCTGCCGATATGAGGACTCAGTGTGACAGAGATCAATGTATGCACATGAGTTAATTATCTGAGTTCTGGGAAAGAACTACCAAAAAGAACAGAAAGACGAGTAAGTGACTCTAACAGAGAGCCAAATAGAGCTGGTTTTACCAGCCTGAATGGAAAATTTAATAATTAATGTGGCACTGGAGTGATTCTTATGACACTAGGGTTATCAGAAGCATTTTGCTCAGTAGTGGGAAGTAACCAGCCATGAATTAAACACAGCTCTGGCCCCCATCTAACATTTCAGAAGTATGGTCTGGAGTATTTGAGTGGTCTATAAGTAACTATGTGCTGAAAGAAAGCTCAAAAGTATAAGGATTCAAAAATATTCACCACTCAAAAAAGGTAAATTAGTATAGCTTTCATATGATCAAAAATTATCAAGCATACAGAAAAAAAGGAAATTATGACCCATGGTGAAAATAAAAATCAGTTACTTAGCACTGACCAGAACTAAAATTAGCAGAGATATTGAAATATAGATAATATATTTGTATTACATTAGTTTAAAAGTTAAGTAGAAATGAATAAGATATCTTTAAAGATGCAACTCAAACTGCTCTAAATAAAAAAAATATAATGACTGAGCTGAAAAATTTACTGAAAGAGATTAATGACAGATTAGGTACTGTAGATAAAAGGATAAGTGAACCTGAAGACATTGCAAGTGGCATTATCAAAGATGAAAGTAGAGAAAAAATAATAATAAGCAAAATAAACAGTGACTGGGAAAGAACTTCAAGTGTAATGGGAATCCACAGAGAAGAGGAAACTGGGAAGGAAGAGAAACATAATTGAATGCACAGGGCCAAAGTTTATCCAGATGTAATAGAAATTGCAAACCTACATTTTTAGAAACAATAAATCCAACTACAAAATGATTTTAAAAAATACACCAAGGCTCATGATAATCACATTTCTCAAAATAAATAAAATCTTAAAAGAATCTAGATGGAAAAAATCCCCATTATATATGGAGAAACAAAATGTAGGATATTAGAGTATATCTCAAACACTGATACAATGAAAAACAAAAAAACAATGAAACTGATCAAAACAAATTAACTACCATTCTAGAATTTTATATCTAGAAAGAATTTTTAAATAATGCAGATAAAGACTCTTTCAGTTAAATGAAAATTGAAATAATTTATCAGTAGTAGGTACTACCACAAATGTTAAAGGAAGCCCTTCAAAAAGAAGGAAATTCTACCAGATGGAGAAATGAATCTATACAAAGGAATGTGCCTATACAAAGAAACATTAGACATCAAAAATGGTAAATATGGATTATCAGAAAGCAATTACTTGTCATTTAACCTCTTGAAAAGACAATCCAATGCCTAAAATTAAAAATTTATTGTAGGTTTTAAAACATATCAGTATATCAAAGAATGGAGAGTAAAAAGTGGAAATGTATGTTGTGTGATCTTTATAATTTATGAAAAGCGATATCACTATAAGGTAGACTGATAAATTAAAAATGCACATTATAAATCTTAAAGGAAAAGTCAAATATGAGAGAATAGCATTGAAACATGTATATTACACATGCAAAATAGATGACCATTGCAAATTTGATACATGAAGCAGGGCACCCAAAGCTGGTGCTCTGGATCAACCCAGTGGGATGGGGTGGGGAGGGAGGTGGGAGAGGGGTTTAGGATGTTGGGACACAAATACAACTAAGGCTGATTCATGTCGATTTTTGGTAAAAAGCACCACAATATTGTGAAGTAATTAGCCTCCAATTAAAATAAATAAATTAACAAAAACTGATTAAAATAATCTCCAGAACTGAAAAAAAGGCATACCTAATAAGGTGACAAATGTGATATAATGGAAAACAAAAAGAAATCTAATTCAAAAAAAGAAAGAAAATGTTAAACATTCAATAACAAAGTTAAAAAAGTTAAACCTGGTGTAAATTATTGCATTAATTATAAATAACTTAAAGGAATTAAAAAGTGAGAATCCAGCTATGTGTTGCCTGTTAGAAATTCTCTTTTTAGATATGACTCTACCACATTAAAATAAAAGTAAAGGATGGGGGAAATACGACAAGCTAGCATCATTCAAAATAAAACTGGGTGCCTCAATGTATCAGATATAAAAAATTGCCTGGAGTAAACAAGATCACTTTGCAATAGCAAAGAGATTCTATATCAGGAGAACACAGCAATCATTAAGGCTTATATAACTAGTAACAGAAATTCAAAATTTAAACAAAATTAAAGACAAAGTTAAAAGAAAAGTGAGAAGAAATAGGCACATCTACAATTGCATTGATATATTTTAATATCCTTCTTTCACTAATTGAAAGAATAGAAAATCTGCAAAGAAACAGAAATATGAACAACGATATTGATCAACAAATTTTAATTGACATTTATGGAACATTCCAACCATTAACATCAGAATATACATATCCTTTTTAAGTTCATGAAGAACATTTTCCAAGATAGGGCACATACTGGGACAATAAAAATAAATATACTTAAAAATATTTCTAGAATATTTGGAAACTAAATATTCTTTTAGACAACACATGGGTAAAATTTAAAAAGTAAATAAAGAAGAAAAATTAAGAACAGTCAGACCTGATTTACGGAGAAGGCAATGGCACCCCACTCCAGTACTCTTGCCTTTAAAATCCCATGGATGGAGGAGCCTGGTAGGCTGCGGCCCATGGGGTCGCTAAGAGTCAGATGACTGAGGGACTTCATTTTCACTTTTCACTTTCATGCATTGGAGAAGGAAATGGCAACCCACTCCAATGTTCTTGCCTGGAGAATCCCAGGGACAGGGGAGCCTGGTGGGCTGACGTCTATGGGGTCACACAGAGTCGGACATGACTGAAGTGGCTTAGCAGCTTAGCAGACCTGATTTAAAATGAAAACACAAGATACAAATATTTGTGATATGCTGCCAAAGCACTGGTTAGAGACAGTGCATAACGACTAAAGAGTCAGTCCATTAGGAATATATTACAATTCTAAATCTTTAAGTCCTCCAAAGCAAAACACAAAAAGTAATAGCAAATTAAAATATATACAAACAGAGTATTAAGAGAAACAAATTAATTATCATAATGGGCTATTTTAAGATATTTCTTTCAATACACAGAAAAAACAACAACAAACAAAACACACAAAATGAGTAAAATTATATAGAAGATTTGAACAATACAAATAACAAGCTTGACCCAAATGGTACATATAAATACTGTACCAAACAATTACAGAATGTGTCTTCACCCCAAGGACACATGGAGTATTCATAAAATGTATCATATATTGCTTTGCAAAGCAAAGCTCAATTTTTTTTTTTAAATTGAACATATTCATCACTTGATACCTTACTACAATGGATTTAAGAAAGAAAGGAATAACAAAAAGATAACTAGGCATTGATTTACTATTCAAAATATAAGCAATCCGATTCTAAAATTTCTATCACCCAAAAAAAAAAGAAAATATTTTATCTGTATATAAATTTAGAGTAAGTGTATATTACATTTATCTTTAAAAATGATGAAGAGTATAAGTATGTATTTTCTTTTTTAACTTTTAATTTTGTTTCAGTATTAGAAAATATTTTGAATAAAATAAAAGCTATCCGAAAGTTTATTAAATCTTACATATTTCCTTCATTCTTACATACTTCCTTCAGTAATGTTACTAAATTGTAATACTATTAGAGTTATTTGTCACAATCTGATTTCATCTTGAGTTCTTCCAACATCTTTGTTGATTTTTTTTTTTCTTTTGATTTTCACATTGTAAAAATTTTAATTTGTGGAGTAAAGTTCTATGGGTTTATACAAATGCACATACTCATGTATACATCATCACAGTGCCATAGAGTTCAACTCCTTTAATGCTCCCTCCATAATGTGCACTTATTGTCCTTTGTAGAGAAACAATTATGCTGCCCTAAATGTTGGCAACTACTGATACACTGATAGTTTAGGTTAATGTTTTACAGAATTATACACCATTTAAAAAATTAAAAGTTTATAATTTGTGGCTTTTTACATCCTTCTTATTTCAATTAGCAAAATGCACTTAAGGATCTTTATGTTATCTGAATCACTACTACATTTTTTTTTTTTTAGTGGTGGTCCATTGCATGAATGTACAGAAAACATTTATGCATTTATAAGTTGAATATCATTTGAGGTGTTTCTGATTTGGGGTGATTAATAAAACTTCCATAAATTTTAGAGCACATACTTTTATAATACACTGAGATAAATACCTGAGTGGGACTTTTGAGTTGCATGATAAATGCATATTCAATTTTATAAGAAGCTGATAAGCTGATTTCTAATGGGGATGCAAAGTGGTTTACTACAATCTTACTGTGACTTTTCCAGTGGTCATGTATGGATGGGAGAGTTGGACTGTAAAGAAAGCTGAGAACCGAATAATTGATGCTTTTGAACTGTGGTGTTGGAGAAGACTCTTGAGAGTCCCTTGGACTGCAAGGAGATCCAACCAGTCCATCCTAAAGGAGATCAGTCCTGCGTGTTCATTGGAAGGACTGATGTTGAAGCTGAAACTCCAGTACTTGGGCCACCTGGTGAGAAGAGCTAACTCATTTGAAAAGACCCTGATGCTGGGAAAGTTTGAGGTCAGGAGGAGAAGAGAACGACAGAGGATGAGATGGTTGGATGCCATCACCGACACAATGGACATGGGTTTGGGTGGACTCTGGGAGTTGGTGATGGACAGGAAGGCCTAGCGTGCTGCGGTTCACGGGGTGGGGGCGCTGCGGATTGCAAAGAGTCGGACATGACTGAGTGACTGAACTGAACTGTGATTTACTCCAATCAGTAGGATATGAGAGTTAGATTTGCTCTATCATTTTTAAGAATTTATATTTTAGAGCAGTTTTAGGTTCACAGCAAAATTGAGAGGATAATGCAGAGGTTTTCATAAAGCCCTTCCCTCAAATATGTATATCTTCCTCCATTATCAACATCCCCTACCAAAGTGGTACATTAATTACAATTAAATTAACCTACACTGACATATCATAATCACCCAAAGTCCATATGGAGAAGTCAATGGCAACCCTCTCCAGTACTCTTGCTTGGAAAATCCCATGGATGGAGGAGCCCAGTAGGCTGCAGTCCATGTGGTTGCTAAAAGTCGGACTCAACTGAGCAGCTTCACTTTCACTTTTCACTTTTGTGTATTGGAGAAGGAAATGGCAACCCACTCCACTGTTCTTGCCTGGAGAATCCCAGGGACGGGGGAGCCTGGTGGGCTGCCGTCGATGCAGCAGCAAATGCATAGTTTACTGTAGGATTCAATCTTGGTATTACACAGTCTATGCTGCTGCTGCTGCTAAGTTGTTTCAGTCGTGTCTGACTCTGTGCAACCCCACAGATGGCAGCCCACCAGGTTCCCCCATTCATGGGATTTTCCAGGCAGGCAAGATTACTGGAGTGGGTTGTCATTGCCTTCTCAATGCATGAAAGTGAAAAGTGAAAGCGAAGTCGCTCAGTCGTGTCCCACTCTTAGCGACCCCATGGACTGCAGCCTACAAGGCCCCTCTGTCTATGGGATTCTCCAGGCAGGAATACTGGAGTAGGTTGCCACTTCCTTCTCCACACAGTATATAGGTTTGGACAAATGTAAAATGACACGTATTCACCATCATATTATTTGTGGATGTGTCTTCAACTCCTTTCAGTAAACACCATGGAGTATAGTTATTGGACTGTATGATAAGAGTAAACTTAGTTTTGTAAGAAGCATGCTGTCTTCTGAAGTGACTGTTTCATTTTGCATTTCTGTTAGCAATGTATGAGGATCTCTGTTGTTCAACATCCTTCTCAGCATTCTGGATTTTGGCCATTCTAATTGGTGTGTAATGCAATCTCACTATTGTTTTAATTTTCATGTCACAGATGATAGTACAATGTAGTGTCTTTTCATACACTTTTTGCGATTTGCATATATTTTTGGTGACGCGTCTGTTAAGATCTTTGGTCCATTTTGAAATATTGACAATCTTTCAAATTTATTTTCATAAATTTTAGCTTGTTTTCTCTGATAACAAATCTTGCTGAATATTTTGAATATTTTTTAAAATGCTAAAAGTATTCTTGGTCGGCATAGATATTTTAAAATTTTTATTCTGCTCACATACTGACACATTTATAATTGAGTTGCTTGCTTAGTTGAGTTTAGAGGCACTTTATATACTCTGCATACAAGTTTTGTACCAAATATGTGATTTGCAAATATTTTCTTCCAGTCTATGATTGTAAAAATAGTATTGATACATTAATAATAGATTAAGGCTTTGATTCTATGAAGAGAGGACATAGGTCCAGGAGAAACTAACTTTTTGCTCTTCCTGCCCTGCTATTGCTCTCCTCCACTTTGCCTACATCACAATGGACACTTCCTTAAGGCTCTTAAATGTTGGCTTCAAACTCAACATTCAGAAAACTAAGATCATGGCATCTGGTTCCACACTTTCATGGCAAATACGTGGGGAAACAATGGAAACAGTGACAGACTTTGTTTTTTGGGACTCCAAAATTACTGTAGATGGTGACTGCAGCCATGAAATTAAAAGATGCTTGCTCCTGGGAAGAAAAGTTATGACCAACCTAGACAGCATATTAAAAAACAGAGACATTATTTTGCCAACAAAGGTCCATCTAGTCAAAGCTATGGTTCTTCCAGTAGTCATGTATGGATGTGAGAGTTGGACTATAAAGAAAGCTGAGTGCTTTCTTTTGAAAGAATTTTTTCAAAATTTTTCAGAATTTTTTGAAAGAATTGATGCTTTTGAACTGTGGTGTTGGAGAAGACTCTTGGGAGTCTCTTGGACTGCAAGGAGATCCAACCAGTCCATCCTAAAGGAAATCAGTCCTGAATATTCATTGGAAGGGTTGATGATGAAGCTGAAACTCCAATACTTTGGCCACCTGATGAGGAGAACTGACTCATTGGAAAAGAGCCTGATGCTGGGAAAGATTGAATGTGGGAGGAGAAGGGGACAACAGAGGATGAGATGGTTACATGGTATCATCGACTCAATGGACATTAGTTTGAGGAAATTCCAGGCATTGACAGTGGACAGGGAGGCCTGGCTTGCCGCAGTCCATGGGGTCACACAGAGTCAGACACAACTGAGTGACTGAACAGAACTCAACTGAACATCTTTGTAAGGTGTGATTGGTTTTTTAAATAACTGTCAAAATATACTGTACCTTACTTTTAGAATTTTCAAAGCAATTTCATTATATTATTTCATTTGATCTTGAACATATTGATTGTTCAGAAAATACTATTTTTCCAAATTGCAGATATATAAACTAAGTCTGAGGACCTTTGGATTTATTAATGTTAAAGTCCATGCTAATAGTGAAAAATAGATGCATAAACAGATTATAAGATGCCTGCTACATTTATTGAGTCATTCAGTCATCCATTCTTTAGATTATTTTAAGAACATATTCTATATCAGATACTTAGAATTTAAAGACTGGCATAAAGTTTCTCATTAAAAAGCTTATTTCTACCTCACTTCGGGTCCTTCCGTTGTCAAGTCATCCTACTAATTTTAGAAACAGAGCCTAAATCCAGGTCAATAATAGTTGAGTAAGCATTATGTTTGGCTTGTCTCCATTTTGAGATCTCACTAAAATGATCTATTATTTAAGGAGGAAGAAGCTAAAAAATGAGTCATTTCTTTGATTGTGGTAAAGCTGTGTAATAAAGTTAATTAACAGAATACAGTAAGATGCAGATGACAATTAAACAGGGTCAGAAGTAAAGAGCTAAACTTATAAGAAGCTTTTTTAAAGTCTTCACATTCAAATTCTGACATTGGGCCAAAGATTGAGTACCAAAAATATGGAAATTAATTAGAAAATGTATAAATTAGAATGGTGACCTTTGTGCTCTGCTTCCTTATAATGTTGACTAGTTCAGGACTAAATTCAGATTTAATTCAACAGTCTTGCCAATCTCTTTTTTTTTGACAGACAGGACAGAGGTAAGAAGCATACCCTAAAAACAGAAGACCCTGGATTGATCTGCAAAATAACCTGCATTGGGGGAGTGACTAGAACGTAGGCTAGAGAGATTTTTCTGTATAAAGTGTCATTTTAACATAAAGTAACTTCCTCATCAGAAACCACAGCCAAGTAACATTTTAGAATCATGATAATGTGAATAAATGACCTGAAAGAAAGAATGTCAATCTTGGAGTGAGGAAAATGCTTCTTTGTTTGTTTTTTAAGCTGAAAGATCTTCAAATCATGTTGATCATACAACTGTCCATTTTCTCAACATTCATGGTCATTTTTCAATGTTATGACAGTTTTAAGTGACATAAGAATGGGTAACAGTGAAGCATTTATTTTGTTGTCAAATAACTAAAATTCTATCTGTGCTTTAACATGTAAGACAACTGCATGATGACCAAGATGATGTTGGTATTGGGCTTCCCAGGTGGCGCTAGTGGTAAAGAACCCACCTGCCATTGCAGGAGACCTAAGAGAGGTGGGTTCAATCCCTGGGTTGGGAAGATCCCCTGGAGGAGGACATGGCAATCCACTCCAGTATTCTTGCCTGGAGAATCCCACAGACAGAGGAGCCTGGCGAGCTATACAGTCCGTAGGATCACAAAGAGTCAGACATATAAATATGTAGAAAACTTATAAATCTATTTAAAATGCACATGTTGCTATTACCATCCTTACAATCTTACAATAGTATGATTAGTTGCAAATAAACACAGTAGGACAACCAGAACAAACATGGAAACTTTAACAAGTGCATCTTAATTAGGAAAAACATACCAGTTACTGTGAGAAGAGATAAAAGAAGATAAGGAAAACAGATGATTGCTAAAGTTGTGTGTGCAGATCACGTCATTTATTATTTATGCAATATTATGTTAAGGATAGCACTGAAGACTTTCAGACTTGTAAATGTCTTTCCTATCCAGTGTCATACCTGAAATTTTCCTTTCAGAGTGCCACATACTCCCACTTAAAAACTTGATCATTAGGAACACTAAAGTCTTCCTCTGAGGAGTGATGTTTTAACTCTTTAAGTGAATAGAGTGACAACTTTTGAAAATAAATAACACAATCATTTAAGAAATGTGAATTATATATGTAGGGGTAGAGTAGTGAACACAACAAACTTCTAGATTTCATTTTTGGCTGTGGCCAAAAATAATTGTGGTATTCTGAAACTTTCTGTATGCAAAAAAATAAATCTAACTCATCCCTGAAGTCTGCGATTTTTAATATGAGAGAATTTTTAATATGAGAGAATTGAGGACCTTCCCTTGCCCATGAGAATTGTATGATTGCTATTCTAATTCAATAAAATCACATGTACAGAAGAGCTTGTGTGTGCTATGACAACACTATGACCAATAAGAACTACTGATATTGATATTAATTGGAGTCACACAGTCACAGGATGTCAGAGGAAATGAAATACTTCAGTACAAATTTCAGTGGTTATAGATTCAAAATGCATGATGCTATGCTGCACATTAGAAATTTTCCATATTCCTTGCTGCCTTTGACATTACGTAGTCCCAGCCTTTCAGTCTTCTCCTTATGGTCCTATAAGAAAATAAGACTTTATACTATGCCCCAGTGAAGTGCCATTTCAAATATAGGCAGCAAACAGGATGGAGTTGCCTCATGACTCTCTTCTTCTTGAAAACATATTATCCCCTAATGGGTATATTCTCACCTTCCCACCCTTTCCTGGGAGAAAACAGTCCATGACATTTGAGAAATATGTGCTGCAAATTGGCAGGCACAAGCACCCTAAAAGACTATAAAATAAACATGAATCCCCTTTGAAAAAAACTTTATATTTTCATCACATCCCCTGTAAGCTAACACACTGCACTGTTTACAGTCTTCCACTACAATATATTTTGAAACGATTACCTTCTTCTGAGTCATTTGTGTCATAATGCTCTCCATAGGTACCCATAAAATGAAAATGTAAGCCGTTTTTATTGGCCACACTACATCTTAATTGAAAATATTAAAGGGGATTGCTCTCCTACTGATTTTTCCTCCATTTAATTGGCTAATCATATGATATTTTTAATGGAATAATCGTGAAAGAAAATATGAATCTAATTTAAATTCAAACTGGATTTGGGATATTTAAGAGATTATCCCAGAGTAGCAGAGGGTGCATGAGGCAATAAACATCTGTTCATTCCTGACCACTAGCCTTGGTGTTTATGAGCTTGGGGGATATTTATTTTCAGGAGACATGATTCTCTACATTTGAGCTTCAGCTGTTTTACTGCTGTGATTTTAGTAAAAACTTTTAAATTTATCAGCAGATTTTTGCCCAATTTTTCACCTTTCTCTTTGTACTTTTATCAAAATACAATTCTGACAAATGAACAATTGTCCCAGGGAATCACCACATTCTACTGAGATGGAGAATTCAGCCATTTATTTATCATGGTTCTGTAATGCAGAATAAATAGATGAACCAAACCATGTTACAGCATTGGGCATGTGCTTTGGTAAGACCATCATAGCCTCAGTGGTGGAAAATTAAATATTCCATTCATGAATCCATTTGAGAGCTTTTGAGTCTCTACCATTGCCATACATGTTGGAAACTACTTGAAGCTAAACACAAGTGCCAACAATCTCAGCATTTGCAGTCTACTGAGGGAAATCAGGGGCTTCCCAAGTGGCTCAGTGGTAAAGGATCTGCCTGCCAATGCGGGAGCCACTTGAGATGTGGGTTTAATCCCTGGGTCAGGAATATTCCCTGGAGGAGGAAATGGCAACCAGATATAGTATTCTTGCCTGGATAATCCCATGGACAGAAGAGCCTGGCAGGCTATAGTCCATGGGGTTGCAAAGAGTCGGACATGACTCAGCACACATACACAAGAGATATCAACCTACCTTCGCGAAACCTATCTCTGCAGTTTTCGGCATTGGAGAATTGCAATGTAAATAATGGCAGAAATGAGTTTATAATAATGCTTACTAAATGGATATTAGAGGTGATAACTGACATGCAAATTCAGAGAAAAGTCAGATCATAGTGGACTCAGGTAGACAAGTAACGGTTTACTTCAGAATATTGACTTTGACTTTTGGGATGTAAAAACTGGGATTTTGATAAAAAGTACTCAAACAGATGCTACAAGGTGTATAAATACTTATAGCTGACTAGGAGACAGAGCTTACGTCAACTGACGTTTCTCTGGTCCTACCAATCTGTGAGTACAAAAGAACTCTCATTACTAGAAGTGATGCTTGTATAATGGGTTTCTGTCCTCCACCTAATTCAGTTGGAATTTTCTGCAAATTTTCCTAGAGAACATCTAAGAATCATTAAGGGGTATCACACCTATGTCTATAATCACCTCTCTGTCAGGCATTACAGAAGTTCCCTAAAACAGAGTTGCCTTTTCTTCAAGTGTTGCTACTCTCCTTCTTTCAGCTGAAGCTGAAGCTCCAATACTTTGGCCACATGATGCGAAGAACCGACTCTTTAGAAAAGACCCTGATGCTGGGAAAGATTGAGGGCAGGAGGATAAGGGGATGACAGAGCATGAGATGGTTGGATGGTGTCACCAATTCGATGGCCATGGGTTTGACCAAGCTCCAGGAGTTGGTTAGGAAAGGGAAGCCTGGCGTGCTGCGTTCCATGGGGTCACAAAGACTCAGATATGACTAAGCGACTGAACTGAACTGACTCTCTTCCCAGTTTGCATAATCTCATTTTGAGCATTCCCACTACAACACTGAGCAATATGATCTTAGGCACATCCCTCCTAGAAACCATCTCTTGGACTGCTTCAATGTACACTGCTGGTGAGAATACAGATTCACAAATGCCTGCAGTGTCCAAACTTCACCTGTTTCCAAGGTGAAGTGTGGTCCATCTCTCACCGCTTTGTATTATACCTATTTAGAGGAATCTTAAAAAAGTAATATTTATATTACAAGATCCCCAAAAACTTTCAGTGAAACTCCTCTTGTGTGTTACTTATGGTACCTGACTCCTCCAGAGGCCTCAGACTTTAAGTCTTTGGTTTCTGGGTGATCAGTTTTGTTTTTTGTTTTTTTTTAATCAAATCTTTGTTGTTGGGTTAGCTAATCAGGCTGGACTTCTGTTTTTTGTTTTTTTTTAATCAAATCTTTGTTGTTGGGTTAGCTAATCAGGCTGGACTTCCCTTCAGATGGGTTCCAAATAGGAGAGTTTTCCCATTTCTTTACAGAAATACTTTCTGTGGAATCTTCTAACAGGTCATGTGTGTGAATGCATGCTAAGCTGCCTCAATCATGTCCTACTCTATGTGATCTCATGGACCATAGCCCACCAGGCTCCTCTGCCCATGGGATTCTCCAGGCAGGAATATGGAATGGGTTGCCATGCTCTCCTCCAGGGGATCTTCTCAACCCATGGATCAAACCCAAGCCTCTTATGTCTCCTGCACATCCACCCTATGTAATCAAGCCTTAGGCCTAGCAGGAGGGATTAACATGTAGGCTTGAGGTGATATACAAAAGTTTGTATCTCACAGGGAACACAAAACCATAACATATATCAGCTGTTTTTCTGCTGGACTTATATTTTGCTGACTGAAACAGTCTCACATCATGTTTTTAATATATGAATTGTTGCAACATAAAGCATCCACATGGGACCCCTTTGGGCACATCCAAGTGACTTAAGAGATTACAAAACAGCTTCAGAGCCTGGCCTACAGATTAGTGTTTGGTTTGAGAATAGTTACCAAAATAGTACATGAGATTTATTTATTTTTATTTTTTATTTATTTTTATTAGTTGGAGGCTAATTACTTTACAATATTGTAGTGGTTTTTGCCATACGTTGACATGAATCAGCCATGGATTTACATGTGTTCCCCATCTTGAACCCCCCTCCCACCTCCCTCCCCATCCCATCCCTCTGGGTCTTCCCAGTGCACCAGCCCTGAGCACTTGTCTCATGCATCCAACCTGGACTGGCAATCTGTTTCACACTTGATAATATACATGTTTCGATGCTGTTATCTCAGGTTATCCCACCCTCGCCTTTTCCCATAGAGTCCAAAAGTCTGTTCTATACATCTGTGTCTCTTTTTCTGTCTTGCATGTAGGGTTATCGTTACCATCTTTCTAAATTCCATATATATGCGTTAGTATACTGCATTGGTTTTTCTCTTTCTTGCTTACTTCACTCTGTATAATGGGCTCCAGTTTCATCCATCTCATTAGAACTGATTCACATGTATTCTTTTCAATGGCTGAGTAATATTCCATTGTGTATATGTACCACAGTTTTCTTATCCATTCGTCTGCTGATGGGCATCTAGGTTGCTTCCATGTCCTGGCTATTACAAACAGTGCTTCAATGAACATTGGGGTACAGTGTCTCTTTCAGATCTGGTTTCCTCGGTGTGTATGCCCAGGAGTGGGATTGCTGGGTCATGTGGCAGTTCTATTTCCAGTTTTTAAGAAATCTCCACACTGTTCTCCATAGTGGCTGTACTAGTTTGCATTCCCACCAACAGTGTAAGAGGGTTCCCATTTCTTCACACCCTCCCCAGCATTTATTGCTTGTAGAAAAAATGTGCATGAGATTTTAAATGGCTAGAGAGCTAAAAGAAATAATAGCAATTAATTTTTGAAATATACATTAACTTATTAAAGAAAATATATTCCATTTTTGAGTTAGATATTTACTGCAAAAAGAAGTACCTTGTCCAGAGATTTAAGCAACCAAACTGTTATTGATTGTCAGTGGTATAAGTGGTGATCTTAATTCAAGTAGTCTAGAGCAAAATTTCTTCAAGGTGAATGTCTCATCAAATGATCATTTGTTTTCATTTGGGACCAAGATTTCAGTGGTAGCCTTGCTCAGAAAACAGAAGAACCTTTAAAAATATATAATATATTGGGTGAGGGATGAATGTTAGGTTAAGTGAATCATAAGGCAGAAATGAGTAAGTAAGAAATGTGGTCTATGACCTGATAATATTGTTCCTGTTCTTGTATATCTAAGGTCTGTGATTTAATGCCCTTTGTACAGCCAAGGCTTTGAAAAGGGTAAATAGTATAAATCTCCTTTTTATACATATTTGCACATTTAATATTAACTCTTTGGATTTTATTATCACTAGTCTCAGCTGACAGTTTAGAGAACTGAGTTGGAAATTAGGTGATGTGCTTTTGTTCCAAGTGTGATTTTAATAATCTATGTTTTTCAATGTAGGTGATTTCACTGTCTAGCCCTCAGGTTCTTCATGACTCAAATGAAGATTATTGAGCCTGGCAATTTCAGAGGTCTCTAGCATTTTTATTCCCATCTATCATCTAATTAGTTCTGTGCTCTCTATTAGGGCTGATTTTGGCCCCATGAAGAATGTATAAAAGTTTAGGAACAAAACTTTTCAGAACAATAAAATATCCTTGATTATCTTATCCTTTATAATGCATATTTATATTCTACTTGGCTTGCCATTACTTACATAAGTGACTTTATATTGGAACCATCTTTTATAAGTGTTGTTCTAATTTCTTCTAGTTTTTCTTTTAATTTTCTGAAGCTGCAGTAAGACCCAGGTTTTCCTTCACTTCATGGTGTACATATAGGTCTTTTAGATTTTTATGCACTCCATTACTAGTATTTGATAAACATAGGAGACTAGACAATTTTTGGCACCCAGGTCTCAAGGATGAGGTATATTTTTATGCTTTGTATCTGACTTGTTTAAAAAATGCCTGAATATGTGTTTTCAATAGCTCACAGCATCAAAATCATAGCCACAGAGGAATAGAAATTACATTTGCTTCTTCTTGTGCATTTTAATATTTTATTTTCCAAATATGAGAATGATGATATACTGACCATTTTTTTTTAAGTTAAAGTAAAGGAAAAGGTCAGTTTTCATTCTAGTCCTAAAGAAAGGCAATGCCAAAGAAGGCTCAAACTACCGCATAATTGCACTTATCTCACATGCTAGTAAAGTCATGCTCAAAATTCTCCAAGCCAGGCTTCAACAGTACATGAACCATGAACTTCCACATGTTCAAGCTGGTTTAGAAAAGGCAGAGGAACCAGAGATCAAATTGCCAAAATCTATTGGAACATCGAAAAAGCAAGAGAGTTCCAGAAAAACATCTACTTCTGCTTTACTGACTATGCCAAAGCCTTTGACTATGTGGATCACAATAAACTGTGGAAAATTCTTAAAGAGATGGAAATACCAGAACACCTTACCTGCCTCCTGAGATATCTGTTGCAGGTCAAGAAGTAACAGTTAGAACCGGACATGGAACGACAGACAGGTCCCAAATTGGGAAAGGAGTACATTGAGGCTGTGTATTGTCATCCTGCTTATTTAACTTATATACAGAGTACATCATGAGAAACGCTGGGCTGGATGAAGCAAAAGCTGGAATCAGATTGCTGAGAGAAATATCAATAGCCTTAGATATGCAAATAACACCACCCTTATAGCAGCAAGCAAAGAACTAAAGAGCCTCTTGATGAAAGTGAAAGAGGAGAGTGAAAAAGTTGGCTTAAAACTCAACATTCAAAAAACTAAGATCATGGTATCCGGTTTCATCAATCCCATTTGACACGTCACTTATGGTAAATAGATGGGGAAACAATGAAAACAGTGAAGGTGGCTTTATTTTTTTGGTCTCCAAAATCACTGCGGATGGTGACTGCCGCCACGAAATTCAAAGACGCTTGCTCCTCGGAAGAAAAGTTATGACCAACCTAGACAGCATATCAAAAAGCAGAGACATTCCTTTGCCAACAAAGATCTGTCTAGTTAAAGCTATGGTTTTTCCAAGAGTCATTATGGATGTGAGATTTGGACTATAAAGAAAGCTGAGTGCTGAAGAATTGATGTTTTAGAAATGTGGTGTTGGAGAAGACTCTTGAGAGTCCCTTGGACCGCAAGGAGTTCCAACCAGTCCATCCTAAAGGAAATCAGTCCTGAAAACATTGGAAGGACTGATGCTGAAGCTGACACTCTAATACTTTGGCCTCCTGATGTGAAGAACTGACTCATTTGAAAAGAACCTGATGCTGGGAAAGATTGAAGGTGGGAGAAGGCAACGAAAGAGGATAAGATGATTGGATGGCAATACCGACTCAATGGACATGAGCTTGAGTAGGCTCTGGGAGTTGATGATGGACAGGGACGCCTGGAGTGCTGCAGTCCATGGGGTCGCAAAGAGTCAGACACGACTGACTGACTGAACTGACGTGATAGTTGGTTTATAATATATTAGTTTTGGTATACAGCTTTATGATTCAGTATTTTGATAATTATACTTCATTTAAAGTTATTATAAAATAATGGTTTTATTTCTGTGTTGTACAGTGTATCCTTGTAGCTTATTTTTTTTATATATACTTTTAGTTTGTAACACTTAAACTCCTCCCACTATCTGGCCTTCCTCCCCATTTTCTCTCCCCAGTGGCAGTCACTAGTTTGTTCTCTATACCAAGGAGTCTGTTTCTATTTTGTTATATTTATTTGTTCTATTTTTTTAATATTCTACATATAATTGGTAATATAAATTATTTGTCTTTCTCTGACATTTCATGAAGCATAATGCCCTCTAGGTCTACCCATGTTGTTGTGAATGCAACAACATGGAATTTTATTATTTTTTAATGGAATTTTATTATTTTTATTGCTGAGTAACATTCCATATTCCCTGGAGAAGGAAATGGCAACCCACTCTAGTATTCTTGCCCAGAGAATTCCATGGACAGAGGTACCTAGCAGGCTACAGTCCATGGGTTCTCAAAGAGTCAGATATGACTGAGCGACTAACTTAGTACTCCATATCACATCTTCTTTACTCTTCTGTAGATGGACACTTAGTTTCCTTACATATCTTGGCTCTGTTAAACAATACTGTTATGAACATTGTGGTGCATGTACTTTTAGATTTAATGTTTTTATTTTCTTCATGTATTTTCACAGGAGTGAAATTGCTAGATCATACGGTAGTTCTATTTTTAATTTTTTCAAGAACTTTCATAGTGTTGCCTACAGAGGCCATTCCAGTTTTTATTTTCAAGCTCCTGGTGAATCTTAAACTCCAAAAACTTGAGATCTTCTGATGGTCAATTCTTAACAGACCACACAATTAAAACAGTACACTGCTTTCACTATGATATAAACTTGTATATAGGGGAAAGAGAATCATTCCTTCTTTGAATCACATTAGATTTTGAAATAGAGGCCATGTAAAGCCTTTTTGATTGCAGAGTGTACAAGAAGTCAAATAAATAATTTCTTATACCATCAAGTATGCATAATTCTAGTACAGAAACTTAAAAAATACCCTTCCAAAATCTTGATGTTCCTCTAATTCATAAGTGTAATGTGATGTACCATGCTGCAGGATAGCATGAAAAGAAGGAATTGTTTCAGCTTATCTGTATTAGCTTTATTGTGAAAAATCTCTTTTATTACCTTGATAAACACTAGTTCAGAGGTGATTTTCCTTAATATAGCATGGGACTTGGATGAATATTGCAAGTCTTGGGTATTATAGCTACATAGTTTACTTTCTGATCCTCTGATACACTTTTTGGGATCTTACGTTCTTGTAGGTGACAGTTTAAGTTTTTGTAAATACATGAGATAATGCAAAGAAATATTAAGAAGCAGAGAGGAAGATCAAGAGCATAACCTAGGGGGAAAAAAAAGAGCATAACCTAGGGAGACATCTTGTATTGAATGGTTATATTAATGAGAGATAGTCAAAGGATAAGTGTAGTGTCAGGGTTACACAAGAAGGACAAAAGGCTTTGTCATTACAAACCAGGGAGAAGAAAAATTTAGGAAGGAAAAGAGACAGTTATGGTGTCAAACGTTACAGATGACACATAGGACAAATACAGGAAGATAACAGTAAATCTAAGAACTTGGAGGGAAATTTTTCTGTACAAAATTGTAGGAAGGTATGCATATTTACTTGACTTACTTCACCTCTGCCTTGACTCCACCATACACAGAATGCTAAAGGTAATATCTTGCTTATAGGGATAGTTTCCTACTGAAAGGAAAAATTAATAGTTATTGGTATATCAAGTTAACATATCATTTCTTTCTTAGGGGTACTATGGAAATATGGAATATGAATCTATACAAATGAATAGGCTAATTCTCAGAATTTGCTCCAAGATGCTTACCCATAAATATTAGAATATGGTACACATCATATGCCTTTCTCAGCCAATATATTTGCACAGCTTCTTTTTAATGGTGGACAATGCCTCTAAGCCTGTCACTTAAACCTTCAAATGCAAATGACTCATCTTCTTATGAAGCTCATTACTCTACTGAAACTTTATAGGACATGAAGTGACATGGAAAATTTAGAGTTCCCCACTGTCATTATGATCACATTAATTAAGCAATAAGACCCAGCAGTACAGGAACTACATTGTATTAATTCATATCATGGGATAAATGTTCAAAGAAGTGCTTGGGAATAAAGCCACAAGACTCCCATTAATGTCATGAGTCTATGTGGATTAATGCTGGACACCTGCTTCTCAACTCTGACATTGCTGGTAACTGTAAGTCCTGACTTATCTTAATCTTTACAGAAATATGATTGTGCCTCACTCCCTTTCCTAATACTTCTGTTCAGGACCATTTCATTTGCCAGTGCATGCTAAGTCACTTCAGCTGTTTCTGACTCTTTGTGACACCATAGACTGCAGCCCACCAGGCTCCTCTGTCTATGGGATTCTCCAGGCAAGAATACTGGAGTGGGTTGCCATGCCCTCCTCCAGGGGATCTTCCCTACACAGGTATCGAACTCAAGTCTCATACCTCCTGTGATAGCAGGCGAGTTCTTTACCACCAGCACCACCTGGGAAACCCTCATTTGCCAATACTTTTTTCTCATATTAAAGGTAAATTTTTTTTAAAAAAAGTAAATTCAGATGCACGATTAGAAAAACAGGGACATTTGGGAAGACACCTAATTTCATGGAAAGACAATTTTAAAATGTCACATTAATGTGTTGGTAGAAACAAAATCACTCTGGAGTAGAAGTCTATCTAAGGATATATTTGCAAGTTACTATAGTTTCAAACAAAATCTAGACCACTAAGACTGAGAGCTGTAACTTATGTCCTAGATATGAATAAGCGAGTATCAGAATCCAGGAATTCATGAATATGGTCCCATTTCAGACATCTCAAATTTCATTAAAAATAAATCATCTTTGGATAAGTATGCTTTTGTTTGTTTTCTGCCAGTGTTTTCTCCTCCCTATTTGGTGTTGGTGACATTTTGAATCCATTCTTATACTTAGGAACTTAGAAGTTTTACCTGAATTCAGGGGTTCTTAACTTGTGATCTTTCTGAGATCAACAGTATCTCCTGAAAATTTGTTAGAAATGCAAAGTATTAGAACTCACCACAAATGTACTGAATCAGAAACTCTGAAGTTGAGACCCACAAACTGTGCTTTAACCAAGAAATCTGGGTTCTTTGAGAATGATAAAATTTGAAAGGCAAAATTATAATTGAAGAAGAAATAGTGCCATTATTTCTGTACAATCTCTGCCTTTTGCTATCAGAGAGAGCATCTTGGTTTAGGCCTGTTAGAGAATTCTTTTAGGTGTTTACATTAAAATATGATGTTGCCTTAATTTCATCAGGATTCAGTAAGTCAGTTTGGCTCTCCCCATGAAATTTGTCTATCAGAATCTGTCTAGTTCTTTTCCCTCAAAAGTCTATAGATAATGGAAGGTGGGAGGGAGGCTCAAGCTACAAGGGACAAGTGTATACCTATGATTGAACGTTGATGTATGGTAGAAACCAACATGATATTGTAACTATCCTTCAATTTAAAATAAATAAATTAAGAAAAAGTCTCTAGATAGATATACAATTATCTATTTATCTATCTGTAATGAACATATTTAATTCCACCAAAAGTTTGGCTTTAATATGTAATTATTGCATTTGGCTGAGCATTATGTCAACAGTGGTTGTAGTTTGTCTCTGTCCTTCTACATTTTTCTAGCACACAAGATGTCTATTTTGATTTTGTGAGGCAATTAGTATGTTCTTTTTCTTTTTGGTCTGTTCCTAGACCTCTGCCTGAAAATCTCAACCTCTGTCACTGTCTCAATACATATTTCCTCTAGGACCAGAGATGTACATTCCTCTAATAATTTCCTCTGAGAGACTGATGAGCCATAGAACTGAACCTCATATGCTATTTTATTGGATTTCTGCATATAGTTCTATCCCTGAAACATGTCCATGCCCCATTTGCCTTTTAAGATGCCTCCCTTTATCTCTGTTGGATCTGTGTGATAGTGGTTGCTTTTCTGGACACACTGTCTGAAGTTCTCCTCTCTGGACTCAGTGTTCAGTCTTCCTTCCTAGCCTGTCTTCTCCATGGGACTTCCCAACTCTTATGTGTGGATCTAGCCTTTCCTAGTTGACACCATTATATTCTGGTTAGCTCTTTAGTTATTATCCACCTACCCCCATATGAAAATGCTATGACATTTTCCATCTAGGAATCTCTCTATTGCCCATTTAAAATAAACAGGCTCATTAACGGCAGAAATCGAAGAATGAATCTTCACTACCAAAGGCTATCTTCAGGCCAAACCCACCACACTTATAACATAGAGGTTAGGAGATAACTTCTGGGATCAGTCTTGTTTCAAAATTACACTCAAATTCTTGGGTGGTTATGTGATTTCAGCAAGTTACTGAACTCGCCTAAATATCAGGGTTTTGTTTTTTTGCTTTATTCTATAAACTAGGAATAATACTACTTTTTGATATAGCATTATTGAGAAGAGTAAAATAGCCAAGAAGAGCACCTGACAGATATTAATCCTCAATAAATGTGCATTATTGTTGTTATACTATTCATTTCCTGAAGATACCCAGGTGAACCGCATTGTGGTTCTTCATCCCAAGAAGTTGACAGTGAAGCGGAGGACATTAAATACATGTTTAGATAGTAATAAATGTTAATGAAGATGTACAGATAAAATTATTGTTGGAGTTGGAAAGTACTTTTGACCAGGGGAGTCAGAAAAAAAAGATCTTGGCTGTGTTAGCATTTTACTATATTTTTGCATTTGAGAATGACTGTATTTTCTGACAAAGCTAATAAAAAGGGTTCACATGCGGTGGGGATTACATTTCCAGAGGCTGCACTAAGCTGGAAGAGTTAAGGTACTATGTAATTGAGTCCTTAGGGGAAACAAAATGAGATAGGTTTTTTATCTTCATCTGAACGATGAGGAAACTGAGTTTCGAAGTTTAAAAGTCAATGGAAGTAGTGAGAAACTAGAGCAGAATAGCTAGAAACAAAAGTCTTAGAAGTCCAAACCCTGGTCTAAATCACAATTTCTCGTCCAGTAGCCTGGAAAGAACAAGAGAGTCATCCCGTCTCTCTTTGGGTGTTTTCATTAACAAGGCACCCGAGAGATGACTTATTCTATTGCTGGAGAATTCTGGGTTTTTAAAATACTATTTTTGGAAATAATATTTCTATAATTATTGTAGGTTTTTCTCTGATCTTTTCAATATTGTGTTGGGAAAAAAAAAACAATCAAAACCCTGACAGTTCAGAGGTGACCCACTGTGACTAGATTGGTAGACCCTATCATATGACTCATATGGAACAATATATCTTGGTATTTTTTAAGTGAGATACATTGATTTGGATAATATAGATAGCATTTATTTTTGAGTTAACACAGATACTGGGTGGGAATAAATGCAGCCAATACATTCATGTTCAAGGACAATAATCATAGCCTAATGAAGCAAGTGAGAGAAAGGTACACTGGTAATGTTTGAATATACATAAAGAAGTTTGCTGAAATGCTTCGTATCTTTGATTATCAGATGGATTGGATGTGTTAAGAGAGGTGTACAGAGCAAAGAATATTGAGTGCAGCACTTTAACAGAATCATCTTTTAAGATTTGAAACAGCTCAGCTGGAATTTGATCACCTCCACTAACTTGGTTTGTAGTAACACTTCCTAAGGCACCCTTGCCTTCACACTTCAGCATGTCTCACTTAGGTAACTGACAACACCATCATGGTTGTCCGCGTCTTTAAGAACTTTTTTGAGAATGTGGTTAGACTGTGTTTTAATTCAAGATATCAGTTGCTTCAGACAGAATTTTAAAATAGCATTAATGCAGGATACACTATTCCACTCTCATCATTCAATTTAAATGTGTGTTTTGCGTATGGCAGGAATGTTTTCTTGCCCTTTTGCTTCAAGGTATCTCTTAAGGTTCATTTCATGTCCCAGTCTCTCCTTGGTTAAATATTTTAGGCTCTATCTGACTCTGCTCTTTATGATTCTTACTGGCTACCCCAGAAAATCTAGCAGTGGATTAAATAGGATCTACTCTTTCTCCAATACTTGCATATGTTTGATTTTCTTCCCTAGATGATTATAAAATAATCTCAAGCAAAAGTTATGCCATCTACTTTTGTTTATGTGTGTAATTTCTCTGTATGTAAAGTAAAAAATGCAGAGTAAAGTAGAAATCCACTAGAACCTATTACAATATATAGAGGGAGTAAAGTTAGTACAGACTGTGTAAAGACACAGAGATTGCTAGGTTTCTTTTTTTTCTAAATAATTTTATTTTGAGAAAATTAAAAATTCCCCTGTAGTGTATTTTATTAACATTTCTTTGTTTTTACACTGTTTTTCCATATGAATGTTAGATATATCTATATATGGAGATATAGATGTCAGTATAGATATCAATGGAGAAGGCAATGGCACCCCACTCCAGTACTCTTGCCTGGGAAATCCCATGGACGGAGGAGCCTGGTAGGCTGCAGTCCGTGGGGTCGCGAAGAGTCGGGACATGACTGGGCGATTTCACTTTCACTTTTCACTTTTATGCGTTGGAGAAGGAAATGGCAACCCACTCCAGTGTTCTTGCCTGGAGAATCCCAGGGATGGGGTCGCAGAGTCGGACACGACTGAAGTGACTTAGCAGTAGCAGTAGCAGCATAGATATCAATTAATTATAGATATAGATGGGGCTTCCCTGGTGGCTCAGACATAGAGACTCTGCCTGCAATGCAGGAGACTAGGGTTCAATCCCTGGGTCAGGAAGATCCACTGGAAGAGGGAATGGCAACCCACTCTAGTACTCTTGCCTAGAAAATCCCACAGACAGAGGAGCCTGGTGGGCAGCAGTTCATAGGGTTACACTGGGTCAGACATGAATATAGATATCTCCTATTGATTCTGTATCTTGAAGAAGCTAGACTGTTTAGTGATATCTAGCACATCCTGCCCACTCCAATGTTCTTGCCTGGAGAATCCCAGGGACAGGGGAGCCTGGTGGGCTGCCATCTATGGGGTCGCACAGAGTCGGACACGACTGAAGCGAATTAGCAGCAGCACCACATACTGATTCCTACTAAAACTGAATAACTTCATCCTCAGTTCTCTGCACTAGGATCTGGTACATACCAGCAGATGTATCGATCCAAGATCAAGAAAGTATTCCCCAGCAAGCTCTTCTGTCTCCTTAGGAAAACTTCTGTCAGAAGAAGAAATTATTTTCTAACACCATATACTAAATATTAAAAAAAAAAAATCTTCTTTGTGCTCTACCTCTTCACTGCTTTTTGATTTCCATTGTTTCCTTAATTGATAATATAATATTTTTCTCAATAAAATATATTACATTTTAAAATTAGGATATAGTGTGAGTAGTATCTTGTTCAAGTAATTTAAAAGTATAGAAGTTAGAATACCCTAAAGACTCCATACAAAACCTTGGAGCTAATACATTAATTTAGTAAGGTAGCAGCATATAAGATCAATACACATAAATCCACTGTATTTCTTTACACTATTAATGAAATATCATGACTAGAAATTTTAAAAAAAAAGTCCAGTTTAAACTTTATTAAAGAAAAAAAATGTACATAGGAATAAACTTAATCAAGGAGGTGAAAGACCTCTATGCTGAAAACTATAAATCTTTGATAAAGTAAATTGAAAGTGATTCAAAGAAATAAAAAGATATCCATTGCTCCTGAACTGACAAAAAATAATATCCATAAAGTATCCATACTACTAAAAGCAATCTACAGATTTAATTTTATCCTTTACAAAATACCCATGACATTTTTCACAAAATTAGAACAAATAATCCAAAAATGTATATAGAACCATCAAAAACCCAGAATTGCCAAAGTAATCAGAGGAAAAATAACAAAACTGGAAGCATAATCCTTCCAGGTGTCAGACAATACTACAAAGCTACAGTAATCAAAACAGCAGAATATATAGTATTGGCACAAAAACAAACATATGGATTAATGAAACATAATAGAATAGAGAACCCAAAAATAAGCCCACACATCTCCTGTCAATTAATCTATGACAACAAAGGCAATATATACAATGGAGAAAAGACAGTCTCTTCAGCAAGTGGTGTTGGGAAAGCTAGACAGCTACATATAGATCAATGAAATTAGAACTCTCCCTCACACCATAACCAAGACCTAAGGCATGACACTATAAAACTCCAAGAAGAAAAGATAGACAAGCCATTCTCAAACAAAAAATGTATTAATATTTCCTTAGATCAGTCTCCCAAGAAAAAAGAAATAAAATCAGCAAATGGGACCCAATCAAAGTTACACGCTTTTACACAACAAATGAAACAATCAAAAAATGAAAAGACAACTTACAGAATGGGAGAAAATATTTGCAAGCAATGTGACTGAAAAGGGGTTAATATCCAAAGCACACAAACAGCCCATACAACTCAGTATTATTTTTAAAAAGGAAGCAATTAGAAATATAGAAAGTTTACATGTGAGTATGTGTATGTTTGTTAGACCTCATCCATGGAAGCTGTCCAATTGATAGCAGGTATCTAAACTACGGGCTTCCCATTTGGTACTAGTGGTAAAGAACCCACCTGCCAATGCAGGAGACATAAGAGATATGGGTTTGATCCCTGGGTTGGGAAGATCCCCAGGAGGAGGACATGAAAACCCTCTCAAGTATTCTTGCCTGGAAATCCCATGGACGTGGGAACCCTGGCGGTCTACAGTAAATGGGGTCACAAAGAGTCAGACATGACTGAAGCAACTTAGTACACATTCACATGCATCCAGAAATATAATATCCATGCATGCATTAAGAGATAAATGCTATATACATTTATATTTAAAATATTGCTGAATTTCACTTTATGTTTCAAAAAAATAAAATTTTGTATCACAGAATTTATTTCTAAAAGAAACCTTTATAAATGCTTTTAAATATACCTTTTCATTCACAGATCCAGGAAAAAAAAAAAACACCTTTTCTAAGATTGTATTGTTAAATCTGGGATTGATGTAAGAGTTTTTGAACTCCAATCCATTTTCCTTCTAAGATATTTTATCTCAAGCAAGAAATAATTGAAAAACCTAATATGTATTAAATGTTCTCTGCAAAGAGAAAACTTGACTGTTGCATTTAGAGTTCTCACAAATTAGTTGAGTGCATAATAACTGATATTTTCTCAGCTTTATGAGAAAATGCACTGACACACCTTCATTGTGCAATTTAATCCTTCCATTTACCTACACAGTTGATCCCATATGCAAGTGAAAACACTGGAGTTCAGCCAGGTCAACCAACCATGGATTCAAGGCAAAGGACTGAAGATTTAACCTAGATTATTTTCCTCGCTATATCAAGCTCCCTTAACTCTGTGTAAGAATTATGTTCAAATGAGAGATCTATTTGCAGTGTTACAGAAAAACTGTCATCAATTTTTTTGTTCTTAAGCTGGGCTTTTTGAAATTGTTGGAAAAAGAACAAATGCTAAACTTTCTGAATACAAAGGGAGACGACTGTGTTGCCTGGCTCTGCAACTCAAAGCCACACTAATTCTCAAAGTTAGAAAATGTCCCAAGCACCTTGTAAGAAGTAAGTTTCTGTTTAGCATCTTCAACCTCCCAAAGGCCAACCCATGCTCACATAACTCTTAGACCCTTGATGGAGTACGATTACTTTCCATTGATTTAAAGCAAACAAGTTTCCGCACTGGCAATGACAACTGACCTATTACAAAATAGAACGATTGATTACAGACATGCTGCTTCTCATATGTAAGTGCACACACCAATTTTCATTTAGGTAAATGCAATGAAACCAAACCTACTACAAATTTTCTCAAGTCAAACATTGTCTTGAGGTTAGAGAGAATCAATTTATAATTTGGAGAGCAATTATTTAGGCCTTTAGACTTCCAAAAGAATGAAGTGGAACAAACATCTTAGCCAGAAAAATCAAGCATTTCACCTCTCCTCACATCTATGCTTGAACCTCAGCTCTGGGGCATAACTCAAGATTTGAAATTAAAGTGTTTCATTTGCAGCCAATTAGGTCTAGGATTAGATTCTGCAGCCTCCTTGCACATGAGGACAAGAGGGCGATTTCCAGCAACCTTATTTCCACTCCCTTACCCCTTCACACATCCCTTCAGAACCATCACCGCCTTCATCAAAACAATTTCATTTGTACTTAGGAATGCATTATAGCCGGTAAGCGGAAGGTACAGAACAAGCTTAACCACTGTAGCTTTCTTTCTTTCTTTTTTTTTTTTAACCATCTGAATATCACGAATCCTGTATTTCACCGTGGTATAAGGTCTCTGATTACATCAACCTCTCCAAATTATGCTGAAATGAAGGCCATTCAATTTGCTACAATCAGTAACTTTCGAAAGAGCCCACATAATTGATTTCACAGTAATATAGGCATAGGTGACTGAGAGCCTCAGCTTCATTTAGACAATGTTTTCTTTCATTCCAAAGTGCAATATTCAATAGAAATCAAATCCCGCCCCCCAACAGTTGGCAGCTAAGCTTTGGCACATATGAAGCTTGCTTTTTTTTTCCCCCTTTTTTTATGGTGCAGAAACATGAAAATTGAAATTATTGCCCAGTGTGATCTAATAGAAGTCGACAGCCTTTAGGTGAATAACTTTTTTTGGAACTCTCTCTGACGAGGATTTCAACCAGCAGGCAAGGAGCCACTCTGAATGCCATGCAGACCTCCAGCAACATTTGTTTGGGAGGTAGTTCCTTATCCAGTATACTGAGAGTTGAGATGTGAATGTGGATATTGTTTCAAACATTGCTCTACACTATTTGCCTATTTATAGTATGATCTGATTTTCACTCTGCTTTGAGTAATTACTGCTAATGATCTTTACTATTTCCAGATGCACATGTGACTTTGACCTTTAAAAGGATAACAATGCACACTGATCATGTACTTTTACTGACCAGACTGCGACCCATCTCAAAGATATGGAAGAGGAGGCAGGTTCTGACTTGAAGAAGTATATAGTCAAATTTTCCCTAGGTTTTCATTCAGAAGTTAGTTCAATCAGAATTGTTAAATCCATGACTTTATTAGGCAATTATTTGGTGGAGGTGGCGATAAAGCATACCTTAACTCAAGAATTTGGTGGACTAGTATTCAATCCTCAGCTGAAACTTTGGGACCTACATGGCCTGGGAAATTCACTTATCTTCTCTGAATTCAATTTATTGATTAATATGGTGTTTATTTTAACTATTATTATGAAATTTATGTCCTCAAAAATGGATTTTTATCATGACTGTAGAGTTCATACTGGGTACTAGCTGAGTTTTCTTGGGTAATTTACATAATCCTCTGAACCTCAGTTTCCTCAACTGTAAAGTTAGAATAACAACACTTCACATTTTTGAAAAGGATGAAATTAAGTAATGACTGTTAAGTGTTTACCACAGTCACAAAAGTTTTCATAGTTATTATAAAATTGCACTTGGTTTCTCTAACCCCATTGCTTGTTGATTCTCAGTGAATGTGAGTGTCCCTGAATGAGGTTACATAAGTTCTAGAACTGTAAATCACATTCATGCACTACATTTTCAACGTAAACATAATAGAAAAGAAAGCACATTCATTTAACTTATTACAGAGAATTAACATATAAATGCTAAAGGTTATTTTCATTGGAAAATGAGATATTGGATGAACATGTCTGATACTTTGGGCACTTGCAGAAGTCGTGGTTGGCTCTGATCCATCGGGACTGGAAAGCTGAGAGCACCAGAAGAAGCAAGATGGTAAAACCGCATCAAGGACAATGCATGAGGACAAGCAGCGCTATGATCTGTCTCTGGTGTCTCCCATGGGAAAGGGACCTGCGTGACAGTATAGATGTCATGCCTTTTCCATTACTGGTTTGACCTTGTTTTGTCTGTCTATCATTACACTTTACCATGCATACTATGTAAAAATAATTATGGTTCTTACTTTGTTCTTTCTTTAACTCTAGTTTCTCTTCTCTGGTGGCTTTTAATATCTACAACATTGCGAACATTAGTCTCTCTAAGTGACAAAGACAATTTTCATTATTAAAAACCTTTATGTGGTTATGTGGTATTAATAAAATCTGAGCCATATGCTAAAAAAGAGAGATTTATAGAATACATTAGATAAATAGTCTAGGAAACAAATGCAGAGAGTCATTTTTAAAAGGACAGAATTTAATATGACCTATTACACAAAAAAATAGTTTTGCTATTATATATTTAATACCAGTTTGTTAGCCTGGAAGAAGAGAGTATCAATTTTCCTTGCAGTAAATAATCATGGCACATATATTTAATGAGTTATTTACAAATGATAACATAGTAATTCTAAATAAAAATCAACTATGCCACATCATTAGAAAATACTGTTTTTCCCCAATGGCCTTACTGTAAAACTTACCATGAGCCTCAAGGCACATTACTTGGAGGAAAACAAAACTAATCTCTTTGGATATGAAAAGTGGTGGAGACTACTGTGGTGAGGAAAGCAAGATCATGAATAAAAAACTAGCAAAATCTAATCAAGGATGTTACCACTGAAAGGGAGAATTTTCCTAGGGAATTCCACTGTTCATTCTTTCATTCATTTATTCATATAACAAAATTGCTGTTGAAAATGCCTTATTGGTGAGACAACTGAGGCCTTAAAAATAAATTTAAATATATTTTACTAAGCTGAATGATTCATTGAGTTCAAAACCATTTAACTTAAAAGTAATATCACAGAGATAGTCCATAGTAAATATTTATGCCAAATTTTCAACATTATAACTTTTTAATTTAATGACAAAATTTTTCATTTGGAAATAGACAATTTTCTAGAGTGAAAAATTTGCTAATCTTTCAAAAAGTTGTCTCCCAGTCTCTTACTTGGATTAGCAATTTCTTACCGATCTCTCTAAATTTACTCCTCACCCTTTTCCATCATGCTTTGTGACCAAAGAGAATAATATTTATAAGCCAAAGCAAATAAATTAAAACAAAACCAAAAACCCTGCCTCTGGCTTTGCATTGAGCTTGGCCAATGGAAGGTACCTGCAGAAGACTCAAGGGCAGGAGTGTCAAATTGGAATACTCATTCTTCTTGCTCCTGTCTGGCCAAGTTGCCACAGGTTGGATGTGTCCTTCTACCAAAGGCCACAACTCCTGCTTGGTATTTCTAGCCTACAGCTTCCTTAAAAGTTCTTTTAAGCACATACTCCTTTTATTCCTTCAAGGTTTGTGAGGACACTTTACTGTCACTAATCCTGGAATACTGCATTATCCCTTGTTGTTTTTTTTTTAAATGTGCCTGCATTTTTCTGAATAACCCCCTCTATTAATCTCTCCTTGATTACTCAATTTCAGTGCACCATCTGTTTCTTAATGTTTCTCTGGGTGGTACCTTGAAATGGAAGATCCTGAGTCTTCCCTTAGGTGTGGCCTCCTCCCCAAGGTAGGGGTACCATCCTTGTTGTCCTATTGAGTGGCCTGAGATAACATTCTCAGATACAAAGTGAAGGACAGATTCAATGGTACTTCTAAATAGCAAAGTGAATCAAGCTAGACTCCAGAAGTCCTGGACTAGGAAGGATGGTCAGGAGGAGAAGCAGTGACAGATTGTCATCCCATATGCACACACCAGGCATCATTAGAATAGCAATTTTATAACTTGCTTTTTCAGTTAACATACAATGTAATCACTTTGTCATATTCTTTAAGCTTCATTTTGGCTACATATTATTCTGAATGCAAGGCTGGGTTTCTAGGATTCATAAATTCTGGAAGTATAAAAAGCATCTTGCAGTTTTATTTGCTGTTCTCCTCCTCCCATTCCTAACAAGCCGTGTACAGTTGTGGATCCCCCCAAATGAACTTGATGGCTGAATTAGTGTATGAGTCAAGATTTTCTCCAAAGACACCTGAATTCACTCCAGGCTCCTCTACTTGGATACAAGTAAGTATTCCCTTTGTTTCATTTCATACAGTTCATATAGTTGAATGTTGGTAATTATTGGTCTTGTGGAAGACAAGATTTTTACAGATTGTGAGGGGAAGGCTGGTTTCAGGATGGTTCAAGTGCATTACATTTATCATGCACTTTATTTCTATTATTATTACATCAGCTCCACCTCAGATAATTAGGTACTAGATTCTGGAGGTTGGAGACCTTTGTCCTATAGGAAATCTTTCTGGGTGGGCAAAGCTAGTTGACAAATTAGCCTTTTCTCAATCAACCCCTCTTTTAGAGATATTTGAGAGTTTTTTAACAGGTTACCCTCTATTCTGGAAGCTTTGACTTTAGAATAGTCAATACAAAAAAAAATATTTTCTGTGGAAATTACTTCCACATCCCATTTGGGTACCAAAAAATCTGGAATTTTCTGTGCATCAGTCTATGGGGAAAAAAGCATTTAAGAGCTTGGTTATTGCTGTTGTTGTTGTTGCTACTATTGTGTGTATGTTTGTGTGTTCTGAACATGGAGTACTACAACTATAAGCTAGCCAGGAGATAGATTTCTACATAGTACATTTAAGCAGCGTTAAAGTTTATGCTGCTTAAATCACTTCAGTTTGTGGGGTATTCAGATCTCTGAATTTTATGATAATGTCAAGAGAGCTTCTGGTGAGTCCCATTAATTTTTTTGGTATTGTTTAATTTTACATGAGTAAATATAATTACTCCTTTTGTCATGAAGAGCAAGTTCTAATACCAATTTATAATTCATGGAGCTAATTATGTTAACGAGGAGGCAATCTTTCCTCAGCTATCTCCCCTGTAATTTTAAAGGATTTTGATTTTTTCCCCTTTCCTCTACAATTTCTCTTCCAGCTATGAAAAGGAAGTGTACACAATTCATCTGTGATATAATTATTTACCATGGCAACAGTTGTGAATGGGATTGGGAAGTTGCACAGAAGGAGAAAGCAGCTTAAGGGAAACAGCCGAAAAAATCCTTTCAAGACAAGAGGGCTTTCAGGTGGGGATGGTTTTTTGTTTTCCTGACATTTTAAGGAGGGGCTCAGGTTTGCCTAACATTGTAAAAACTGCTGCTGATCCTAAAATAAAAGAGTCTATCTTCTACAGTTGCATTTCGGAAAATCATTTTGATTAAGAGAGTGGCACAAAAGACAAACCCATGTTTTCCCTCTGCATTTGAATTAACAGCCCCCAGGAAGGCAGAGAGAAAGTGTTTCCTGCTAAATGATCAGATAGCATAGCCAGGGGATGTGTGGGAAAAAGAAGACTCCTATTCCTAGTATTCCTAAAATGGGTACTAAGCTCTAACCCCATTTAGCAACAAAAATCTTCCTTTTTGGGTAACATACAAATCTGAAGGAAAAGAAAGAAAGTCTATCCAAATCCAGTGGTGTAATCTTTAGGCTTCACCTGAGGCTGCCACAAATTCTATCCCCATTTCCCTTGTTCAATGGAGTATTGATGATTTTATCCCTAATTGTGTGATGCCAATGAACATAATCAATATTCTTCAAAAGAACACTAGCATGCATATTAAAATAATCATACTATCAAAAGGCAAACCATGCTTTTCTAGGTGTTGGCAGGCTTATGTTCTTTTCACCTGTGAGCGATGCTACCTCTCATAGGCTAGCTTTCTTTCTCTGTGCAGCAATAACTCACATCTAACCATAGCTGAAGTATTCTTGATTGCAGGATAAAATTGCTTCTGTTCAATATTCCAGGATGCTAATTGCATCAAAAGCTGTGGGACAAGCTCACAACTGGGAGCTGTAGGAGTAGAAGGCTTCAGACTGCTTGATCTCCTCAGAAATACACATAAACAAGATAGGCTAGAAAGAGTCTGGTGGCACAATATTCTAAAATGAAAGGTCAAACACACACACGCAAACTTTGACTCCACAAAGCTTGTAGTTCCTATGTCCTACCTGCAGAATCAGCAGTCACTTCACAAGACGATTTTGCTGGTTTCACATCTAGCTGACGTTGCCGCATATGGAGGCCTGTCATTGGGCTGAATCGATGGCATGGCTGAGTCTGGTACCAAGCATCGCTCTTGCAGTGTTTTGCTCACACTGAGCTGAACAAACATAGAGTTGCACAAATTAAACAAAGAAAAATACATTTCTCTTCTAGGAGAAGTTTGAGAAGCACACCACAGTTTCGATTGAATGTTAGAGCTGGAAGTGACCTTTGAGGTCCACATTCTCATTTCCTTATCTTAATAGTTAAGAAAATTGAGTTTCCAGGAGGTCAAAAGTTTAACTTTAGGTGTCAGAAACTTCACACCTTCAGGCTATAGTCGCTCATTGAAGCAAGATGTATAAATATAGAAATAACTTTACAGTCTAATACATGTGATATGTTTATATAAGAAGATAAAAATTCTATAGAAACTAAAGGAAGGAAAGATCAACTGTGAGAGTTAAATAGAGAGATTCATGGAAGAGGAGGCCTTGAACTGAGCCATATATGATGTTGGAGATTCTGTTTGGGGGAGAAGAGGAGGAGGGCCTTTCCCAACCCTGGGAAACTGCTCTTCACTTTGCCATCGGCAATACTGTTGATGAAATCCATTATTAGCTGCAGCTTTGTTGTTTTGCTTTATGGCTTAATTGAGGTTATTCTTCCTAAGCAAAGGTAATTGAGGCCCATAAAAAAAGAAATTGCTCTTGATCCAATCTTTACATTTAGGAACAGCTCAAATATGATACAACTGACAAGTTGGTTTATTCCTTTAACCACACTCATGAACCAACACAGGTACCCCAGTTTTACTACTCCTGGGGATCATCACTTCAGCAACCATGGTGTCCAAGACACTCTTTTCTCTGTTTCCATTAGGAGATTACAGGCATAATTTCAGCCTTCTTGATATATCTGGGGTTTTTTTTTTCCTTTTCTTTTGTCTCTCTCCTTTGTTCTATATTAACCTCCTTAAGTTGTTCATATCCTTTCGCCAAATAGTCTTATCATTCAACTGCCAAGTTTCTCAAGACTCAGTTACTTTCCTAGATTTTCCCTGTTCAGAAATTCTTGCTTTTTACAAAAAAAATTAAAAAAAAAATTCTCTCCTTAAGTTTTTTTTTTTTATTATTATTATTATTTTTTTCCAGTGGGTTTGTCATACATTGATATGAATCGGCCATGGATTTACATGTATTCCCAATCCCGATCCCCCCTCCCACCTCCCTCTCCACCCGATTCCTCTGGGTCTTCCCAGTGCACCAGGCCCGAGCACTTGTCTCATGCATCCCACCTGGGCTGGTGATCTGTTTCACCATAGATAGTATACATGCTGTTCTTTTGAAATATCCCACCCTCACATTCTCCCACAAAGTTCAAAAGTCTGTTCTGTATTTCTGTGTCTCTTTTTCTGTTTTGCATATAGGGTTATCGTTATCACCTTTCTAAATTCCATATATATGTGTTAGTATGCTGTAATGTTCTTTATCTTTCTGGCTTACTTCACTCTGTATAATGGGCTCCAGCTTCATCCATCTCATTAGGACTGGTTCAAATGAATTCTTTTTAATGGCTGAGTAATATTCCATGGTGTATATGTACCACAGCTTCCTTATCCATTCATCTGCTGATGGGCATCTAGGTTGCTTCCATGTCCTGGCTATTATAAACAGTGCTGCGATGAACATTGGGGTGCACGTGTCTCTTTCAGATCTGGTTTCCTCAGTGTGTATGCCCAGAAGTGGGATTGCTGGGTCATATGGCAGTTCTATTTCCAGTTTTTTAAGAAATCTCCACACTGTTTTCCATAGTGGCTGTACTAGTTTGCATTCCCACCAACAGTGTAAGAGGGTTCCCTTTTCTCCACACCCTCTCCAGCATTTATTGCTTGTAGACTTTTGGATAGCAGCCATCCTGACTGGCGTGTAATGGTACCTCATTGTGGTTTTGATTTGCATTTCTCTAATAATGAGTGATGTTGAGCATCTTTTCATGTGTTTGTTAGCCATCTGTATGTCTTCTTTGGAGAAATGTCTGTTTAGTTCTTTGGCCCATTTTTTGATTGGGTCATTTATTTTTCTGGAATTGAGCTGCAGGAGTTGCTTGTATATTTTTGAGATTAATCCTTTGTCTGTTTCTTCATTTGCTATTATTTTCTCCCAATCTGAGGGCTGTCTTTTCACCTTACTTATAGTTTCCTTTGTAGTGCAAAAGCTTTTAAGTTTCATTAGGTCCCATTTGTTTAGTTTTTGCTTTTATTTCCAATATTCTGGGAGGTGGGTCATAGAGGATCTTGCTGTGATTTATGTCGGAGAGTGTTTTGCCTATGTTCTCCTCTAGGAGTTTTATAGTTTCTGGTCTTACATTTAGATCTTTATCCATTTTGAGTTTATTTTTGTGTATGGTGTTAGAAAGTGTTCTAGTTTCATTCTTTTACAAGTGGTTGACCAGTTTTCCCAGCACCACTTGTTAAAGAGGTTGTCTTTTTTCCATTGTATATCCTTGCCTCCTTTGTCAAAGATAAGGTGTCCATAGGTTCGTGGATTTATCTCTGGGCTTTCTATTCTGTTCCATTGATCTATATTTCTGTCTTTGTGCCAGTACCATACTGTCTTGATGACTGTGGCTTTGTAGTAGAGTCTGAAGTCAGGCAGGTTGATTCCTCCAGTTCCATTCTTCTTTCTCAAGATTACTTTGGCTATTCGAGGTTTTTTGTATTTCCATACAAATTGTGAAATTCTTTGGTCTAGTTCTGTGAAAAATACCGTTGGTAGCTTGATAGGGATTGCATTGAATCTATAGATTGCTTTGGGTAGAATAGCCATTTTGACAATATTGATTCTTCCAATCCATGAACACGGTATGTTTCTCCATCTGTTTGTGTCCTCTTTGATTTCTGTCATCAGTGTTTTATAGTTTTCTATGTATAGGTCTTTTGTTTCTTTAGGTAGATATACTCCTAAGTATTTTATTCTTTTTGTTGCAATGGTGAATGGTATTATTTCCTTAATTTCTCTTTCTGTTTTTTCATTGTTAGTATATAGGAATGCAAGGGATTTCTGTGTGTTAATTTTATATCCTGCAACTTTACTATATTCATTGATTAGCTCTAGTAATTTTCTGGTAGAGTCTTTAGGGTTTTCTATGTAGAGGATCATGTCATCTGCAAACAGTGAGAGTTTTACTTCTTCTTTTCCTATCTGGATTCCTTTTACTTCTTTTTCTGCTCTGATTGCTGTGGCCAAAACTTCCAACACTATGTTGAATAGTAGTGGTGAGAGTGGGCACCCTTGTCTTGTTCCTGATTTCAGGGGAAATGCCTTCAATTTTTCACCATTGAGGGTGATGCTTGCTGTGGGTTTGTCATATATAGCTTTTATTATGTTGAGGAATGTTCCTTCTATTCCTGCTTTCTGGAGAGTTTTAATCATGAATGAGTGTTGAATTTTGTCAAAGGCTTTCTCTGCATCTATTGAGATAATCATATGGTTTTTATCTTTCAATTTGTTAATGTGGTGTATTACATTGATTGATTTGCGGATATTAAAGAATCCTTGCATTCCTGGGATAAAGCCCACTTGGTCATGGTGTATGATTTTTTTAATATGTTGTTGGATTCTGTTTGCTAGAATTTTGTTAAGGATTTTTGCATCTATGTTCATCAGTGATATTGGCCTGTAGTTTTCTTTTTTTGTGGCATCTTTGTCTGGTTTTGGAATTAGGGTGATGGTGGCCTCATAGAATGAGTTTGGAAGCTTACCTTCATCTGCAATTTTCTGGAAGAGTTTGAGTAAGATAGGTGTTAGCTCTTCTCTAAATTTTTGGTAGAATTCAGCTGTGAAGCCATCTGGTCCTGGGCTTTTGTTTGCTGGAAGATTTCTGATTACAGTTTCGATTTCCTTGCTTGTGACGGGTCTGTTAAGATCTTCTATTTCTTCCTGGTTCAGTTTTGGAAAGTTATACTTTTCTAAGAATTTGTCCATTTCATCCAAGTTGTTCATTTTATTGGCATAGAGCTGCTGGTAGTAGTCTCTTATGATCCTTTGTATTTCAGTGTTGTCTGTTGTGATCTCTCCATTTTCATTTCTAATTTTGTTAATTTGGTTTTTCTCTCTTTGTTTCTTAATGAGTCTTGCTAATGGTTTGTCAATTTTGTTTATTTTTTCAAAAAACCAGCTTTTAGCTTTGTTGATTTTTGCTATGGTCTCTTTAGTTTCTTTTGCATTTATTTCAGACGATTGGCTTGTCAAGATTTCCTGGTTAGGGAAGCGTGCGTCAGTGTTCTGGCGCGTGGAACTTGATTTCTTCTCTTTGGAGAGCAATGGAGTGCCCAGTAATGAGTTTTGAGATGGGTCTATGTGTTAGGTGTGACCTTGGGCAGCCTGTATGTTGATGTTCAGGGCTATGTTTCTGCGTTGCTGGAGAATTTGCGTGGTATGTCTTGCTCTAAAACTTATTGGCTCTTGGGTGGTGGTTGGTTTCAGTGTAGGTATGGAGGCTTTTGGACAGTCACTTATTACTTAAAGTTCCATGTAGTCAGGAGTTTTCTGGTGTTCTCAGGTTTTGGGCTTAAGTCTCCTGCCTCTGGATTTCAGTTTTATTCTTCCTGTAGTCTCAGGACTTCTCCAACTATACAGCCCTGATAAGAAAACTTCTAGGTTAATGGCTAAAAGATTCTCCCCTGTTAGGGACACCCAGAGAGGTTCACAGAGTTACATGAAGAAGAGGAGAGGGAGGAGGGAGATAGAGATGAGCAGGAGGAGAAAAAGGGGGACTCAAGAGGAGAGAGACAGATCTACGCAGCTGTCTGTTCCCAGAGTGTTCTCCGTGGCCCCGTCACCTACAAAGATTCACAGAACTGGATTGGGAGGAGAAGGGGAAAGGAGGAAATAGAGGTGTTCTGAGGTAGAAAACAGAGAGTCAAGATTGGGAGAGAATAATCTTCGGTTTAAAAATAGGGCTTCTCTTCTTTTTTTTTTGTAAGGTTATAGTGTATTGAAAATGAAAATTAAGGAGTAGTAGAGGAGTACTAGAGGACTTTAAAAGAAATAAGAGAAAAAGAAAAATAGAAAATAGAAGAGAAAAAGGAAAGAAAAAAAAGAAAAAAAAAAGAAAGAAAAAAAAAAATTTTTTTCCCCCCTAATTAAAAAATTGTAAAAGTCTATGGAAATGAAAGTTAAGGAGTAATGGGGGAGTAATAGGGGATTTTAAAGGAAAATAAAAGAGAAAAAATAAAAAATAAAAAAATAAAAAAAAGAAAAAAGAAAAAAGTAAAATTATATCTAGGAGTTTCTCTGGAGCTGTTGCAGTCAGTGTGGGTTCGGCTCAGTTTCAGATAGCTCCTCGTTCCAGCTTACACTTCTCGATATCTACAGGCCCCTTCCGGTGTAGTCAATGTTTCCTAGAGGGATTTTAATCTGTTGCACCAGTCCCTTCTGAAGCGGTTCCCTTTGTTTATTTGGCTTCTGTTTGCCGGTCTCTTCAGAGCCTCATTTCCGCCCTGACACAGGCGGGCGGAGGTGGACTCTTACTCAGGTAGCTAGTTCCGTCGCGCTGCCGGGAGGGGCTGGCGCTGCCGGGAGTGGCTGGCGCTATGGGGACAGGCTTGCGCCGCGGGGTCGGGCTGGCGCTGCCGGGAGTGGCTGGCGCTATGGGGACGGGCTTGCGCCGCGGGGTCGGGCTGGCGCTGCCGGGAGGGGCTGACACTGCTTTCTCCGTCTGCGCTGCTCAGGCTCCCGGCTGTTCTATATGGAGCGCGCCCTGTGCTGCGCGAGGTTCCAGCCCTCAGGTGTTCCACAAAAGCGCGGAGCGAAAAGCTGTGCCTTCTCTCTGTGCCTTCCCCGTCAGAGCGGTCCAGGCAGCCAGGGGCTTGGTGGGCGCACTCTCCCCAGGTGTGGCGCGCCCACTCCCTTCCACGGACCCAGTCTCAGTTTCCGCTGGCGCCAGTTGCGTGCCTGCGCCTTCCGCCCTCCGCGTCCCCAGCCCCAGTCCCCGCCCGCGCCGGTCGGGTGCCTGTGCCCTGTGTCTCTCCGCGACCTTCCCCTCCCCCCTGCCTCCTGCCTCCGGCGGGGCTGGGCCGGTCCGCAGCCTGCGAGCTCCTCTCTGGACCCTCTCGGTCTCTTCGTTCTGCGAGCGGCCGGCAGTGTGTTCGGGCGGGTTAATTTACTCTCTCTCTTTTGGTCTCCCACAGTTCAAGTTGGCACCTCACAGAAGCTCCCTCCGATTGTCCTCAGGGCACTCAGGCCCGGACCCTACTCCAAGCAATGCCGCCTAAGAGTTCCCGGGATGGATCTCCGTCCTTAGCTCTTTTGTCTCACTTTTTATCTTTTATATTTTGTCCTACCTCCTTTCGAAGACAATGGGCTGCTTTTCTGGGCGCCTGATGACCTCAGCTAGCGATCAGAAGTTGTTTCGCGAAGTTTGCTCTGTGTTCAGTTATTCTTTTGATGAATTTGTAGGAGAGAAAGTGGTCTCCCCGTCCTACTCCTCCGCCATCTTGGCTCCTCCTCTCTCCTTAAGTTTTTATCAGTATATTTTCTATCATTGGATTTTCTAGTGGAATAAAAGTAAGTAATTAATATATTCATTCTAAATTGTTTATGTCTGCAAGTGACTAGGAAAGCAGAAAAATAGGACAACTTTCTGAGAGTGAGCTCTGAAATCAATAGCATCTCTCTGGTACAAAGTGGAGGAGGGATACAACAGTTGATGTTTGCTGTTGAAGACTGAACAAAGGAGAAGAAAGAAAACAAGGATTGGCAGAGCCCATCTCAGCACTATCAGAAGAAAGGGAAACTTACACTGAAGACGCTAAATATCTCTCCTTAAGTCATAATGAACCCGCCTGCCAATGAAGGAGACATAAGAGACATGGGTTCAGTCCCTGTCATGTAGGAGCCTCTGAAGAAGAGCATGCAACCCACTCCAGTATTCTTGTCTGGAGGATTCCATAGACAGAAGAGCCTGACTGGTTGCAATTCATAGAGTCACAAAGAATCGGACACAACTGAAGTGACTTAGCAGGCATAAACACATTTGGTGAAGACCAACCTTGGCTATACCTGCTCTCTCAGTAAGAAGGTGAAGAGTTGGATTCATTTCTACTTCCCTGGTGATTCCTTGGTCACACAGACACCTTCTGTTTGGAATTTGGCCAGTTTATCTGTTATGTCTGCACTAGTCATGTGACTTTCACATGTAAATCCTGTTGCATTGTTATCTCTCACTGTCAATTAGATTAATCAGAATTCTGGTTCCATATACCAATTTTATAGGGCTACCCTGATAGGACAGTTGGTAAAAAATCCACCTGCAATGCAGGAGATCCCAGTTGGATTTCTGGGTCCGCTGGAGAAGGGATGGGCTACCTGTTCCAGTATTCTTGGGCTTCACTTGTGGCTCAGCTGGTAAAGAATCCACCTGCAATGCAGGAGACCTGGGTTTGATCCCTGGGTTGGGAAGATCCCCTGGAGAAAGGAAAGACTACCCACTCCAGTATTTTGGCCTGGAGAATTTCATGGACTTTGTAGTCCATGGGGTGGCAAAGAAGAGTTGGACACGACCGATCAACTTTCACTTTCATATCAGTCCTAAAACAGTGATGAGCAAGTGATGAGACTTCTCTGTAAGTAATGAGATCACAGTTAACTGCCAGAAATTAGGTTGCAGCTGGAGCCAGGCTGAGAGTTCTGGATTCAGAATAAATCCCCCAGAACAATGAATGTCAGTTCTTGAGCCCTCTGGGATCAGAGCCTATCAGACTTACCCAGCAAAATTTCCACCATGTTTTATCTATGCCAGTATTTGAGTATATAAGTATATATATATGCATTTTTTTTTTCCTCCTAGATATAGTGACTTACTTTGGAACCCTTGGAAACACAATGCTTTTATTTAAATTGATTCTTTTCTAATAATGGGCTTTTAGATACAGGCAAAGATATCTTAGATCGGGCCAGTTTGCCTACTTCCCAAAGCACAGTTAAACCCTTGTGCACAGGCAATGCATATTCTGTCAGTACATAAAGTTACCTCTTGTGATCACTCTTCCCTTTTAAGAACATGCGGCTTGTGACCCCTCAAAATGTTAGATTGAGCCTGTCAAGATAACATCCGGGATCCCTCTGGGCTTAATGGGGTGAATATACAGACTGTGCTCCTGCAAAGAATGGAAGCTTTCATGCCTTGGAATAGGAATGAGAGGAGAGAATATTCTTGTTGGAATCACAGCATGCCTGTATGCAAATCAACAGTTCAAGGCCATTCTGTAATTATACTGAAATGACCCACTGTAAAACATTTTTCTTGTCCTTTTCCTGACCCCCAGGTAAAGAAGAAGTGGTTGTTAAGTGGCATTGACCATCTATGTCCTCATCCATGTGGCTACTCAGGCTATAGCTGTTTCAAAATGGTGTTTCCCAGCCCCATTCATGTCCAGATGGCTGGTTTAAAGCATCATGAATTGAAAGGAAAAAAAGAGAAAAACATTAGCACAGACAGAATTGTAGCTTGTTCATGGAAAATTAGAAGACGCATTCTTTGATTCTTTTGTGACTCCCCACCCCCATCCCCAAGGGGTTTAGAATTAAAATGGGGACAAAAAGCACCTCTAGATTTATTTGGCTCTGCCATATTAACCATAAAAAAGATCTAGCTTGTTCCAATCTTAACCCAGCAGTACACTATAAATCCAACTTCCCCTCTCTGCTGGGGAAATAAAATCCAAATACAGTAGCATCCAAATAATTATCAAGAGTTGAGCTGTGCTGGCAGGGTGCAATGTACAAGATTCAATTTTAACTAGTGATTACAGACCGGCAACCTTCTAGCCCTGAATGTCAAACGGCCATGTCACTTTCTCCTGTCACAGAGTATGTCAGGACTCACCGCAGCCTGGTGACTTTTCATCAGAGGTAATGAATCTCGTCCTCCTGAGATGGGAAATGTCACTGTGCCTCCCCGCCCCTCCTTCTCCCCACACCTCACCCCTCATTCCCTTCCTGCCACCTGTCTGGGTCCCAATAATTAGGAAAAGGATGTTGTGTGTGACATTGCTTCTCACATCTCCACCAGGGCCCGGCTGCTGTCGATTTAAATTGTGTGGTCAGTACTCAACTTGCAACCATACGTGATAAAATGGCCACCTCGGTAGACAGTTTATGGTGCTGGAGTCTCATGCATCAAGCGCTCTTGTCCTTGAGCAATAAAATGGAAAAACAGTTAAGCTCTGACCTTATAGCCTGTATGGTTTGGGGCTCTAGTCCAACTCCTGATAACTTGCCTTTAAATCTTGTGAACTTGGAGCTTTTTGTTTCTGACCTTTCTGCTGCTAAGATGCCATTTAGGACATCAGTGAGGGTGGAGCCTAGTAGGTCTGCATGGGTGGTGACAGAGAAGGAGAGTTCATGCTTTGTAATAACATCTTTTAACTCTTGAGTTCAGTATCTGACATAAAGCAAACAAACAAAAAACAAGCAAAACTAAACAAGCAAGTACTTTATTTTGGGACCCAATGAAAACACAAATGGTACACATACAAACATAACCACTGATTTTTGAAAACATTTCTTGAATATCTTAAACTCTTAATGTAAATCTCAGGATTTTGGTGGTTTTGAAGGAGTATATATGAGTTGAATTATAAATATTTCTGTTTGTGATAAGAAAATTCCTTTTACTTTTTATAAACTTTATCTTTAAAAAAAAATATCAAGGACCTTTTGTGTTCAACACAGTAATTTAGCCACTAAAGGAAATGATAAAACTATAATATAGGGCATGGTCCCTGTCTTCGATTAATTTGAACAATAATACACATGCCAGGTATAAAATAAGAAAATAAGTGTGAAGTGGGAAGAGACAGCCTACCCTATATGAATAATAAAGCCAACAGGGTACAAGTGAGTTAAACTCATCTCAGATGACAGAAAAGACAAAAACAATCAAACATAGTCCAGAAGCAACAAAGGAAATGGCCCCCAAGGTAAAACAGTACACACAACACAGGGCCGCTTTGTTGTTCGTGCTGGGGACATCTCCATATCTGGCTCTAGTGATTAACTATCCCATGGAACACAGCAGTAAAGTATAGCTGAGGTCAGTTAATCCACTGTCATCTAATGTAAATCAAACAGATGGGAAAGCAAAATCAAGGCTAATCATAGTGTCAAGGATGGTTCCGGAGGAGGCGTGGGCCAGCTCGCTTCCCTTGCTGGGTTGGCATTTTGTTTTTCCTGAAAAGCTCTGTGCTCGCTTACGCATCAAGACTCTAGGAGAAGCAGTTAAACCTTAATGTTCCAGGGCTTCTTAGAGAAAGTTTATTATTTCTAGATGTGAGATTTGCCTTCCTGCATTCTTTTTTTTTTCTTTTTGACTCTCTTTCTTGCCTTGTTCCCTACCTCCCCTCACTCCCTTTCTCCCCACATCATATTCCAGACATTGAGTTCAGCATATGACATAGTAAGCAAAGCAAACTGACATTTTGTCCCAATGCAGCCTGAAGCCTGGTGGAGAAAATGGACAGTGGGAAGTGACAGGTATGGCAAATATCCAGGCAACTACAATCCAGAGTGAGACGAAAATGAAAGAGGCTACACCATGCTATCAGCGCCCCAGGTGCGGTGCCTGGTGCAGACATAGGAGGGTAACAGAGAGAGGTTTCCAGAGGATGCCCAAAGGGAAACAGGAAGTGTTTACAATGATCCTTTAGAAAGCCATGAATCTCTGCATATTTCTGATGTTCTTTTAAAGACTGTCTGAAATCTCCTCCATTGGTGAATAGAATGGGTCCTCCCACTGGGGGAATGAAAAATTGCCGTTGTTGTCATCAGTGTCTTTATCCTCAGTGATTGAAAGTGGCATTTAGAGGTAATCCTCAAGGACAAAAGGGGACTGAATTTGAGGCACATACAATATTTTGATCAAGGTTTTATGCGATGATATTGCAAGCCATGAACACACCCTACCTTCTTTTCATCTTCCCTGTGCTATTACACATTCATTAGGGATGAGGATTGGATGGTAAAGTTAGACATTTTTTAAAAATCATCTACTTGAAGTATTACATAAAGTTGGTTTTCTAGTTTATTTATTCTCCTTGTATCCACTTTTTTAAAATCGTTTTTATTTTATTTTATTTTTTTTGTTTTAAATCTATTCCCAAATTGAGTCTCTATCATGTAGCAGGCGAAGTTTAAATTATTGAGGAATTTAAGAGTAAGTAAAGTAAATAAGAACAATATTTTTTTTCCATTATGTAGCTTACAGTCTAGAACGGGAGCAGACATAGACAAATAATCACAAAGCAATTAGATGCCTATGTTGAGATGGAAAGATTGCTCCTGTATACTAAGTGGCGGGGGGGGGGGCGGTTATGGTCGAGCAAAGGTTTATGGATCTTAAAAAATTGGACATAAGCCAGTATATCTATTTTGGTTAGACAAGCTGCTTATCCAAAATATAGAGGTGAATCTCTTTCCGATGATTAGTAGAATCATTTGTAGCTGCACAGACAGAGTGGATGTTATAGTGGACCCTGTGATGACCGTGGATATTGCAGAAGTGAGGGAAGTGATAGGTATTGCAAACAAAAAGAAGGTGACAGGATGTCCCCTAATTGGACAAGAGGCATGACAGGCACATCTACTTGGGAAGACCTCTTATAAGTCAAATGGCATTAAATTGCAAATGTCTCCCTTTCATCGCCAACCCTTAGACCCTGGTCTTATCTTCAAGTCAGGCTGAATGAAATGCATTTCTACAGGGACAGAGAAATTCCCTGCTCGGTGGAGCTGAGAAGACTGATGGTGTAGTGCTTCTACAAGGAGTCACCAAAGGGACACAACCTCCTTGAAGTGCTGGTGTGTCTGGAACAAAGGTGAGTGGTCACAGAGAAGTCAAACTCTTATTAACTGACAAGGACATGCAAGAGAAACTATTCTATGTGATACAGTAATGGTGGATATATGTCATTGCACATTTGTCAAAACATAGAATGTACAGCATAAAGAGTGGACACTAATGGAAGCTATGGACTTTAGTTACTAATAATGTATCAGTACTGATGGGCTTCCCTAGTGACTCAGTAAAGAATCCACCTGCAATGCAGGAGACCACAGGTAGTGCAGGGGACCTGGGTTTGATCCCTGGGTTGGAAAGATCCCCTGGAGAAGGAAATGGCAACCCACTCCAGTGTTCTTATCTAGGAAATCTCATGGACAGAGGAGACAGGCAGGCTACAGTCCATGGGGTCGAGAGTCTGACAGGACTTAGTGACTAAACCACCACCATCATCACCATCACTATTGACTCATCAATTCTAACAAATGTACTGTGCCGATGTTCATTATAGGAAGGGCTACGGGAGGTGTTGAGGAAGTATATGAAAACAATCTGTAACTTTCCCTCAAGTTTTTGTAAATGAAAAACTGTTTTAAAAAAGAGTGTCTTTTGAATAACACATTCTGTGTAGTGGTTACTCATATAATCTTGAATCTCTTATTCTATGAGCTATAAAGTAAGCATCTATGATGGTTGCTCATATAATCTTGAATCTCTTATGCTATGAGCTATAAGGTAAGCATCTATGATTTTATTTTGATTTGGTAACTTAATGAACATTTGTTGGGTGATAAAAAGAAAGCTAGAATTTAGGGAATACTTTTCTGTTATAAAATATAAAACCTAGTTGCCTAGGAATCACTAAGCAGAAGGAGAATGAAAGCTGCCAGCCATTTGAGTGGCAATTCCAGGTAAGGATGACACCCTGTACAAAGGTTTGAGTGCAAAAATGGGTTCATGTGATGACCTAAAAGTACCTCTCCCTGGTCAAAGGTCTTTAGGACAACTGAACCGTGATCTTGGTCCATTACTATGGGAACTTGCAAACGCAGTTCCTCCTGACTCTAAACTCAGTGTCCTGAGATAAACTTTCTGGAATGGCTCTTTAGCTACATTCATTCTACTAACTTTAATTCCAGAAAAAAACAAATTCTGAGAATTGAAAAAAAAAAAGCTGTTGTACTTGAAGCCAAAAAACATCATCATGAATATCCTATTAAAATGCAAACTTCAGAAATTATATTTCAAATAGTCCTAAGAGGACTAATTAATATTTGTAAAGTGCTTTGAAGACGGAAAGTGCTAAATTAACATCAATATTTATTTATTAATAATCAGACGAGGTGATGCTGCCATCTTGAAGTTGCCTCTTACGATCAAGTACCGACTACTACCATGATTTCACCTTCTTAATTGCCTTCCCTAGCCACCACTGCCATGTGGGAATTCCAGACTTCATGCTTGTGTTTAGCATTTTATTATTTAAAGGTATCACCAGTTCACATACATTATTCGAAGGAATTTCTGTACTTTGAGTGCAGCAAATCTGTGTATTACAATGCAAATTCAGACCTTGCTTTAAAACAAGCTACATTTGATGGTTACTACCAAGCAAAGTATCCATCATACAGCTAAGTAACAAGGTTTTGAATGAATAAATGAATTAAAAACAAATTAACCCATTCATATCTTACAAAATGTAAATATTGCCTTTACCCTTATATCAGACCTATTTCTGTCATTTAGAAAGCCAGTTTGTATATTTTACTCATATTTTGGTACCTAAAAAATGCTATTTTTTTCATATCTTGAACATTAGGTTACAATTTTCACTTCCGTGTGTGTATATATATATATGCCTATAGCAGTCAGTCAGTTCAGTCGCTCAGTCACATCTGACTCTTTGCGACCCCGTGGACTGCAGCAACACCAGGCCTCCCCGTCCATCGCCAACTCCAAGAGTTTACTCGGACTCATGTCCAGTGAGTCGGTCATACCATCCAACCATTTCATCCACTGTCGTCCCCTTCTCCTCCTGCCTTCAATCTTTCTCAGCATCAGGGTCTTTTCAAATTAGTCAATTCTTCACATCAGGTGGCCAAAGTATTGGAGTTTCAGCTTCAGCATCAGTCCTTTCAATGAATATCCAGGACTGATTTCCTTTAGGACAGACTGGTTGGATCTCCTTGCAGTCCAAGGGTCTCTCAAGAGGCTTCTCCAACACCACAGTTCACAGCATTAATTCTTTGGTGTTCAGCTTTCTTTGTAGTTCAACTCTCACATCCATACATGACTACTGGAAAAACCATAGCTTTGACTAGATGGACCTTTGTTGGAAAAGTAATGTCTCTGCTTTTCAATATGCTGCCTAGGTTGGTCATAGTTTTTCTCCCAAAGAGCAAGTGTCTTTATTTCATGGCTGCAGTCACCATCTTCAGTGATTTTGGAGCTCCCCAAAATAAAATCTCTCACTGTTTCCACTGTTTCCCCATCTATTTGCCATGAATTGATGGGACCAAATGCCACAATCTTAGTTTTCAGAATGTTGAGTTTTAAGCCAACTTTTTCACTCCCCTCTTTCACTTTCATCAAGAGGTTCTTTATTTCTTCTTTGCTTTCTGCTATAAGGGTGTTTTCATCTGCATATCTGAGGTTATTGCTGTTTCTCCTGACAATCTTGATTCCAGCTTGTGCTTCTTCCAGCCGAGCATGTCTCATGATGCACTCTGCATGTAAGTTAAATAAGCAGGATGACAATATACAGCCTTGACATACTCTTTTTCCTATTTGGAACCAGTCTGTTGTCCCATGTCCAGTTCTAACTGTTGCTTCCTGACCTGCATACAGGTCTCTCAAGAGGCAGGTCATGTATATGGAATATATATGTATTTTAACAATCCATATGTAGGTTGTGTCTTTTCTAATTACATTTGAAAGTATGCCCATAGAAGCTAAAAAAAAAATCAGCAAATGATTAAAAATGCCCCAATAGATGGCATTACTGTGATCTATAACCTCAAGAGGGCTTTTGTGTTTGCTTGTTTTGGTTTTCACTTTAGGATTAGCTGTTTTGCATTGTCCAGAGTGGACAATGTTTGCAAGAATGCTGGTCCAGCCTCGATCCATGGTTCACTTTCTATCTTGTAGTCTCCTACCTGCTGCAAACTGTAGGGAGTCAGGACTTTGGAATGAGGGATACTCATTTGGACCAATGTTCATTATCAGTCAAAAGTCACTGTCTCTTCTTAGGAACAAAACATTTCTTTAGTCAACTAGATGTTGAAACAAGGAGGATACAGTTGGCAAAGTAAGAGTGGAGAGTCAGTAACAATTCACCTATAATTTCAAGTTGTGGTCTTTAAAACTAAGGTTCATATGAATGAAGAGTGTGATGAGTAGGAAGGGGACCACATAGACCAGCAGAGAAACACCGAAAGAAATATGGTGTATTTAGTATTCTCTTACATGGTAAGCTGAGTACTCTGGCCCCTTTAGTAACTAAATACATTTATATTTAAACATCAGGTACTCAAAGCCTTAAATTAAACATTAGAGCAGATACATTTATGGAGTCCTTTAATTTGAAATACTGATTGTTCTTGAGGAACCTCCACAAATAATATTTGGGTTGTCAGTAAGTAAGTGACAACTCCACCATTTGCTGGGCCTTGCCAGCTCTGTGGGGCTCTGCTCAGCTCTTCATCACATACTCAATTACTTTTAGGAGAAAAATATGCACGTGTGTGTGTGTGTGTTCCTTCACTCGGTTCTGTCTGAATCTTTGTGACCCCATGGATGGTAGCCCACCAGGCTCCTCTGTCCATGGAATTTCCCAGGCAAGAATACGGGAGTGAGTTGCCATTTCTTGCTCCAGGGGTCCTTCCTGACCCAGGGATTGAACTCACATCTCCTTCATCTCTTGCATTGGCAGGAGATTTTTAACCTCTGTGTCACCTAGGAAGCTATATATATATATACACATATATATACATATATATATATACATATATATATTCTGTTGCTCAGTTGTGTCTAACTCTTTGCAACCCCATGGGCTGCTGCATGCCAGGTTTCCCTGTCCTTCACCATCTTGCTCAAACTCATGTCCATTGAGTTGGTGATGCCATCCAACCATCTCATCCTCTGTCATCTTCTTCTGCCTTCAATCTTTCCCAGCATCAGGGTCTTTTATAACGAGTCAGCTCTTTACATCAGGTAACCAAAGTATTGGAGCTTCATCCTCAGCATCAGTCCTTCCAATGAAGATTCAGGATTGATTTCCTTTAGAATTGACTGGTGTGATTTCCTTTCAGTCAGTCCAAGGGACTCTGTAGAGTCTTCTCCAACACCACAGTTCAAAAGCATCAATTCTTCGGTGCTCAGCCTTCTTCATGGTCCAACTCTAACATCCATCCATCCATATATATATATATATATATATATATATGTGTGTGTGTGTGTGTGTGTGTGTGTGTGTAACTTTCACAGATAAGAGGAAAACTGTAGTGAAAATGTTAAAGATAGTTGTATATATAGAGAGTGTATGCCCTGATAGAGAATTGATTCTGGAAGAAGCAAGAAATTTATACTTTCACGTATATATAAACAAATCAGAGCATTTTCTAAGAGCTAAACATACGCACCTTGTGATTATCCATATTTTGTGTTCTAAGACACCATCCATGTGTTTCCATGTGACAAGTAAATGCAATTTCTACATGTTGAGAATACAACTCTAATGAGATAATCATTTATTTTTCATACTTGTAAATTTTTTCTCACTCACCAGATAATTAATTCCTTAAAAGACAGGGGCCAATTCTTGCTTTATACTTGCACACATTGACAGATACACTCTCAGGATGAACTGAAGCTGACTGATCAATACAAAGCACAAGAAATGCAATATGAGCCAGTCTACAGTTAAATTCTAAAATCAGTGCTACAGATTCATGGGAAGCAAGAAGTATTAATTGAATTTCTGAGTTTAGTATCTTGAAAGGTCTTAATGTCCCAATATTTAGTGTGGAATTATGGAATAAAGTTAATTAATAACAAGCTTGAGACTTGAAGCCAATTCAAATTGTACACAGTGAAGATGATACTGTTGGACTTATTTTCTTGTCATTGCCTATCCTGTTGGAATGTTCAGTGCAGCTTCCTCATACCAGCTGGGTGGTTTCCAGAGCTACCTTCCCACTCACAGCAGAGGCATCCTGGAAACATTCATTGCAAATATCCTTTAGGGAATGTTTGGCATCTCTTTACTGTCTACCGCTTCTGTTTCAAATTTTCTTGCTTTTCTCTGATTTCCCATATATTCATCCTGTTGATTAAAAAGTGAATTGCTGTACAGAAGACATTTTAAAAAATACTCATTTCATTTTGGTTTGGTGTCTCCCTATAATATGAGTTTTAAGAATCTGCCTGCAATGCAGGAGACCCCAGTTCAATTTCTGGGTGAGGAAGATCCCCTGGAGAAGGGAAAGGGCTACCCACTCCAGTATTCAGGCCTAGAGAAGTATAGTCCATGGGGTTGGAAAGAGTCAGACACAACTGAGTGACTTTCAGTTTTATGATATGACTTTTCAGAAACCTTTTTCCTCCACATAGTCACATGCTATTTTCAGTGATCCCCTATATACTCAACAGGTCCTGACACCATATTCCCGCACTTCCAATATCCCTCTGTGGGGTAAGAAGGTGCAGGTAAAGAGGAGAATGGGGAAAGCTGCACCAAAATATCATCAAAGAAGTTACCTTTGAACAATATATTTATGGCTCAACTGCTGCTAATAAATTATGTTGAAATAAAGTTGTTAGGGATTCTCTGGGGTTTTTGTTTTTAGGAAAACATCATTCTAGGTTGAGGTAAAGTTTTTTTATTGTATGAATACCCAACACACTTTGCTCTTTGTTTTCTCTCCCCTTCCTCAACTCTTTATCACCACATTTGTATTTCTTACTAATAAGATCTCTTGTCCATTGTCTGCCATCCATTTTGCAGTTTTGTGGTGAAGACACTTCTTCCCGAGGGAAATCAACTATATTAAACTGCAAGGTATTTCATTTTTCACATCTTTTGTGTAGTCTCCTCAGTTATACTCTCTTTTAAAAATTCTTAAAGCATTCTTAGTCATTCTCAAATTGTCATTTTTAAAGTTATGTGTCAAAGAAAAAGGGGTTGGATTTTCCAAGAAGGTAGATGCCACTCTTGGAGTTTTTTACTTGAGGACAAGAACTATGTCTTTTGCTTTCATATCTTCTATCATATTTGGAATAAAACTGGGTAGACTAGAAATCATCAGATTTGATTTGGCATCTGATTGACAGATTTATTGAATGGTTGAATCTCTATGATAGAGGAAATACCAGAGACAAGTGTTCTTTCAATGTGCTGTGCTTGGTAGATACACGGTCTAAGGATGATCACAGTAGAATTCTAAATAGAGGAAAACAATTCTAAGAACCAGTATTGGAAGTTAGGTAATGTAACTTGTAATGATATAGTATCTATCATATTTTGCAACTTCATATAAATTAATATGCATTTGTTTTTTTCTTATTTTTATGAAAGAAAACAGCAAAAATAGCTCTCATTGCAAAGGCATAGGAAAGTTGTGCAGTATTTCTCTCCCTTGTACACATACACACACACACACACACACACACACACACACACTCCTCTATATATCAAAGAGATACCACATGAAACATTAAGCGCCTTTGTTGGGGCTTTGACAACTAAATTAATTTAATTTACGTTAAATCAAATACCTTCCATTGTATATTTAAGTTGCCGTTCAAATAGTACAGATTTTTCTGCCTGTCATTTAGAATGAATTCAGTACCACAAGTTTTCCATTGAATGAACAGAGCTAACTGAGGGCATCCAAGAAGAAACCTTCATAGATAATTGGCTAGCTCGGGGAGCTAGTGTAGCGGAACACAACTCCAGATTGAATCAAATTCTCGAGCTCTCCTGAAGAGAAGACTAAAGAATGGGGGGAAACAAGGTTATATGCCAATTAAAAAATGATTTGTAGCTTTATTTTATCAATGTTTATTTTTGCCTGGTATACAAATGTCATTATGAACATATTGAAGGAAGATTGGTCTTTATTTGTTACACATTATGAAGTAGAACAAGGGAAGATTGATCGGAAGAACAATAAGTACATAAATTAGTCAGGATTCTATTTTCTTAATTTTTTTTAATTTTCAAAAAAAAAGTTAGCTTACTAAAGACTTTGATAAAATTGTCACGATGACATTTTTCAAGCATAAAGAAATTCTATACTGAAAATTACATCTTGTGAAATTTAAACACATCATTGGAAAATCAGAGATTAAAATTAGCTTTTGGTCCAAACACCATTGTATTTAATTCAAAATGGAAATAAAATTATATGTATTGAATCAATTAATTCTTTTTTTTTATTTTAAATGTGCATTTTATTGAAATATAATTGGCTAACACTGTTTCAGGAGTACAGCAAGGTGATTCAGTTACTCAAATACACGTATATTATTTCTTTTAATTATTTTCCATCATACGTTGTTACAAGATCTTGACTATAGTTCCTTATGTTATACAGTAAACCTGTGTTGTTTATTGCATATCTATTTTTAATTAGAAATCTAGCTTTCTATTCATACTAAGTCAAACAAGTGGAATCAAAATGTCAACTTTTTTAGGCAAAAAATGAGTAAGTTTTCTAAAATGTATATATTATACACATGTATATATTATATATATCTATACATATATATATATGTATATATAAAACAATGAAACTTCTACTACACTTGGTGAAGTTTTGAGAAAGAACATCAAGGAAAAAAAAAGAAGATTGGACAAAAATGGTGAACGTAGAACTTCTGGATGTTCAAACTGAATTTAGAAAGGGCAGACAAATCATATTGCTAACATCCGTGGATCATAGAAAAAGCAAGAGAATTCCAGGAAAAACATCTGCTTCCTTGACTTGCTAAAACCTTTGACTGTGTGGGTCACAACAAACTGTGGAAAATTTTTAAAGAGATGGGAATACCAGACCACCTTGCCTGCCTCCTGAGAAACCTGTATGCAGCTCAAGAAGTAACAGTTAGAACCAGACATGGAACAATAGACTGGTTTCAAATTGGGAAAGGAGTATGTCAAGGCTGTAAATTGTCACCCTGCTTATTTAACTTATATGCACAGTACATCATGGAAAATGCCATGCTGGATGAAATCACAAGCTGAAATTAAGATTGCCAGGAAAAAATATCAATAACCTCAAATATGCAGATGATACCACTTTAAAAGTAGAAAGTGAAAAGGAACTAAAGAGCCTCTTGATGAAGGTGAAAGAGGAGAGTGAAAAAGCTGGATTAAAACTCAACTTTCAAAAACCTAAGATCATGGCATCAGGTCCCAGCACTTCATGGCAAATAGATGGGGAAACAATGGAGACAGTAGCAGACTTTATCTTCTTAGGCTCCAAAATCACTGCAGATGATGACTGCAGCCACAGAATTAAAAGAGGCTTGCTCCTTGAAAGAAAAACTGTGATAAACTTAGAGAGCATAGTAAAAAGCAAAGACATTATTTTGCTGACAAAGGTCCATCCAGTCAAGGCTATGGTTTTCCAATAATCATGTAAGGATGTGACGATTGAACCATAAAGAAGGCTGAGCAACAAAGATTTGATGTTTTTGATCTGTGGTGTTGTAGAAGACTCTTGAGAGTCTCTTGGACTGCAAGGAGATCAAACCAATCCATCTTAAAGGAAATCAATTCTGAATATTCATTAGAGGGACTGATGCTGAGGCTGAAGCTCCAGTATTTGGCCACCTGATGAGAAGAGCTGACTCATTGGAAAAGACCCTGATGCTGGGAAAGACTGAAGGCAGGAGGAGAAGGGGATGACAGAGGACGAGATGGTTGAATGGCATCACCAATTCAATGGAGATGAGTTTGAGCAGGCTCCGGGAGATGGGGAAGGACATGGAAGCCTGGCATTTTTCAGTCCATGTGGTTGCAAAGTGTCGGACATGACTGAGCAACTGAACAACAACAGCAAAAAAGCAATACCTGAGCATCTGAATTTTTCCAAAAAAATCAAGATAATTCTGATATTCAACTGGAATTTAAAAAGTGATTACATGTTTTTCTATTAGTTTTGGTGATATACAGTTCTATTATTTTTCTCTTGATCCATCATGGTACAATGGTATTAAGTGAATAATAGTTACATAATAAAAATAGTAAATGACATTTATTAGTTTTCACAATCCATAGCCAGGCAAAAAATAAATGATAATTATAATTGTAAGTCATAATAGGAACATTATTAACTTAAGAATATAAAATAATTATATAGAATTTGGGGGGGATCAGGCAGGGTGATGTGGTAAGTGGAAGTGCATACATGCACATATTTTCATCCTCCCAGCCAATGCATGTCTTTTAGCTGGTGGATTTAATCCATTTATACTTAAGGTAATGATTGATGTGTATGATCCTATAGCCATTTTCTTAAATGTTTTGGATATTTTGTATTTTTTTTTCTTCTCTTTTTTTTCCTGACTAGAGAAATCCCTTTAGCATTCACTGTAAAACTGGTTTGGTAGGGCTGAATTCTCTTAACTTTTGCTTGTCTGGAAAGTTTTTGATTTCTCCATCAAATCTGAAGGAGAGTCTTGCTGGGTAGAGTATTCTTGATTGCAGCTTCTTCCCTTTCATCGCTTTAAATATATTATGCCATTCCCTTCTGGTCTGTAAAGTTTCTGTTGAGAAATAAGCTGATAGTCTGATGGGAATTCCTTTGTATGCTTTGCCTTGTTGCTTTTAATACTTTATCTCTGTCTTTAATTTTTGTCAGTTTGATTACTATGTGTCTCAGTGTGTTCCTCCTTGGGTTCATCCTATATGGAACTCTATGTGCTTCCTTGATGTGGTGACTATTTCCTTTCCCATGTTAGCAAAGTTTTCAGCTATTATCTTTTAAAATATTTTCTCAGGTCCCTTCTCTCTCTCTTCTCCTTCTGGGACCCCTATAATGTGAATTTTGGTGTGTTTAATGTTGCTCCAGAGGTCTCTTAGGCTGTCTTCAGTTCTTTCCATTCTTTTTTCTGTATTCTGTTCTGTGGCACTGATTTCTGCCATTCTGTCCCCCAGGCCATTTATCCATTTTTCTACCTCAGTTATTCTGCTGTTGATTCCTTCTAGTGTATTATTCATCTCTGTTCTTTAGTTCTTGTAGGTCTTTGGTAATCATTTCTTGCATCTTCTCAATCTTTGCCTCCATTCTTTTATTGAGAGCCTGGATTAGCTTCACTATCATTATTCTGAATTCTTTTTCTGAAAAGTTGCCTACCTCCACTTTATTTAGTTGTTTTTTCTGGGATTTTATCTTGTCCCTTCATCTGGGACACAACTTTCTGCTTTTTCATCATGATTAACTTTCTGTAGTAAGGTTTTTGTATTAGCCACTGTGACACTATACTTCTTGCTTCTTCTGTCTGCCCTCTGATGGATGAAACTAAGAGGCTTGTGTAAACTTCTTGATGGGAGGAATTGGCAGTGGGAAAAACTGGGTCTTGCTCTGGTGGGCAAAACCTTGCTCAGTAAAGCTTTAATCCAATTATCTGCTGGTGGGTAGGGGCTTCACTCCCTCCTTGGTAGTTCTTTGGCCTGAGGTGACACAGCCTTGGGGTCTTTGGGCTCTATTGTAAGATTAATGGCAAACCCCAAGGGGGTTTAGCCAAAGGAGACCTTCCAGTGCCCTCATTCCTGTGGTGAAGTTCTGTTGACGCACCCCTCCATAGGAGGCCCTCCAACACTAGCAGATAATTTTGGTTTAATCTTCTGTAGAGTCACTGCTTCTCTCTTCTGGGTGTTGGTGCATGTAAAGTGTTGTTTGTGCCCTCCAAATCTGGAGTCTCTGTTTCCCTCAATTCTCTGGAAGGCCTATAATCAAATCCCTCTGGTCCTCAAGGCCATATTTTCTGGTGATTCCCAGTCTCTTTGTCAGATCCACAGGCTGGGAAGCATGACATGAGGTTCAGAACCTTCACAATAGTGTGAGAACTTCTTTAGTATTATTTTTCTCCAGTCAGTGAGTCTTTTCATACTGTTCCTGGGGTTCTCAAGGCAAGAATACTAAAGTGGTTTACCATTCCCTTCTCCAGTGGACCGCATTTTGTCAGAACTTTAACAACAAAGGTCCATCTACTGAAAATGATGGTTTTTCCAGTAATTATGTATGGATGTGAGAGTTGGACTATAAAGATAGCTGAGCACCAAAGACTTGATGCTTTTGAACTGTGGTGTTGGAGAAGACTCTTGAGAGTCCCTTGGACAGCAAGGAGATCCAACCTACCAATCCTAAAGGAAATTGGTCCTGAATATTCATTGGAAGGACTGATGCTGAAGCTGAAACTCCAATACTTTGGCCACCTGATGTGAAGAGCCAACTTATTGGAAAAGACCCTTATGCTGGGAAAGTTTGAAGGTGGGAAAGTTTGAAGGGGATGACAGACGATGAGATGGTTGGATGACATCACTGATGCAATGGACATGAGTTTGAGTAGGCTTCGGGGTTGGTGATGGACAGGGAAGCCTGGCATGCTGTGGTCTATGGGGTTGCAAAGAGTCAGACACAACTGAGTGACTGAACTGAACTGAACTGAGTCTGCGGGTCATCCACCCAGCAGGTATGGGATTTGATTTTGTTGTGATTGTGCCCCCCACCACCTTCCTATGACTTCTTTGTCTTGGATGTGGGGCATCCTTTTTTGGTGGATTTCAGCATCCTTCTGTCAATGATTATCCAACAGGTGGTTACAATTTTGGTGCTTTCAGAGGAGGAGATGAGCATACAACCTTCTACTCCACCTTCTTGAATCAGAAGTGTAATTGATCAATTCTGCTTCATAGTTGTGGATATAACCCTAAGATTACAATGGATACTTTATTAATCTTCCTGGCTCTCCTTTTTTCTATCTATGTCTTTACCTATCATATATCATTTATTTATTTTTATTATAACCTGTCAATATTTCTAACCATGCACTGTGTTCACCATTCATATTTATATATTTTTAAAACATATTCTTGTCTATTATCTATCTAAAGCCACACAATATCATATATAAAGACGCAAATACTTCTCTATACAATGACATCTGAAAGCTCTATGAATGCAAAGATATTTATCATCAATCATGCTTCTGGTCTATATCATTTGTGGTCTATATCATAAAAACATTTTCTGTTTTAATCCTAAGGGTAGATACCATTAAGGTGAACTCATACTACCCCTCTTCTATTTTATCACTCCATCAAACATGCACCTGTTTCTTTCTTCTGCCAGACCCTTGGTTCCTTTGAGATCACTGTCTTACTCATTATTGAATTTTCCATATCATGAACAAAGAGATCAAACTAGTCAATCCTAAAGGAAATTAACCCTGAATATTCATTGGAAGGGCTGATGCTGAAGCTGAAGCTCCAATACCTTGGCCACCTGATGCGAAGGGCTGACTCATTAGAAAAGACCCTGACATTGGGAAAGATTGAAGGCAGGAGGAGAAGGGGATGACAGAGGATGAGATGGTTCGATGGTATCACCGACTCGATGGATATGAATTTGAGCAAACTCCAGGAGCTGGTGATGGACAGGGAAGCCTGTTGTGCTGCAGTCCATGGGTGTGCAGAGTTGGACATGATTGACTGACTGAACTGAACTGAACTGGTAGCATTAACAGAATGTGTTATGCATAATATATACTTATTGTATCTTTGATAATTTAATGAATCATTAATGTTTGATTTCCATGGTGAAGGAGACTGAAGTTTCAATTTTAAACATTATTTTATTTTTTTCCTATAGACATACTAATGGTACTAATATGGTATAACCTGAATATCTGATGCAACTTCCTGTTCTATATAGCAATGGTATGCTAGCTTTCCCTAAAGAAACTCTGTGTTTTGCTATATTTGACTAAAGAACAGCGATGGTGTAAAGCTTCTCTGTGTGATTTCAGTCCCATTCCCTGCAGTCTGCAGTGTGAATGCCACCTCCTAAAAATTGTGCAGTGCTCATGTTAACAGCACTGGCTTTAGTGTCCTACCCTTCCTCACACTTCATTCACTCTCAAAATTCAAAAATTAAACAGGCTTCCCAGGTGGTGCTAGTGGTAAAGAATATAGCTGCCAGTGCAGGAGACATAAAATATGTGGAATCGATCCCTGGATCAGGAAAATCTCCTGAAGAATGAAATGGCAATCCACTCCAGTATTCTTGCCTGGAGAATCCCATGTACAGAGGAGCCTGTGGGCTACAGTACACAGGGTCAGAAAGAGTTGGACACGACTGAAGCAGCTTAGCCTTCACTCAAAAAGGCTACAATTGATGTATTCTGATTATGAGCAAAGAAACAGCTCTGCTGAATAAAATAACTGAACTGTATATAACGATGTTTGGGATATTCACTCTAATAATATAAGTGACATTAACCACAGAATGTATCAATTCAACAGACATGAGTTTGAGTAAGCTCCGGGAGTTGCTGATGGACAGGGAAGTGCGGCATGCTGCAGTCCATGGGGTCGCAAAAAGTTGGACACAACTAAGCGACTGAACCACAGAATGACCTTTCCTTTGGCAAATGGCTAAATAGGAGACTTTATTGTAAACAAAATATACTGTAGGTGTATAAATAAACACATTAGTGAACAGATTGCTTTGAAACGCATAGTTGTCTAAAGAAATAGACAAGAGTTGGCTGGAAAAATCACTGGCAATTTATGTTTCTTGTTAGATTCCAAAGAGGGTTGACCAAATAGAAAAGTTAACTTCAAATTCTCTCATGAGAAAAGTCAGTCAAAAGATTTGGACTTGTAATTAGTCAAGACAACTTGCCAGATGGTCTAACTTGAAGTATTCTTATTAAGAAAGTATTCTCATTTCATAAGCATAAAGGGTGATTAGTGGGAACTTCTCTGAGTGCCCAGAAGTACATTTCAATAATTGGAAACTGTATGCTATGTTATGCCATTCCTTGAGCCATGATGGAGCGGGCTGGTAAACTGGCCATGTAATTTCTCATCTCCTCTGAGCTCCTCAGTGTAGGTAAGATTTGACTTGATTTTATGGGTCCAAGGTTAGGGTACAGAATACTTAAAAAATAAAAAATACTATGGCCATAAACATATTGTTTACTTTCAGTTCTTAAAAAAATCCTACTGCACTTACAAAGTATAGTCATCCCTTTTCTCTCTTCCATCACTCCATGACATCTACCAGATAATCAAGTTACTTTTAGGATAGTTCCTTATAGTCATTATTGAACTTATATAATTTGTACTATAATGGGCTCCATAGTATGTATGTACTGGCTGTTTGATAAACATTTAAATAATCTGTGTTTTCTTTCAATAGATAATATGTAGTAGGCAACTCAAACTTGAATTGTCTCTGATAATGACCTAGGCCACTTTCAGTTAGCATTTTCCAGCCAATTTGTCCCTGCTAAGCTCTTCACACATTTCATCACACCTAATGTGGCTGTGATGCAGTCTTTCTCCTTGGGTGCAGTCTAGTATTTGACTCTGATTTGATGTATAAAGTTTGTATTGGAGAAAACGCTTTTGCTCTTCATCCACCTCCACAAGGGACTCCACCCATCATTCCAATCTTAAAAAAAAAAAAAAAAAGAAAGAAATTATAAAATAAACACAAAAGAAGTTTGGACATGAAATTTAGTATAAGAGAGACAAGGTTGGTATTAAGGAAAGATCCAAATGAGATAGCAGAGAGAAAGATCCACTGAGATACATCAGGAGGCAGACTACATCATAAAGAGCTTGTAAGTTTAGGGAGGGCAAAACCAGGGTGAGTTAATAAAAGCAGGGGGACAGAAGGAAGGTCTGGGCCAATTATGAAAACCACACTGTTGTTGACTCTGGACATTTGGAGCAGTCACGATTTTGTACACCCAAAATAGGATGACTATAAGCACCAATAAATCACCCACAAGCACTTGTGAGAATATTTTTCAGAAGCACAGATGTATTCTTGTAAGAGCTGTGGAAAACGACTTGAGAAATAATTTTAGAGGCAGGAAACTACAAGAATAAAACCTGAATTCAAGATTCTTTGAGACACAATATCTTCTGAAATGCCAAGAGGAAATCTATTAAAATGTTTTAGTTTTTCTTATACTACTTTTATTATTTTTTAGTTTCCTTTCAACAAGTCATTGCAATTAGAACCGTTCAAAAACAGAACTGCTAGCTTAATAATGGAATTTTGTATTGGTTATATCCAACTTTTTCCAAAAAAATAAATGTATAAATAAAATATAAAGGTGTGGTAAGAAGAAGAGCTGTTGATTCAAATTCTGGTTTTCACCTACTTTCTATTTTACTACATATTCATTTCAAACAACTTAAAAACCATGAAAAGGTGTTGATGTGTCCAGAAAACACTGAAAATATCTACCTGTTTTAGGAACCTAAACTCATTGTGTATGACCTTCAATGAGAACATAATTGATCCATCACAGTTACACAAAATTCAGTGCAGTCCTCTGTTCACTGCAAGTGAACAGGGTGATCTCTGATTCAATATGGTGATCAAATGTTTTCATTTTCCTCCAGTTCTCATTAAAAATAGAGAAGAATAAAAACAGAATTAAACCTATAAACCCTAAAACGAAAGAGAATGGGAGAAGGTCCATCATTCAACATTAGGTTTAAAGCTTTTCAGAGAGATGGCAATGGATGAAAAACATGTAATTGAACAAAGAGGACTGAGGAATCTATAGTCCAAAGTTAGCATAAGATGGGATGGCAGGAAAAGCTAATCTTTCAGGCAGAATCCCAAAGGCTTTGGAGTAAAATTCGTAAGTATGGAGGATGACATCATGAAAGTGAGCCAAAATTGATGAGTGGGAGGAACAGAGAGCTCCTAAAATACTTCTAGAACAATTTTGAACCAGTCATGTCCATACCCCTCTCTGTCTCCCACAATCCTAGATGTAACAAGAGAATAAGAAAGCTCACAATAACCCAAGGAAAGAGAAAACAGCAAGACAATCCTTACATTAAAGAAATGTAATGCATTACTTGGGGAGAATTAAGACCACTAGCTGGGTACTGGTACCCCAAAATAAAAGCTTTTCCCATTTTGACAATCCCTTATCAAAAGACTGTATCCTTGTGATTTGAGTGCCTACTTGATCCGATCAGCCCCCATGACTGAAGAAAATATTTTGCAGAGAAAACAAGCTTACATAATAGAACAGCAGAGAAAACCCAAACTACTACCTGGAAAAGTCAGTTCAATACCTCCTGTTTTAAATATGCACAAGTAACTTATAATCAGTCAAGCATATAAAGAAAATTAGCAGCATTAAACTGGCAAAATAAATAGATAAAACAATCCCAGTGGAAACAGGAAAAAAATCACTGAAAAGAAGAAACTTGAAAAAATCTAATTAGTACTTTCATAAGGACTTGAAGGGTGATAAAAAAGAAAAAGAGATCAAAGTCAAGAAACTCTATATATAGAACAAAATGGACAAAGAGTGGAAAATATGTGATAAGATATAGAAGAGATTTAACAATCAAGCATATATAAAATCTGATAAATATGAAGTCTGAAATGAGAAAATACAATGTAAAAGGGAAGAAACGAGCAAAATAAAACACAGGAAAATTGCACATATCTGGAAAAAGACATTAATAGTCGTATTTGAAGGGTATGCTGATTACACAAATGGATGGGTGAAAAGTCTACTCTTAAAAAGCAACCTCAGGAAAACTTAAGAACATAAAAAGGAAAAAACAGCCATCTCAAACTTTACCATTGTTGTGGCAAAGAACCAAGGTCTTTTTGGTCAAATGCCCAGATCTGAGAATGGCTCACTTCCTTGCCACTCAATTCACTGATAAATGATGCTGGTCACTTGGCTTCCTTCAGCCGCAAGGGTACTGAACCAAATAATCCCAATGCATAGAAAATAGAAAAGCGGGGTGGGGGGGATTTGTAAATACCACCAATATCTACAATTGTTTCTACATATCTTTTTGAAAAAGCTTGTATATGCAGTTACTCATATAATGAGGATGAAGACTGAAAAGATGTGCATAAACGTTAGTTTTACGTGGAAGAAGTCAAAAGATAAGAGAAGTTAGACAATGAAGATGTATATACAAATGTGTGCCTGAGTGCTCAATCTCTCAGTCCTTTCTGACTCTTTGCAACTCCACGTACTGTAGCCCGTCAGGCTCTTCTATTCATGTGATTTTCCTGGCAAGAATACTGGAGTGGTTTGCAACCCACTCCAGTGTTCTTGCCTGGAGAACTTCATGGACAGAGGGGCCTGTTGGGCTGCAGTCCGTGGGGTTGCAAAGAGTCGGACACAAGTGAGTGACTAGCATAAAGTGAAAGCGAAAGTGAAGACTCTCAGTCGTGTCTGACTCTTTGTGACCCCATGGACTGTAGCCTACTGGGTTCCCCCATCCATGGGATTTTCCGGGCAAGGGTACTGGAGTGGGTTGCCATTCCCTTCTCCAGAGGATCTTCCTGACCCAGGGATCGAACCCAGGTCTCCTGCATTGCAGGCAGATGCTTTACCCTCTGAGCCACTAGGGAAGCCCTATATATATATGTATATGTACTATGTACTTGTATACTTATATATTATATACTATACTTACGTAAGTATATTATATATACTTATATACTACTTATATATAAGTATACTATGTACTATACATATATACCATATACTTGTACTATCTACTTAACAGAATTCACAAATTTAATACTTTAAATTTAATACTTTAAAGTATTAAACACCTCGGTAGCTCAAACAGTAAAGAATCTGCCTGCAATGCAGGAGACCTGGGTTCAATCCTTGGGTGGGGAAGATCCCCTGGAGAAGGGCATAGAAACCCACTCCCGTATTCTTGCCTGGAGAATTCCATGGACAGAGGAGCTTGTTGTCCATGAGGTCGCAGAGTCAGACACAGCTGAGAGACTAACACATGCAATACTTTTAAGTGTACAGTTCAGTTGCATCACCGTGTTGCACCAGTCATCACCAGAACTTTTTTATCTTCCCAAACTAAAGCACCCTACCCGTTAACCAACAGCTCCTTACAGCCCCGTCTCCCAGCCCCTGGTAACCCCCAGCTAGGTGGTTGATTACTCTAGGTAGTTTACATAAATATAATCATACAATATATGTCCTTCTGTGTCTGGTTTATTTCACTCAGCACTATATTTTCAAAAATTTTTCATGCTTGTAGCGTGTGATAGAATTTCATTATTGTTAAGGCTGAATAATATTCCATAAAAATATGAATGTTTCACAAAGTCTCACGTCATCCTTGAGCCACGCCAATTTCTGTAACATTCCAATTTTATTGTATGTACTGCTAAACCATTACAGATTTAGCCAATTGAAAAACTGAAAAATTAGCTAAAAGGTAAGTGGAGAAGTGGAAGTTGGGGTCATATAGATGAACTAAATCTTCATTTTCAATAGATAGGAAAAATAATGCTTAAATTTCATAAGTCAGAAAGAAGAAAGTCATATCAGCAGGTTTCTTAGAGTCATGCATGTAACTTCTACAAGATGCAGAAGTTTAGAAAGTAAGAAGAACAAGGTCTAGCTAATTGGAGAGGGAAGAGGAAAAACAAGGGAGAGTTAGTTTAATATGTTCTGCACTATTCTTTTTTGTTTGTTTATTTAAATATACTTATTAACTAATCATAAAAGTGCCTCCAACTACAGTGATACTTAATGACCAAAACTGTAGCCCAGAACTTCTGACATTGAATAGTGTCTACTTTTCCTTGCAATAGATACCTTGTCCAAGGCAGTTTCTTGAGGATCTTTATTGCCATATGCATCAAGTCACATGGAAAATGATGTAGAAAAGCATAATACTCTTAATGCCCAAGCCCCCCATTTTTTACTCATCTCAATGTTTGATTGATGTTATTCCATTATACATTAAATCATTTTATTACTATAATTACCACCTTTACCACTATTTTCCTCTTTTAACAAAGTCTATCTGCTTCTTTTGGCACTGGCCTTGCTATTTTCTTGGACTGTGCATGAGTTCCTTGAAAGCATACTATCATAGTTCCCCTACCTACCCCTGGAGCTTTCTCAAAGACCTTATCCAGTCTTTGAACAATTTCCACATCAGCATCAGAGCTTTCCTGACAGTCCCAGACAAAGGCTTCAGCAGCCAGTGACTTCTGCGGCAACCCAGTCTCCCACTATGGCTGTGGCTTAAGCATCTCCTACTTTTTGATTTACCTTGGTCACTTGAAGACAGTCACACCTAGTTTCTGTTTCACTTTCTGACTAATCTGAAAGGCTGAGCTCTTCTTAGCACATTGCTTCTGCCAGAAGTTTACAGCGGGGCTCTTAAATATACAGGAATGGAGCCCCTGCTGTGTGGTTGCACCTTGGGCACTGAGCTGAAAGCACATTCACACCAAATTTCAGCAGACGCAGGGAGCTCCATGTCCTCAAATAGAATAGAAAATCATACAAAAGAAGTGTAGGCTTAGTTTTACATAAAAAATAGTGATGCTTCAAGTAAATAAAAAGAATTTCTGACCTGCAAGTATAATCTTCTCAATTGTAAGAATTTTTTATCTCCTAAATCTTTGGTGTTCTTCTAATGTCAATTATCATCTTTGCTATTAATAACTTTTTACAGATGCAGGAATTTGATTTGGAAAAGTGATGAAGGATGGTGATAAAATCTTCTATGTTCTGCACTTAAACTGCACTATTCAGTATTATTTCCAATTTAAGGTTCCACACTATAGGAAGGAAAGTTAGAAACTTCTAAAATAAAATCAACTATGATCATGTGGTGGTTGAAAGTCGTATTAATTAAGGAGTCCTTACAGAAGCTGGGGTATGCAATCTAGGGGAATAAAAAAGAAATGAAGAGACCATGTGTTTTGAAAGTGTAAAATAAGGAGCTAGAGGCTTCGTGTGTGTGTATCTGTGTGTGTCCAGTATCCAGCGTGCATAAGAGCTTGAGCTCTGCAATCAAACAGAGCCGGGCACAAATTCTAATTCTCCATTTGTTAGTTACATGACCTCAGCAAGGTCACTCTAGATTATGGCTCAATCCCTCCGTGTATAGAATAGAGACTAATAAAAATGTCTATAACCTCAGATTTCTCTGATTACAAAAGAATATAAAATGATGTAAAGTTGTATTACATGCCTAATATATAGAAAAAAAATTCTGCAATTCATCATCATCATTATCACTCTTTTCTTCACGCATTATTATTATTCCAAAGGAGGAAGCAAGTACTAAGGAATGAATGTCCTAGATCAATAAAAGGGTGACTTTTTTTTTTTTAACAAATGAAACAACTAACCATGGGATGGAAAATTCAATGAAATAATGAGCTTCCAATGGCCATCTCATAGGAATTCTGTAATTAAAAGGAGTTCCTGAATTAAGAAGCAGATTATACCTGATGATCATTAAAGTTCCTCTTACTCTTCAGATATAATGTAATGATTAAGTTCATGCAGCTCATTAGCGCTAGTAAGTTTGGGGGTGTTAATATGGTCCAAAATTGTCCTTCCTTCTATTTAATAAGGAGAGAGGCTGGCTGAGGAGTTTCCAGTTACTATTTTTGCATAGCGCTGCCAAGTGAAGCTGTTTCTTATACCCCATGAGCTGGCAGGCCTCACTTTCCTCTTCTTTTTTCATCATGAAAGCCTCAGGAAGCAGAGACTGTCTGCTCTTCCCTTCCACTCCCCCAAGAAAATGACAAAATGACATTCTTTCCCACTTTCTGTGAAATGATTTCTGTTAACAGCTCTGGAAAAATGCTGCGAAGATGTGAGTGAAATGGCAGGATTTGTTGACAAGAAGGCAAAATGAGGGAATTCAGAATAAAAATCACCCACATTAGAGACTGGAGAGCTTGTGGGCTCCATCTGCTCCTCTCCCCTGGCCTGGGGTCTTCTCAGAATCATCTTGGGGGAACTCAGTCTTCTTTTAAATGACTCAATCAAAGGGGCTCCTAATAGAGTTTAATGGATCTCACTATTAGCAGATTCGTTTGATGTTCAGTCTAAAATTTTACTTTGATTAATTTAATCTGTTTCTCTTCATTAGATGATGGCAGTAATTTTGAAACTAAGGAAAGCATTCAAATTTAAAAAGAGTCATTGTGGAAATGTCTACTTAAAAATATCTTATTTTTGCAGCACCATAGGTCATAAGTACTCTTCAAACACCCTCTAGAGGCGAGGTGGTTGCTGTTCAGAGGCTCAGCCATGCCCGACTCAGTGACTCTGTGGTCTGCAGCACACCAGGCTTCCCTGGCCTTCACTATTTCCCTGAGTTTACTCAAACTCATGTCCATTGAGTTGGTGATGTCATCAATCATTTTGTCCTCTGTCGTTCCATTCTCCTCCTCCCCTCAATCTTCCCAGCATCAGGGTCTTTTCCAATGTGTTGGCTCTAGGAGAATCTGGGAACTCACCTTGCCCTGATGTGCATATTTCTACCCTTGAGGCTCTGATTAGAGAGAGCTGAAGGAAGGTCATCTGCCCTCTCATATCAGGTCAGTGTGCCTGACAGTATCTGCAGAAACTCATTCTAGACCTTTCTAGACTTTCTGTTTGCTTTTTTACTAAAATATTCTTTAAAGTTTTTAATGTTGTTTCATGAACAGGATGTTACATGAACATGAGATGATGAATGAATATATATATATATGTCTGAGGGGATGCAGCTAGTGTAATGGGAGATAAACATGAACTTTGGGGACATCGACTTAGGCATGGTTCCTGGCTGTCCTAGTATTGTCTTAGACAATTAACTCAAGCCTCAAAGCCTCCGTTTTGTCTTGTAAAATGATCACAATAATTTATACTTCACAGATTATTTCCATGGCCATTTCTGAGATGTCTCTAATGTAGTATAAGGCAGAAGTCTAGGGCTTCCCTAGAGGTCCACTGGTTAAGAATCTGCCTTACAATGCAGGAACACTGGTTTGACCCCTCGTCTGGGAAGATTCTACATGCTGTGGAGCAACTAAGTCATGTGCCACAACTACTGAGACTGTGCTCTAGGGCCCATGGGCCACACTTACTGAGCCCTTGCATTGTCACAACTGAAGCCCTCGTACCGAGATTCCGGGCTCCGCAACAAGAGAAGCCAGCACAATGAGAAGCCCGTACACTGCAGTAAAGAGCACCCGCTTCTCGCTGCAAACAGAGAAAGTCCATGTACAGCAACAAAGAACCTGCACATTCAATGATAAATAAGCAAGTCTTTTTTTTAAAAGGAGAGAAGTCTAACACTCAATAAAGATTATAAATAATTATTCTGCTTTGGTGTGAATAAGGTTATTGTCGATATAGGTTTGGGATTTTGGAAAAGATTTATTGAAAATGTTTCAAGATGAACTAAAAGAAAGCAATAGCACCCAGAATGGAATTAATTGTGAATTGCATGAGACTGACGGAAGGAAGCTTGTTTTGGAGCAAAGTGATGTGGGGGAGGAGGGATGGTTCACCAGGAAGTCTCAGTCCTGGTAATCAATGGTGGGAAGATAAAGGAAGTGGAATTCTAGGCAAAGAGGCATGTGGAGCTTTAGATGAGCATGGGGTATTCAAGAAGCCATTAAGAAATGATTTGACTTGGATTTACATATACTCCCATCCATGGCTGATCCATGTCAATGTATGACAAAAACCACTACAATATTGTAAAGTAATTAGCCTTCAACTAATAAAAATAAATGAAAAAAAAAGAAAAAGAAATGATTTGACTTGAATAGAGGTGAGTATTGGAGAATGAGTAGACATAAATTTGGGCTACATGGGGGAAGGCCAAGATAGGAAGAATGTGAGAAACCAGGCAGGATCATCACAAGTTGTGTTATCCCTTTTGAAAATGCTCATATTCTTGGTAAAGAATACATTGGTATGTATCCCAAATATTACAAGTGTATTATCCTGTGTCACTGGCATGGGACGCAGTATGCATATTATAAAAGACTTAACTTTGGAGAAATTACATAGTCTCTCTAATATTTTCATATGTAAAATTGTGTACAGTATTAGTCTACAAGGATCTTGAGATGATTTAATGAGGTCATATCATGCATCCAAAGTGTTTGGGGCACAAAAAGGGCACTCAGTAAGTGTTGGTTTAAAAATAACTCAAGAAAACAAAAAACACTAACTCAATGGGTTGGCTCATTCCTTTAAATGGGATCATCTTTTATAGGACTTCATAAGTAGCTCAAAATGATGAGTTTGGTGAAATCCTCTAACATGGTGAATAATAGGTAACTTTGTTGATTATAGCAAGTGTATATAGACAGAGTGTGATGTTGGACCAAGTTAATAGGACTGTCCTGCAAAACTGGGGATATGAGGTCTCATACACACAGAAAAATGTGTTTAGAAATTTTTTTTTTTTGAATCTCGAATTTAATAAAGGAACAGAGAACAAAGTACAGGGAACAAAACATGGTGTTACACCATACTGCGGTGGTCGTGAGAGTTTTCATTAAATGCTATTTGAACAAAGAGGATTGTAATTGCCTTTTCCCACCACTTTGCTGTTGCTTTTACTTCCTGATAAGAATCTAACCATTTTGTTTCTGACCTAGACAGAGCTCACCTTTCCCATCATGGTTTCCTTCCTTGTAGTCACTAAGCATTTTTTAATCCATGAAGATGATTGACTGAGCTTGTTAATTCAGCCCACAAGTGTTTTGCTTAAGATAAGATTCTAAGATCTGTTGTAAAACAAAGAGTATCCTTATGTTTTATGTAATAAAATCACTGATCACCAATAGAGAGCAAGCCATCTTTACTTGGGGCCCTGAGCTCTCAAAGGATTTATTCCTAGCAATAATACTTACCTACAGGAAATGAGCAGCTTCTCTGCTTTGCCAACTCTGGCCAGTAATGCCCTGTGCAAATGAATTTAGAGATTTTCTCAGCTTGTGTTCATATGCTACAAAAGGGAAATAGCCCAAATTGCACCTACTTGGGCCTGAATTATCGACTTCAGCTTTGAAGTGCAAATGAGCTGAATGAAAACATACTTAGACTGCAACACAGGAACTATTCCTACTAGTTGATTGATGGTGCATTAACTGTCTTTTAAGGAAAGACTTGTATGGCTATGGATTTGATGTCCCCTGGTTCAATTATCCCACCAATGAAGGCAAACACCACACACCGTATGAACTGGTCAATAGTGGTCATTTCTTGAAATTCTTTACTTTCTCTTTTTTTCTAGCAATTTGAGTTACTGGGTCACCCATAAAATAGTTCTTTTGTGGTTTATTGGCCCTGCTGCTTCTAAAACTAGACGTATGGACTCGAGCTAGGAAAACAAACCGCTATAAACAACTTCTCAGTAGGCTAAGATCATCAGTATTTATTGTGAATGCAAACTCCTTTGGAAACTTCTAATCACCATAATCCGTCTATATAAAAATAATCCCTGACTAAATGAATATGTCTGGAAGGAAATGAACAGAGCATTTATGTGACCACACAAAATGCCATGTGCAAATTGTTAAAGGGTCGTCTATATTTTGCAGCTTCAAAAAAAAGGAAGTTTTATAGATCTTGACCATGTATGACTGATTTTGGAAAATAATGTTAGAAATGGAGGTAATTCTTCATGAAATCATAGATATTTAATTGAGTAAATGTGTCCCTTGTTTATCATGTCTCATCTGTGCCATCTTAAATCATGTATTACACATAATTGGAAGACTTTGTACCAAAATGGCCCCAGAGACTCTCTCAGTGATGTTAGCATAGAAGGATTTGCTTCAGAGGAGGGTGCCTTCCTTGTTTAAAATAGTAACAGATAGGTAATATTTAACATCTGTTTACATAAATGTAGTATAAATCTCTTGTAAGATTATGATTTCTAATAACTCATTCATTCACCTTTACTATTCTATCCAAGAGAACTTTCTTTTCATAACCTATCTCTATTCATAACCTATTCATAACTATTTCTAAGCATAGAACTAATGCTTAGAGGTCTTCAGAAAGAAAGGAGCCAGACTGAATGAAGGACAAATAAAGTTTCATTAGTTTCCCTTTTGCAAGACAGAATTTTAATATTCATTGGAAAATTTTATGATTAATGTATCTACCCTTTTTATGTAGAGATTCTTTCTCTAGAAAAGACAATGGCCCCAGGGAATGCTTGGATATAGATTCTAACATTGTATTCTTCACTAATAAGACAAAGGAGAAGGTCTAGAAGTAATGACATGTGGAGATAATCTTCCAACTTCATTGCCCTTCATCCAATAACTTTCACCACTCCCCTCACAGAATATTCAAAGCACACATGTGAGCAAAGGGTAAGATTCATTGAGTTGAAATTCCTTTTGCTCACACAAAAAAAGGGACAGAACAAAGAGGTCTTGCTAGCCAACAAATGAACTAATCAGAGTCCAAATAATTAGCAGGTATCAGCTCAGTGGTGCTGAAGTTTGAATTCTTAATACAAGAGTAAAATTATCACGTGGAGGGAACCAAATGAGAAAGAAGGAAAGAAGATGAACCCATTTGACTATAAAATTGTACCTGAGCCATTTCTGCAGATTAGATAGACCTAAACTCCTACTTTTTTACTGCCTCAAAATGGTTTCAGAAAAGTTTTTATTATTATCATTGTTCAATTTCATGCGTCTCTGCACTTGAACTTCCAGCCAGGAGCAGGAGTCGAACTGCCAGAAACACTGGGAAGAAACAGTGTTTTTCCTGGCATTTCCAGCCAACATTTTCAGGCCCAGGATATTCGAAAACAAATCCAAACTTTTGAGTGCTAGTATAATTTGAACCTCTGAATCTTCTGATTTTTCTTTTTTCTCTCTTTCAATCAGAACCAAATTATGAGCTAAGGAAGTAGAATGGAGGAATACAATTTCAGAAGTTATTTCTTAGACTGCATACAATATCTGCTGGCCTCCATATTTCTGGTACATCCTGTCTCTACTTTGAACATTAAATGTAATAGCTATAAAACTAATTATAAGGCATATTATCAAGAGTGGCCAATGTTTCTTGTGAATAACCTCTTTGTGAAATTTCAATCTCTATTTGAATGAGTGTTCAGTTTAACAAGAAAATATATATGCTTAACCATCACCATAGAACAGCTGGGTTCTACACAGAACATATTAAATTATCATTTAATTAATCGGGAGTTTTAAGAGTACAGGTATTTTCTGCATAACCAAAATCTAGTTTCACAAATCAAAAATCAGTTTATTTCAATATAGTGTGTGTGATCAAGATCTTCCTAAGCTGTCTGATCCCAGAAAACTTTAAACATTGTGTAACCGTTGCTTGATAAACAACAGTTACCACTAAAACTATTTCCCTGCTCTCAGGAAATATATACTTTATCTTTGGTCTCATGTTTTGTGTGTGAAACTTTATTTATTACTGGTGACTCAGACAGTAAAGAATCTGCCTGCAGTGCAGGAAATCCAGGTTCAATCCCTGGGTTGGAAAGATCCCCTGGAAAAGTGAATGGCAACCCACTCCAGTGTTCTTGCCTGGAGAATCCCATGGACAAAGGAGCCCAGTGGGCCTATAGTCCATGGGGTCACAAAGAGCTGGATATGACTAACCAGCTAACACTTTAACTTATTGTTGCTAACTATAATTTACTGCAAATGTCAGTCTGCTGATTCAAACAAAACCTCCATCTCTTCTCTAATTTGAAACTTAAAATATATTCTTTGTTTTGAATAAGCAGATAATCAAGTGTGTTATGCTAAATCAAAGTTAGTAAGAGTTGAAAGGAGCGCCCAAGTACCTGCCTTTTACATTGGAATTTTTATGACGATTTATTGTATTGTCAGGGGATTTTTTCCTGCTTATTTCTAGGAATGCATTCATATTCTTATGAGACAGGATTACTGTTAACAGTAGTCTCTGTACATCTGTATTTAACATCCATCGGTTATGGGAATCACATTTAGGAAGCTGATGTTACACAAGACATACACCAACATTTTACAAAAATAAATTGAGTCCATGTTAACAAGCACAATTCTCTGCAGAATGTGACTGGAGAGTTGCTGGCATAACCACACCTTGCCCCTGTATACCTTGTATATCTTTTGATCATGAAAGATGATTTCAAAATAACCTCATTTTGTTAGGTGTAACTTTAGGCTTTCTCCACATAAAGGGAAGCATTGCCTTTAAATGGTTAAAATCATCATGGAAAGATGACAATTTCTGGAATCAGTCTGAATTCAAATGCTGGCTGAAACACTGCCCAGCTTTTGATCACATGCAAGAAATTTAATACCCATCATTAGCGTTGCTTGAGGATGAAATAAATAATTTCGTACAATAATGTCAGTAAACCCTGTATGCGCTGTACTCTATGTCAGGCATTATTTCAAGTACTTTTTATATATTGAGAAATTGAGTTCTATTATTGTTGTTGTTGGTGGTGTTTAGTCACTAAGTCAGGCTCTGACTCTTTGTGATTCCTTGGACTGTAGCCCTCCAGGTTCCTCTGTCCTTGGGATTTCTATAATGGCTCTCTAAAGTCGGTACTGCTGGCCCTTGCATTTCGCAGCTGGAAGAATCAAGGCACAGAAGTTAATAACTTATCTAGGACCATTTGGCTAGCAACTGGAGAAGTGGAGACTTGAACACAGCTAGTATAATTCTGTTAGCTACACTTTTAACCACCCTTCAATAATGTACGTAATTAGAAGGTTGAGTAAAAATTTTTTTTTTAAATGTTTAATGTTATGTTACCTAATGAGGAAAGGAAGGTCTTCTCTATCTTGACTTTCACACTCTTTTATGACCTGCTGAAAGTTTTGTCATGCTAATTAACCATCTCTTTGAAGGGCTAAGAATCTAGTTAAAAGGGATTGAACATCATCTAAAAAGATTCCTGGGCTGCCATTGGATAACTTGTGAGGAACAGAGGAAAGTGGAAGGCAGGAAGAAAGAAAGAAAAATAAATAGTAGGTTGACAATATGAAGACAGCTTATGGAAAGGAAGCAGGGACTCTGGAGTAGTAGCCCTTGGACAGGGAGGGAAGTGAGCTTATTGTCTGTGCAAAGGGAGAAGAAGAGAATTGCAGGAAATTTAGAGTTTCCCATTAGCCAGTTTTGCCTTCCTATGATCTTGTTCATTGTAAATTGACCTTCGGGCTTCCCTGGTGACTGGGTAGCAAAGAATCTGCCTGTAATGCAGGAGACCCAGGTTTGATCCCTGGGTTGGAAAGATCCCCTAGAGAAGGAAATGACAACCCACTCCAGTATTCTTGCTTAAAAAAACCCATGGACAGAGAAGCCTGGTGAGCTACAGTCCATGGGGTCACCAAGAGTCAGACACGACTTAGCGACTAAATAACAATATGTTGACCTTTAGGATGCTTCTTTTCTCCACCTTTTGTGGCACAGTGGACAATCAACAAACTTGCTGCTTAGCAGACATCTAATTCTACTTGTCACTAATAGCTGCTAATATAAGCAATGTCTGGTTTGTGCTATGAAAAAAAAAATTGCACATTATATTTACATTCAACTTAAATTTGATTTTAGAGGCACAAGTCTGGGTATAATGAAAACTTTAAAAGTCTCCTCTTAAGCTTATGTGTAAAAATTTAACAAATATACACACTAACCTTACTTATATTATGCAATTATAAGTCAGAATAAAGTAATCTAGAAGAATATGCTTTTTAGAAATACAAATAATGCTGCAGTGTTGGTAATAACACACTGATATTATCCTCTTATGTGTTCTGGGCAATACACTTCTTTACGTGTAGTGGGATTCCATGTGTGTTTTTAAGAAAGTATATCACTTTGTGAAACTAACATTTAGAACTTAACCTGACTCCTTGGACATAAATCATGCTATTGTCACTCTGGGGAATAAAAATTACATTTTGTAAGTGCAGTGAAACCTGCTCCTTCCCTCTTCATCCCCATCTTGATCAAATAACTGTGGAGAACATGACAGCATAATCATGGTCACATGATTGACCATAATTGATTGATCAGGAAACAAGACTTATATATATTTTTCAGTTCGTTACCTTATGTTTGTCTTCAAATCTTATTTATCTCATGATTGGTTTCCCATTTACAGTGAGACTTCAAGTAGTCAAGAATAAATGGACACAAAAATAAAGCACCCACCTTGGAACAATCAGTTCAGTTCAATTAAATTCAGTCACTCAGTAATGTCCGACCCTTTGCAACCCCATGGACTGCAGCATGCCAGGTTTCCCTGTCCATCACCAACTCCCGGAGTTTACTCAAACTCATGTCCATTGAGTCAGTGATGCCACTGAACCATTTCATTCTCTGTCGTCCCCTTCTCCTCCCACCTTCAATCTTTCCCAGCACCAGGGTCTTTTCTAATGAGTCAGTTCTTCGCATCAGGTGGCCAAAGTATTGGAGTTTCAGCTTCATCATCAGTCCTTCCAATGAATATTCAGGACTGATTTCCTTTATGATGGACTGGTTGGATCTCCTTGCTATCCTAGAGACTTTCAAGAGTCTTCTCCAACACCACAGTTCAAAAGAATCAATTCTTTGGTGCTTAGCTTTCTTTATAGTCCAGCTCTCACAACCATACATGACTACTGGAAAAACCATAGCTTACTAGACAGACCTTTGTCAGCAAAGTAATGTCTCTGCTTTTTAACATGATGTCTAGGTTGGAACAAGGTATATGTCTAGATTCTGGAGTAGCTATGTCTTAAAGAGGTGAAACTCTTGGTTACTCACATTTGAAATATAATTTTAAGTATTTTTAAAATATCAAGCTCACAGAAAATTGGTCAAGAAAGTAATTGTTTAGTTCTATTCAAGCTGATGTTTTGTTTCTGGAAAAATACTCTTAAATTTTTACATACACTGTAGATTTTCCTTTCCTGCTGATATATTTTTATTTATTTGTATGCTGACTGCACAGTTTGTGGGATCTTAGTCCCCCTACCAGGGACTGAACTCAGGCCCTTGCCAGTGAAAGTGCCAAGTCCTAACCACTGGACAGTCAGGAAATTCTCTGTTGCTGATATAATTTAAATGGCTCACTTTTGTGGGCCATCCATTCAGTTTGATGTTCTTAAAATAAACGCCAAGAGTGGAAATATAAAAGCTTAATTAAAAAGTACTTTGGGCATAATGTAGAGGATCCTGGGTTCTAGATTTGGATTTGCTATAAATGTACTTGGCATCTGACTGAAGTCTACTTAAGTATCAAATGTTGATAACCTCGATCTCTCTGAAAATGATCACCTTATGAGTTACTATGAGACTCACACCAAGTGGTGGATGTGACTGGAGATGGAAGTAAAGTCTATTGCTGTAAAAAAACAATATTGCATAGGAACCTGGGATGTTAGGTCCACAAATCAAGGTAAATTAGAAGTGGTCAAAAAGGAGATGGCAAAAGTGATCACTGACATTTTAGGGGTCAGTGAATGAAAATGGGCGAATTTAATTCAAATGACCATTATATCTACTACTGCAGGCAAGAAACTCTTACAAGAAATGGAGTAGCCCTCACAGTCAACAAAAGAGTCCAAAATGCACTACTTGGGTGCAATCTCAAAAATGACAGAATGATCTCTATTTGTTTCCAAGGCAAACCATTCAATCACAGTAATCCAAGTCTATGCCCCAACCACTAATGCTGAAGAAGCTGAACTTGAACGGCTCTATGAAGACCTACAAGACCTCTAGAACTGACACCAAAAAAAAAAAAAAGATGTCGTTTTCATCATAGGGGACTGGAATGCAAAAGTAGATAATTTAGAGATACCCCAAACAACAGGCAAATTTGGCCTTGGAAGACAAAATGAAACAGGGCAAAGCTAACAGAGTATTGCCTAAAGAATGCTCTGGTCATAGCAAACACCCTCTTCCAACAACACAAGAGATGACTCTTCACATGGACATCACCAAATGGTCAATACTAGAATCAGACTGATTATATTCTTTGCAGCAGAAGATGGAGAAGTTTTACACAGTCAGCAAAAACAAGACTAGGAGCTAACTGTGGCTCAGATCTTGAACTCCTTACTGCAAAATTCAGACTTAAATCGAAGAAAGTAGGGAAAACCACCAGACCATTCAAGTATGACCTACATCAAACCCCTGACAATTATACAGTGGAAGTGACAAATATATTCAAGGGATTAGATTTGATTGACAGAGTGCCTGAAGAACTATGGACAGAGGTTCATGACATTGCACAGGAGACAATGATCAAGACTATCTGCAAGAAAAAGAAATGCAAAAAGGCAAAATGGTTCTCTGAGGAGGCCTTACAAACAGCTGAGAAAAGCAAAGAAGCCAAAGGCAAAGGAGAAAAGGAATGATATACTCATCTGATTGCAGAGTTCTAAAAAATACCAAGGGAGATAAAGCCTCCCTCAGTGATCAACACAAAGAAATAGAGGAGAAACAATATAACGTGAAAGACTAGAGATCTCTTCAACAAAATTAGGTATCAAAGGAACATTTCAGGCAAAGATGGGCACAATAAAGGACAGAAATGGTATGGACCTAAGAGAAGCAGAATATATTAAGAAGAGGTGGCAAGAATACACAGAAGAGTTATACAGAAAAGATCTTAATGACCCAGATAACTGTGATGGTGTGATCATTCACCTAGAGCCAGACATCCTAGAATGTGAAGTCAAGTGGGCCTTAGGAAGCATCACTACAAACAAAGTTAGTGGAGGTGATGGAATTCCAGCTGAGCTATTTCAAATCCTAAAAGATAATGCTGTAAAAGTGTTTCACTCAATATGCCAACAAATTTGGAAAACTCAGCAGTGGACCACAGGACTGGAAAAGGTCAGTTTTCATTCCAGTCCCAAAGGAAAGCAATGCCAAAGAATGTTCAAACTACTGCACAATTGCACTCATCTCACACACTGTCAAAGTAATGCTCAAAATTCTCCAAGTGAGGCTTCAAGAGTATGTTAACTGAGAAGTTTCAGAAGTTCAAGCCAGACTTAGAAAAGGAAAAGGAACCAGAGGTCAAATTGCCAGTATCCACTGAAGCATAGAAAAAGCAAGAGAGTTCCAGAAAAAAAACATCTATTTCTGCTTTACTGACTACGTCAAAATCTTTGACTGTGTGGATCACAACAAACTGTGGAAGATTCTTGACGAGATTTGGCTACCAGACCACCTAACCTGCCTTCTGAGAAATCTGTATGCAGGTCAAGAAGCAAAAGTTAGAACCAGACATGGGACAATGAACCGGTTGCAAATTGGAAAAGGAGTGCGGCAAGGCTGTGTATCATCACCCAGCTTATTTAACTTAGGAAAGTACATCATGCAAAATGCTGGGCTGGATGAAGCACAAGCTGGAATCAAGATTTCTGGGAGAAATATCAATAACCTCAGATATTCAGATGACACCACCCTTATAGCAGAAAGCGAAGAGGAACTGAAGAGCCTCTTGATGAAAGTGAAAGAGGAAAGTGAAAAAGCTGTCTTAAAACCCAACATTCAAAATCTTAAGATCATAGCATCCAGTCCCATCAGTTCAGTTCAGTTCAGTTCAGTCGCTCAGTCATGTCTGACTTTTTTTTTTTTTTTTTTTGTGCTTGTCAGGGTTTTTATTTATTTATTTATTTATTTTATTATTATTTTTTTTTCCAGTGGGTTTTGTCATACATTGATATGAATCAGCCATGGATTTACATGTATTCCCAATCCCGATCCCCCCTCCCACCTCCCTCTCCACCCGATTCCTCTGGGTCTTCCCAGTGCACCAGGCCCGAGCACTTGTCTCATGCATCCCACCTGGGCTGGTGATCTGTTTCACCATAGATAGTATACATGCTGTTCTTTTGAAACATCCCACCCTCACATTCTCCCACAAAGTTCAAAAGTCTGTTCTGTATTTCTGTGTCTCTTTTTCTGTTTTGCATATAGGGTTATCGTTATCACCTTTCTAAATTCCATATATATGTGTTAGTATGCTGTAATGTTCTTTATCTTTCTGGCTTACTTCACTCTGTATAATGGGCTCCTGAATTCTACCAAAAATTTAGAGAAGAGCTAACACCTATCTTACTCAAACTCTTCCAGAAAATTGCAGATGAAGGTAAGCTTCCAAAGTCATGTCCGACTTTTTGTGACCCCATGAATCACAGCACGCCAGGCCTCCCTGTCCATCACCAACTCCCAGAGTTTACTCAAACTCATGTCCATCGAGTCAGTGATGCCATCCAGCCATCTCATCCTCTGTCGTCCCCTTCTCCTCCTGCCCCCAACCCCTCCCAGCATCAATGTCTTTTCCAATGAGTCAACTGTTCACATGATGTGGCCAAAGTATTGGAGTTTCAGCTTCAGCATCACTTCATGGCAAATAGATGGGGGAACAATGGAAACAGTGACAGGCTTTATTTTCTTGGGCTCCAAAATCACTGCAGATGGTGACTGCAGCCATGAAATTAAAAGGTGCTTGCTCATAGACATAGGCTTGTCTATGACCAACCTAGACAGCATATTGAAAAGCAGAAACATTGCTTTTCAAACAAAGGTCCATCTAGTCAAAGCTATGGTTTTTCCAGTGGTCAGGGACAGGGAAGCCTGGGGACAGGGAAGTCCATGGGGTCACAGATAGTTGGACATGACTGAGCGACTGAACTGAACTAATGAGCATGGATCTGCTGACATTCATGGATTCATTTTGTGATAACCTAGCCATGATAAAAATAACTTCTAATTGCTATTATCCTTAATTCCTAGTAACCCACAGAACAACTGTGATACAGAAATTGCCAATAAATATGTATTCAACTGAGTGGAATGAAACTGTGTAAATAACAAAAATGCAAACAAGAAGGCAACTCATTTACTTAAATTATTTTGGTTAAATGACAGTTTAAATTGTAAAGTATGATTATCAGAATGTTTTTAAAGAAATGCAATATTTCTGATACATTCTGTAATGGATTTAATAATGTATCACCATGTATAGTTTCCAAGGAAACCATCTTAAGGATAAATAATATTTCATAATTAATAAATCAAACCAATGCAATGAAATTTGATGTGTCACCAACATTGGGAAATGATTCTGAAGTTTTTCAGACATTATTCTGAGAACTTAGACACGTAATATATTGATCAAGAACTTTTTTAAAACATGTGTTTTAGTTTCACCACCCCTGATTCAGAATATTACTACGTTACTTCCAAAATAAGGGAGGGATTGATGAGGGAGACATTAATCAGATTTCATTAAGTTTTGCTCATTTGATATTTTCATTGCAATTGTGGTGCCTGTCCCCAACTCTTAGGCTGTGGACCAGTACGTGGTCGATTTCCTGTTAGGAACTTGTCCTCAAGCAGAAGGTGAGTGGCAGATGAGTCAATGAAGCTTTATCTGTATTTACAGCCACTCCCTATCAATCACATTACCACCTCCGTCGGCTGCTGTCAGATCAATGGTGGCATTAGATACTATAGGAGAGTGAACCCTACTGTGAATTGCACATGCGAGGGATATAGGTTGCCTGATCTTTGTAAGAATCATTCTCAAACCACCCCTCCCCAGTCCATGGAAATATTGTCTTCCATGAAACTGGTCCCTGGTGCCAAAGATGTAGGTGATCACTGCCCAACCTTGGGGACTTCTTCTATACTAAGGAGAAAATACTGAAGAAAATCAGTGGATCAAGTCCCTTTTGTGGATAACATGGGGTAGGGTCAAGTTAATACCCTTTCCGATCTTGTGGTTTTTTCCCTGTGCTCTCTGGAGACTCAAATCTACAATCTACCTAGGGCCCAAATCAGATCAGTAGACAGCTGTGAAAGGCTGTTTACTTCTTCAGTACCATCGAAAAGGACTTTAGCTAAAATAAACAGTGAGAAGGATTGATTCATCCATGTTAGTTGAGTCTGTGCCCACAGTGTCTACAGAGGAATGAGTTTGTCCATGTAAACTGAGGATTAATATAAAATTACCTCCCTATGACATGTATTGGGCTTCCCTGTGGCTCAGATATTAAAGAGTCTGCCTGCAATGTAGGAGATCTGGGTTTGATTTCTGGGTCAGGAAGATGCCCTGAAGAAGGAAATAGCTGCTCACTCCAGTATTCTTGCCTCAAGAATCCCATGGACAGGGAAGCCCGATGGGCTAGAGTCCATGGGGTCAGAAAGAGTTGGACATGACTGAGACCTTCACTTCATTTCATGACATGTATTAATGCACTTAGTAGAAGATTTTTATGTTTTGATTCTTTTCCATATTTTACAGTGCTTAAGCATTGTTGGCTTAGATATTTTATTTCGCATGGCCAGGCAGCCTCAGCAATCTCACAGTTGGTGTAGATTGGTTCCAACTGAACATCAGCTCTAGACATGAGAATCCAGTCTGTGAGAAAAGTGGAAGCAATCTTCAAAAGCTGCATTTTGGGTATAAAAGTGAATAAAATAGCCTCAAAGGTAAAGTATTACAGGAAATGTAGGTAACCACGTTGATTTGTCTTGTTCCAGGGTTTCTCAAGTTAATAAAAAGCATGCTATAATAAACCTGATGCTTTCTGTAAAAGCAAAATGACTCACGCCAGAAAGGACTGGTTTTTGAAGAACCTGTGGTCGTAAACAATCTATTAGAAATATTATTTGCTTGGTCAAAAATACACACAATAATTGTGGGGTTTTTTTTGGTTGTTGTTTGTTTTTTTGACCTTGAGATCTGATAATCCTGTATCCCTCCAAACTGAAGGAGCTTGGTGGAAAAGAATTATAAACCATTTCTTGAGAAACTGAAAAACTAAAATATTGAAACTATTCTGCTCCTAAATAAGCTTGCCTAATGTTATATTTATGGCTGAATTCATAACTCAACCTTATACAATGCAATTGCCTAACTTCAAAGTTCAGATGTTACTTTGTAATGGCAGAATTAATTTCCTTGATTGCTAATCCATCATGCCTAAGTGTGATGCATGCGGTATCAAACATGGGTATTTCTGCTATCATTAATTGTGGCATATTGTCACAACCGATAAGGAAATGCAGTAAGAGAAAAAGAAGAGGGGCCCTGGTATTGGCAGTTTAGCCTTGTTTTCCCATAAGCTATGGCAGGTACAGCCAGAGTCCTCAAAATAAAGGGAGGGGACCCATGTGATTCTCACAAGGAGAAAAGGCAGGCATACAGAAACATCAATCACTGGGCAAGGCTTGCTCTCCATTTGCAAAGCTGTTGTTTATTGTGAGATAATGATGGATAGGGTCTAAACAAATGCTGGGAGAAATCACCAAAGGTGCAGGCGCTTAGGTGTGACATTTGGCCACAGGAGATCTGCAGGGAAGAGGCCAGCTGGCAATAAGGACATTCTAAGGAAATTAACATGGATGCATTTAAAAGAAGAGCGAATAATGAACCATGGGTTAAGTGACAGCAAGGGAAAATGGCAATTATGGATAACAGGTAAAATATGTGCCAGAGAGGGGAGAAAACAGAAGGAATAGGGCAATAAAGACTATTTGGGTGGGTTTCATTAAGAAAAGGGCATCTTTTAAAGCAGCCACTTTTAATAAAAGCAGAACATTCAGATGGGAGGGCAGAAAGTTTCAAAAAGTGCAGATAAAAGGAGTAGTCATGGAAAATTTTGTTATGAATATAGGCACAACTGGAAACAGAAAAGAATATTTTCCCATTAAAAATGAATGAAGGGAGAATGAAGAAATGCAATGAGTCTTATCTGTCAACATCAGAACTATGCATTCTTCTTAATGCAACCCCAGTATCCAGGTACTGAGAGATGTCTACATTCCAGGCTTGGACAAACATCCAAACATCTGACTTTATTTCTCTGTTTACTAAGAGATATGAGCACTGTGTAGACCAAGCCTCAGGTCAAGACCTTAATAGATTCCTGAATGCTGATTAAAAAAGATCTCTCTCCATTGCAAACCCTGTTTGTTTCAGATGCCACCTCTTCAGTTTAGTCACCCATGGTTTTTACCAAGAGCTACAATTATAGCTTAGCTCTTCTTCACTAATCATGTTTTATTTTTCCCTTAAATAACTGTCTGTCTTAAGCATCTATTCTCCCTACTGTCTTTTGCAAAGGGCTTTTATTTTCACCATCACTTATTCCTGATTTCTTTCTTACTGGGCCTTGTTCCATGACTCTCTCAAAAAGACAATGCAAGGTTTCCCTAACCTTTTCCGTCTTTATTTTTGTAGTTTTTAAAATGAGAATATATGTACCCATACAGAGAGTTATGAACACTGATTTAGATAGGCTTAGTGCCTAGTTCCGGGCTTAACGAATTTACTTTTCCTTTGTTCTTTTATATGCTTCTTTAAATGCTATGGTTAACTGGAGTGATGGGGTTATTAGACAGTCTATTATGCTGACATACAGTTAACATAGTAAGAGAGAGAGAAGTAGTTTATATTTTACTTCAAGTCATTTTTCTAGCATATTTGTTGCCAGACTTTATTTGATGTTTGGCTCTGATTTTTTAAAAATAGCACATGGAACTCCTATCTGTACTTGCTTATATGTTCCCTTAGCAAGGAAGGTCTCAGTTTCTGCTGTATTGATTCATGTCTAATGAGCCATCTTGAGTTTTTCTTTTTTAATTTTACTTTATCCAATTATATTGAGGATGAGAGCTTTCTTAAGCAACAGTCTTAAGACAGAAGCCAGCTTCTCCTCTGAATCAGATATGAAATCTCACCTACCAGGTGATGGTGAGAGCAATTAAATGGGATTGAAGAGGTATAGTGCCTAGTCAAGATATTTAATGAAAATAATAGGGACGTTTATACTCAGTAAATTACATTTTGGCATCAGTCTCTCCAGATTCTTATATGGCTTTCATTTAGAAAAAAAAATGCATATTGATTTATGTTGTAGGAAGAGATCAGATCAGGGATCACAATCAGGTAGGCAAGTTTCAAAGTTTTTGTTTTTCCATGAACTTCAACTTTTTTTTCTGTGTGAACTGCAGGAAAATTACTTAACCTTTTTGAATTACAGTACTGTGCTGTACTTGGTCACTCGTGTCCAACTCTTTGTGATCCCATACACTGTGGCCTGCCAGACTCCTCTGTCCACAGGGATTCTCCAGGCAAAAATACTGGAGTGGGTTGCCATGCCCTCCTCCAGCGAATCTTCCCCACCCAGGGATCAAACCCATGTCTCCTGCATTGCAGGCTTATTTACCAGCTGAGCCACCATGGAAGCCTCTGATGTAATATGTTCTGTTAGTAATCAATACCTCCGTACTAAGAGAACATGTTATTGAGAGGATAAAATTAAACCTTTTCCTGGAAGATATTTGAAAGTTAAAAATAAAAGAAGAGATGGAGGAGGGAAGGAAGACGAAAAGAAGCAAGGAAGGAAATACAATATGAAACTTTTAGTTGAACATAGTCCGTTAAGTCCATAAGGTTTCCCTTGTAGCTTAGTCAGTAAAAAATCTGCCTGTAGTGCAGGAGACCCAGGTTCAATCCCTAGGTCAGGAAGATCCCCTGGAGAAGGAAATGGCAACCCACTCCAGTATCCTTGACTGGAAAATCTCATGAACAGAAGAGCCTGGTGGGCTGCAGTCCATGGGGTCGCAAAGAGTCAGGCATGACTGGGCAACTAACACTTAACTTACTTAGTCCATCAAGTATCTCATTGTCTCAGTGTATTTCTTCTTTCTTCCAAACTCAGTAAAATAATTGAAACAAGAAACAAGGGGGAAGTGGAAAGAAGATTTGCCAAAAACTGCTGAAAGCTTTCAACAAATCCCTTTTTTGGTATTTTCTGTAGACTCCTCTTAGATTATACTCTCCGGCCTTCCAGTTAGATATGTTTATGTTCTTGATTTCTGGCTTATGGAATAAGGATAAAATTGATATGCATCAGTTCCAGGCTATATGTTGGAAAAATCTTTCCTATTAGGAATGAAGTTGTCATCTGAATTGGTAACTACCTCTTGCCAAGACAAAATATTGAACAAGAAAGAAAATATACTCACAATGCATTCATGGCTCAGTCATAAAAATTCTTAGAGAATAATATACATAGTGAGGATAAATGTGATCTTTGATTGCAGCTTGATCATACTGGGAGGTAAAGCAAAGGGGGACTGTAAACAGGAGGCATGTAAGTGTATTCAATCCCTATCCCCAGCAACAGAGAAGCATTCATCACAGCAAAAATTGCCATCAAAATATAGTAGTAAGGACTTTTCTGTCAGTCCACTGGTTAAAACTCCATGCCTCCAAGGCAGGGGGCACGAATTCAATCCTTGGTTGGAGAACTAAGATCCTGCATGCTGTGTGGTACTAGAAAAAAAGCACAATAAACATAGATTATTTTAAAATATATGTTAAGAAAAATGAGACTAAAAGGATAGGAATCTGTTGACCAGGAAGTAGAAACTAGAATCATGGTCCTAACATTTCTCATTATGAATCTTATACTACAATTTGTCATTTAAATATATATATATTGTTGAATATATATATATTGTTGAATCAGCAGCCGTCAGGATAAGTAGAACTAGATTTAAAAGAAAACAATGATTGGATCTATATATATATATATATATATATATACATATATATATATATATATATACATATATATATATATATGTATGTATTAAAAGTTGAAAACATTATTTTAAAGAAAGGCAACATAAGATGCAGAAAAATATTAAAGCATAAAAAAAACTAAATCATTACAGCTGATAGTGTACCTTAAAGGCTATAAGATACATTCTGGCCTTGCCAAAAGTAGGAAGCTAAACCATTTAAACATTCATATAATTGTCTCAGTGCCAAATTACATCTCCAGATCCTGAGTATTATTAACTCTAAGTCTGCCATAGGCTTAAATATGACCCAAGTCTCATTTCTTTCTTAGCTCCTTATGAAAATAAAAATGATAACATTTGGGGGAATGATACCATGCTATGAATTTTGAAAACTAAAAATGGCTTTACCCATCCAAACCCAATAAAAATTGTTCTGTTGATTGCCCATATCCAATGTCAAAATACTCCCAGGATTACATTCAATAAGGTTTTCTTGAGGAGTTTTATTTTACAGTGACTAAGGAGCCTCATGAATTCTGTAAAACTCTTAACCACATCCAATCTTCTCAAGCCCCCTTTCATTTAGTTCATGGATGTTGGCATCAATTGAACAATATTCTGACCTTTTTTAAAGGGCAAATATAATACTACATCAGCTTGGTTTGCTGAACTTTAGTCTCCTGTGAATTGGAGAGCATTTGGGAGCTCCTGGGTAGATTTCATATATAATGTCATGACAGAATTAATGATTCATTTCTTATAGAAATTACAAAGTTTTCCTTTAAAAACAAGTTAAAATATATATCATTTAAACTTGAGTATTCAGACCTATTGTTGAATCAGCAGCCCTCAGGATAAGTAGAACTAGATTTAAAAGAAAACAATGATTGGATCAAGAAAAATATGCAAGATCAAAGGCATATTGTTCACAGTTTTAAAGAAAGAACAGGAGTGACTCTAGGCAGAAATGAAAAGTGGTTAGCATTTGCTAGCAATTTCAAATATATTTTGGGGACCCTTCATTTGTTCTATTCTTCCCTCTCTGGCTAAAATCTGCACCTTATCCTTGGGACCCCAGAATTTTTTCCTATGGGAGATATTCCCTCATTGAAACTTACTCTTTAAGTGTCTCACCTCATAGGTTTTTTAGCATTCCAAAGTGAAATCTAACCATTATGATAAAATGCTCATTGTCGTCACAATCCATATCTCATGTTTTATTGTTTATAGGATATTCTCTCACTGAACCCTTACAATCAACCTGTGAAGGCTGGTGTTAATAATCTGCTCATTTTTAAGTTGATGTTGGTAATGCATATACAATTCTTATTATAGTATGTGATACACAAATGCTTAATAAATACTAGCTATTAATTTAATTTACTTGTTTAATCTTTCCTAATACAGTAGGCAGATATGAACTGTGTATTTAGGAGATAAACAATCCTTCCCTCTTTTTGTGCTAAGAAAATAACATATAACTCAAGATATATTAAAGGAGATACCACTTGTTCAAATAAGATGCAAAACTGTTTCACTGATTGTCAATTAATGGGTATGTATTATTGGGCTTCTCAGGTGGCTCAGTGGTAAAGAATCTGCCTGCCAATGAGGAAGGCACAGGTTTGGTCCCGGGTTGGGGAGATCCCCTGGAGGAGGAAATGGCAACCCACTCTAGTATTCTAGCCTAGAGAATCCCACGGACAAAGTAATCTGGCGGGCTACAGTCCATAGCGTCAGACATGACTGAGCACGCATGCATTGACATTATTATACAAGATATAATATGAGGTAAGGTGAGGAAGACAAACATAAATAGTGTCTTTTCTATCACCAGTGAGCTCACAGTCTATGCAGGGGATTAGGTCATATCATGTAATAAATAAATAATTAAAAAGTAACAACAGAAGATAAAAGAACACTTGACTGATTTAGAAAAGTGGAAGGTAAATGAATGGTGAGTTCAGGTGGAGAACGACTGTAGTCTCAGCTCAGCAGGGCCCTGAAGCATCTCTGTGTTCTCATGGATCACTGAGCTGTGTGCACTGGGATGGAGCTTGTCTATGTGGTTCTAGTTCTGCTGCTGGGGAGCCCCTTCTTTGCATTGTTGCACCAAAGCCTACGTTCTCTAGACTAGCTCTCCAGTGTTTGAAGGACATAGCCGGCAGCAAGGTTGTTCCCAAAGCTAGGACATCCCCAGTCACGTGGAAAACCTCAGAAGGTCCAGGCAAAACAACTGTGGAGGTTTCTCTAGCCAGTAGATGGCAACTGACTTGTATTTGTGAAAATATATGCTTTGCCCTAGTTTAATAGTGGTGGAGAGAAAGGAGTCCTTGAACGATCTGCTTGAAACTGTTTCACACTGAAGTTCTTCTCCAAAAGGAGAAGAGATGGCCACTGACCACAGCTAGTTTCCATGTTAAGTTGATAAAACTAAGAACAAAGGGAAAATAAAAATATTGCTACAAGTAGGAATAAAATTGGGTCTTGCTTTGTCCTCAAATAGAGCTGGATGCCCGATGCGTCCCTTCTGGTCTGTATATTCATTTATGAAGTGAAGGATTATGTGGTGCTCCTTGACATCCTTGATTACCTTTCATTAGTCTTTTAATAAAGGAAAGTGTGAGGTAAAGCAGTACTAGGAGTATTTGACTACACGAGGGAAGAAAGTTAGAAATTTTCTGTCATGAAAGGTATTCAGTCCCAATTCCCATGAAGCTAGCTAGGGAGGGTTGTGCAAGGAGCTGGAAAGATACCACTATAATAATCACCTGCCTCAGGAATTAATTTCTGTAATTCCAGCCATTGCCTACATTGCTCCCAATCGACTAGCATAAGTTGCAACTACAGTGCTTCTGCAGGGTACCTTTCCATCTTTCACTATACTCATATGTACGTGCAAGGAAGGACGCACAGGGGAGGCTGTGCTCCTGGGAGCACGGAGAGCAGTGCTGGGTCGAAACCACTGAGATGAGCTTCTTAGTCTCACCTGTTGGTCCAGGGTTTACTCAGCTTGTCAAGCTCACTCCTTAAATTATATACTCATGTCTAATATTCCTAACTGAGGAAAAGTTAAATAGCAACCCAAGAAAGGTATATAAAAAGAAGGGAATGGGGCTGTCATTTGCAGGACATAGCAACCAACCAACACTTTCTCCTAGTTATAAGGCTGAGAGACAAAGTAATGAGATCTGTACCGGTAGCTTGCAGTGAAAACAAGAATGAAGCTATATTTTATAGATTGATTATGACTTACACTAATCTGCCTGCTATCCCAGGATTTTCTTTTGCCACTCCATCTCCGATGCCTCTGCAGTATGTAGTCATTGCTCCTCACATACTTCTCCTTCCCACTCCTATCCCAGCTCCTGCTTGAAACCCCCAGCTGCCTTGATAGCTGACTAAATTGTGACATGTGTGTGTATGCTACTCACTCAGTCGTGTCTGACTCTTTGCGACCCCATGGACTGTAGCTCACCAGGCTCCTCTGTCCATGAAATTCTCCAGGCAAGAATACTGGATCAGGTTGCCATTTCCTTCTCTAAGAGTATAACATAAAGTTGCATAAACAAGCCAGTGCCCTGGGTAATACTGAACTATTTACCTTGACATATTCCTGTCTGATGATTATCAACCCTTTAAGACACAGCATGGAGAATGCAGGGGAGAATGGACTAAGTACTTTTGAGCATCTACTGAGTGCCAAGTACTCTGCAGACACTTTAGAAATTTCCCTGATTGTATTTTCAAAATCATTCTAATTTTTCTTTTTTTCTAATTTTTCTTAAAAACTTACTGCTACATGTTTTTTTTTTTTTTCCTCCTGATAGAGCAGCTCAGGAAAGTTAAGTAATAACTGATAGAGCCCAAATATTCTAGTAATGTGTTATTTCCATGTTACCACATTATGCCTTTATGCTCACCAGATGCTTGTGCAATGGAGATATATTGAGCTACTATCCAGCTTATTCAAACCCAGACATTATTTTAGGGATGTCCCCTTCTTCTACTGCACAGTTTTCTGCAAATGTACAGGGTTATGTTTCATTTGTTCTGTACTAAGATGAGTTTTCCAGAAAATCAGCAAGTCGGAAAGTGTCCTTAATGAAAGAATGAAAGGGCATCAACTAGAGTCTAGGGTCAGAGCACACTGCCAAAGGAGACTTGGATGAACTTGAAGAAGACTCCATAACACACCGTGAGAAGGTGATGGCTCATAATCACTGAAGTAAAAGCAGGAGATCTGTAGATAAAGCTACAGCCACCCGATTTAGGTCTTGAGCACTTGAGTAATATTCCTCATCCATATAGCTTTGTGTGTAGCCCTGTTTCTCTGGATTTTACAAACTTTTTGTCCATCTCTCTCTTTTATATATGTTTCTTGCTGCAGAAGTAGCTTTAAACGCTATTCAATCCATAAAAATATATACGTACTCTATGCCAAAACCTACTCCATATGAGTCAAGAAAAGCCAAAGAAATGGCTTTATTTTCAAGACATTACAAAGTCATCTGATTAAGAAAGGCATAAACCCATGAATCAAGAAGACTCTAACAAAGATAGTGTGGACTTTAGAGTCGGTCATGATGATATTTTCAAGTTTCTAAGTTGTGTTGTTCAGTTGTAAAGTCATGTCTGACTCTTTGCCATCTTATGGACTGCAGCATGCTAGGCTCCTCTGTCCTCCCCTGTCTCCAGGAGTTTGCTCAAATTCAAGTTCATTGAGTCAGTGATGCTATCTAACCATCTCATCCTCGGCAACCGTCTTCTCCATTTGCCTTCTTCTAAGTACCTAACCCATAGACTCTACCACTGCTGGACTAATTCATGCCTCGTGGAGAAGAGGACCCTGAGTCAGTCTGCATTAGTTATATTTTTTGTATTTATACTTGCTGTGTATTTTTCTGAAAGCCAACCAACTTCTAGTGGATATAAACTTCTATCTATAGCATTTCTGGCTATTAACAGAGCTGTGATAGCAATCTGAAATATTAATGCTTTTATTTCCCCATGGAAATGCACAAACAGATGTTCATTTATGCATTTATGAAAAGAATATCTAAAATAGACAGCTAGGAATATCAGAGCAAGAACAGGCTGGAGATCAGGTTACACTGCCAAGGTATAAAAGATTATTTTCCATGTGTTTTTGGCTCTGACTTGCCTGAGAGTAGTTTTTGACAAGGACCTTTCCCAAATGTTGATATGAGTTTATGTAGTACAGAGAATGGCAATTGGGATCTAGTGCACAACAACTAAATCTTTATAAAGGGGATGAATAAATGAATACCAATCATGAAATTTGAAGAAATTATAATTTCTTATAATCCATTTTATAACCATATATATATATATTTACTTTTATTATTATTATTGAAGCATAATTTATTTACAATATCATGTTATTTCCAGATGTGTAGCACAATGATTCATTTATGCATATATATCTACATTTTTTCAGATTATTTTCCTTTATAGATTACTTAAAAAATATTAGGTATAGTTCCCATATACTAGGCCCTTATTGGTTACCTATTTTATATATAGTAGTGTTATATATAATCCCAACTTTTTAATTTACCACTACCCCTACTTTCGTATTTGGTAACCACAAATTAGGCCTTCTTTCATAGTTCAGTTGCTAAAGAATCTGCCTGCAACGCAGGAGACCTGAGTTCAATTGCTGGGTCAGGAAGATCCTGGAAATGACAACCCACTTCTGTATCCTCACCTGGAAAATCCCATGGACAGAGAAGACTGGCAGGCTACAGTCCAGGGGATTGCAAGGGTCAGACATGACTTAGCGACTAAACCACCGCCAACAACCATAAATCACCAAATATCAAGTTATTCCATTACATCAGCTACAAATATCCTCTTAAATCTTTTTATATCAAGTACTGCTAGATACTTCTAGATGTTGATCCAGCCCTCCTCACCTCTCTCAAATGGACACATTCTTGATGACACTGTGTTTATATGTTTATGTATTGATTTGTTGATCCCTTTAGCTTTTTTTTTTTTAAATTTTATATTGGAGTATAGTTGATTGGCAATGTTGTGTTAGTTTAAGGTGTAAAGAAAGTGATTCAGTTATACATATACATACATCTTTTTCAATTTTTCTTTCCATTTAGTTTACTACAGACTATTGAACAGAGTTTCCTGTGCTATGCAGTAGGTCCTTGGTTATCTATTTTAAACCTATCAGTGCATACGTGTCAATCCCAAACTGTCAACCTATTCCTCTCCACCATTTTTCCCACCCTGGTAAACAAAAGTTTGTTCTCTAAATCCGTGAGTCTGTTCTGTTTTGTAAATAATTTTATTTGTATCTTGTTTCTCTTTAGATTCTGCCTATAAGTGGCATCAGTGATATTTGTCTTTCTCTGCCTGACTTACTTCACTTAATATGTTAATCTCCAGGTTCATCAATGTTGCTGAAAGTGTCATTGATTCTTTCTTTTTAATGGCTAAATATTATTTCACTGTATATATGTACCATATCTTCTTTATCCATCAATTCAATTCCTCAGCATATATCCAGAGAAAACATGATTTGAAAGGATAGATGCACTTCAATATTTATTGTGGCACCATTTACAACATCCAAGACATGGAAACAAGCTAAATGTCCATCAACAGAGGAATAGATAACGGGAAATTTGATTCTATCTAGTCACCTATATGACAAAAGGATTCACTGTTTCTCCCCCTACAGATCCAAGCAACTAGCTGGTAATAATGACAACTAATATTTTATAAGAGTAACTATAGACCATGTATTGTTTTATGTGTTTGACACAGGTGTTCATGGTCTATATTAATTCATTTAAACTTCACAATAACCCTACTAAATTAGGTGCTATTATTACTTCAATTTTACAGATGAGAAAACTCAAGAATAGATGTATTATATAACTTGCTGGAGCTATGATTTTAACCAGGCATTCTAATATGGAATACAGGCTTTAAAATTCTACACTGTCTACACATTTAAACAGATCAACTAAGATACATAATTTTGTTTCTTCCCTTTTTTTTTTTCTGAGTAGTATAGACCTCCTTTTAGGTGATTCCAAAAGGGCTTAGAATTTCCTGGATATCCAGTTTTGAGAGTTAGAGAGAGACAAAGTGTATAGTTTGGAAAGGCATAGTTATACATTCATAATGATATATTTATAATAATTCTCACTCAAAAAAATCATGTGTTATGTGAATTGAGTCAAGAGAAGTACGTGGAATCCTGCGTGCATGCATACTCAATTGCTTTAGTCGTGTCTGACTCTTTGCAACCCTATGGACTGTAGCCCACCAGGCTCTTCTGTTCATGGGATTCTCCAGGGAAGAATATTGGAATGGATTGCCATGCCCTCCTCCAGGGGATCTTCCTGACCCAGGGATCAAGCCAGCATCTCCTGCATTTCTGGCATTACAAGTGGATTCTGAACCACTGAGCCACAGGGGAAGCCCATGTGAAACCCTAGTCTAGACAATTTCTTCAGTAGCTTTGTGACTGAGGGGAAAATCATTTTTCAGTTTCCTCACTTGCAAATTAAAGGATTTAGCATAAGAGATGCCAAGGTCCTTCCAAACAGGCTATTCTATACCATAATATTACAATACTTTTTTCATATTAAGGTTCCTACATATGATTTCCATATTTTGATAGTTGATAATACCCTCAGTTAGGAAAGCCAATAAGCAAAAAAAGAATATAAAATCAGTAAGGAAGACTGATGAAGTTAGATTAATTCAAAGAGTATATATTAAATAATTTAATGAAAAAATATTTCTATTTTTCAAAACCTTGGGGTCAGGCATAAGAGATGCATAAGGTAGCGATAACTAATCTTAAGTTGAGGACTCTTTAAGTTTTCTGAGCATCCCAATGACCTGGCCTCATCTGCCAACACCTGTTCCAGAAAGATAGCCCTAATATTAGAAATGAGACACCTAGCATCCAAAGATGTATAAATTAAATATAGAGACTCAGGCCAATAGTACAACCCTAAGAATCCAATAGTGTTGTGCTACTTGCAAGTCCTCTTCCCCTTTGCATGCAAAGCAGACTAAATAGGCTCAATGTGTGTGCTCCAAGAGCCCTTCCCCACATGGCAGAGCTGAAGGGGAGTTTGCCTGTGGTTGCTCCCCAAACCCGTCATGAATGAATATTTCATGAAGCAGAAACCATCTCTCTATGAACTTAGCTAAACTCTATCCTAGAAATATGAAAAAAAAAAAAAAAATGTCATGAAAGATGGTCTCTCTCCACAAAGAGAGCAATGTTTTCATGGAAACACTGGATATAGAGGAATTTTCATTTAAATATTTTGATTAAAATATGCTGCAGAAATAATGCAGTATTACACTCTTTGATTTTTTTCAAAATATGCCCTTCAAGGGGCCATGTTTGAAATATCCCTAATCTGTCTTCCTAACCATGTCCAGAACGTATCATGTCCACCAGCCTAACATCTAACAGTGATTCATTGAAATGTATTGAAAATGTGATTTGTGTGGGAGTCAAATAGAAATCAGGTTGGCCTCATCCCTTATATCTCTATCTCCATATATACATTTGGCTTTGACATTCATCAAATTACCCTGTCCTAACAAAGCTTTCTTGCACAAAGTAATCTCAAGCGACAGTGCATAGCAATATGTATAATATGAAAGGAGTTGAATGGCTAAGTAGTCAGCTTGACATATCGCTGAAATCTTTTATTGCATATATTAGAGAGTTAAACATTGCAATCTGCTTTTCCTGTGAGACCCAATAAGTAAGAAAAAGCCAGGTTTACTCAGGATTAGACTGGTTTTTCTTTGTTTTCTTGCCAAAAATAAAGAAAAAGTCTTGATTAGCTTATGGAAGGCAAAATTTGCATGTCTATGCTTAGAGGGGTGAAACTTTTCTGCTAGAAATCCATTTTCAGAAGAATCCTCTTGAGCTCAATATTTCATCCCATTCTTCTGTCTGCTAAATTAAAAACAATTTTATTTTCATTTCTGTCTTTGTAAATGGGAATTTCATCCACTTCATGAGAATGACTCATATATGAATCATACACTTTGGGGAACTGCTGAATCGAAAAGTCTTTTTGTTTGTTGTTTGTTTATCTCACTCCAGAAGCAGCTCTTGTGCTCAACCCGTTCTTCTGGACATGTCAGCCTCCACACTCTGGTAATCATATGAATATAAATTATAGCAATGTCAATAACAATGACAATGGAGAATGAAGAGGAGGAAAGAGCAGCCAGTTCTCAAATGGCTACTGACAGTCTGTGACCAGAATATCAGTGCATTAAAAAAATGTGTATATATACATGCATGCATACACACAGACACACGGATGCAAACAAAATCTTCCCTGAAGTATGCCATTTCATCTTAGAATAGAGCTTGGTCTTTGGGGGAATCTAGGATAAATTTTCTAGCTTTCTATAATTCTCTAGAAACTTGACTAATTTTCTAAAAGTAACTTACTTCTTAATCAAATCCTTACTCAAGACACTCTGATTTCTCTGTTCCTCCCCTCCCGCCGCCCCCAAGAGAAAAATTAACAATGACATTCTTGCATTAATATATGAATGTCATGTAATTACACCAAATCCAGAATGAATTAAGGCATTTTAGTTAGCAAACCTGCTATCATACTTTTGGGATAGCAGGCACTCTGTTTTAAGTCTTTACCAACTACAAGTCATGTGATTTTCCTAATGTCACTATGGGTGAAATATGACTGTTTGACTGTTATTTATTGTGTGAGGAAACAGGTGCAGAGGGCTTAGGTAACTTGCCCAAGTTCACACAGGTAGGAAATTCCAGAGTCTCACCTGAACACAGATGTTGTGGCTCTGGGGTCCATTATCTTAACCAATCTGTCAGATTTGGAAACTGGGAAAATATACCAGGAAATTTAAATGTAAAAAATAAGCATAGGATTAACCAGAAACATGATCTCAGAGCCTGATAAATGATCCTCCAGAAGAGTATGTCCTCCACCCATCTTTCTCATTATTTTAAATTAGATTGTTAAGCATTCATGGCAGGATTACAACAATTTAGAGCTAAAAGACAGGTGGGAATTTACCTATTCTCTTGGAAGGTAAATTGAGAACTACAACAGTCGAACTTATTCAAGATAAAATGGCAAATAAATAAATGTCAAAAAGGAATCAGGTGGAGCTAAATTAAATTTTAATAATTATATATTGAAATGGAACAATTCTAGGTATTTTATACATTTCAAGATTGTTTTTCTACCTTAATTGCTCACAAATAGTTCACACTACCAAAGCAAGCTAATCATACTGTTTTAATTAATAATAAAACATCACAAAGACCTATTTTATATACTCTAGAATGAATGGTCCATGAGCAAAATAAAAACATACTGCAAAAGACAATTTTGCTTTCAGATAGGAGCTCTGAAAAGTTGTAGAAGACTTCTTCATTTTAATTCATGTATTTTGTGTTTCATATTTCTATAAGCATTTAACTCATAATTAAAACAAAGTACTATAAATGACAAGGTAGAGGACAAATTTTCTCAGTGAGGAGGTAAAGCAAAAAATGATAAATTGGTAAATCAAAAAATGTGACCCAAATGTGAAGGCAATAAGCTTTTCACTTTAATTTCAGACTTATAGAGAAGCTGTAAAAATACTTTAAAAAGTGCTTATATATGCCTCACCTAGATACTTCCAATATTAACACCCTACATAAATATGAAAGCATTCAAATCATGAATTAATATTGAAAATGCATTTAAAATATAACTAACACTATTAAAAATATAATATAATTAAATAAAACTATTGAAAATATGATACAATACTAACAGTACAATATTATTGGCAAAACTGTTATGTTTAAATTTCACTATTTTTTTCACTAATGTTCTTTTTCTGTTTGAGGATATCACACCACATTTAGAAATTATTTATTTTACTTCACCTATAACCTATAACATTCTCTCAGTAATTCCTTTTCTTTCATGTTGCTGATACTTAAAGAATATTAGCCGATTGTTATGTAGAATGGCCTTCAATTAGGGTTTGTCTGATATATTCTTATATTTAGGCTGAAGCTATACATTTTAGACACCACAGAGGTGTATTGTGTTCTCATTGTATCTACCATGGGATTCACATGGTTATTCTCTCTTATTTTTGGTGATGTTAACTTTTATCATTTTATTTCTTCTGCTTGTCTGAGTTTCTACACTCTAAAATATGCACTTTCTGAAATGAAAGTTTCTCAGCTGTGTCTGTCTCTTTGCAGTTGCACAGACCACAGCCTGCTAGGCTCCTCTGTCCATGGAGTTCTCCAGGCAAGAAGACTGGAGTGGGCTTCCTTCTCCAGAGGAACTTCCCAGCTCAGGGACTGAACTCAGATCTCCTCATTGCAGGCAGATTCTTTACAGTTTGAGCCACCAGGGCAGACCACTTTTTGTTTCTAATTAAAGAATATCAGGGGCAGAGATAATTTCAGAATATCCAGGTCCTGTTTTTCCTCAGGACTGTTTTTCCTACCACTAGCATTAGCATCCATCAAGTGACCTTATCTACAACTATTAATTAAAAATTTGCTATAAGAGGGAATTAATCTTTTCTCTCCTATTTACTTATTTAACTAGTTGTTTATAGCAGAATGGACTCACAGTATTTATTTTATGGGTTAAAATTCAGTTCTTACTCTTTAATTTCATTACTCAAATTTTTCCAGCTTTAGCCATTAGCAGCTTCTTCAAGTTGGTTCCTATGTTGTTTAAGTAAGTGTCTATTCTCTTGAGAATGTTTATACTTTCTGGTACTACGGGATGTTCCAGGGTCATCCTATGTGTTTTCCCTGCCCAAGAACTAAAATCAAACACATCTCCAAAGAGACCTTGTTTCTTTTCATTAAAGATATTCAAGATCTGTATGCTAGGTGTGCTCATCACTACAGGTACATCATTGCTTCTAAGCCTTGTCACGGGACAAATGTAAAAAAAAAAAATGCTTATATACTAACACCGTGCATATACACACATTTCTCTATATATACACATAAACACACATACAAAAACATACAGATATATCTGTGTCTCTTTGTCTGTGCATCAGTTCAGGTCAGTTCAGTCGCTCAGTCATGTCCAACTCTTTGCGACACCATAAGTCGCAGCACTTTAGGCCTCCCTGTCAATCACCCACTCCAAGAGTCCACCCAAACCCATGTCCATCAGTCATCCAACCATCTCATCCTCTGTTATCCCTTTCTTCTCCTGCCCTTAATATTTCCCAGCATCAGGGTCTTTTCAAATGAGTCAGTTTTTTGCATGAGGTGGCCAAAGTATTGGAGTTTCAGCTTCAGCATCAGTCCTTCCAATGAACAGCCAGGACTGATCTTTCGGATGGACTGGTTGGATCTCCTTGCAGTCCAAGAGACTCTCAAGAGTCTTCTCCAACAGCACAGTTCAAAAGCATCAGTTTTTCGGCACTCAGCTGTCTTCACAGTCCATCTCTCACATCCATACATGACCCCTGGAAAAACCAGAACCTTGACTAGATGCATCTTTGTTGGCAAATATTGTCTCTGCTTTTTAATATGCTGTTTAGGTTGATCATAACTTTCCTTCCAAGGAGTAAGCGTCTTTTAATTTCATGGCTGCAGTCACCATCTGCAGAGATTTTGGACCCCCCAAAAATAAAGTCAGCCACTGTTTCCACTGTTTACCCATCTATTTGCCATGAAGTGATGGAACTGGATGCCATGATCTTAGTTTTCTGAATGTTGAGCTTTAAGCTACCTTTTTCACTCTCCTCTTTCACTTTCAACAAGAGGCTCTTTAGTTCTTCTTCACTTTCTGCCATGAGGGTGGTTTCATCTGCATATCTGAGGTTATTGATATTTCTCCTGGCAATCTTGATTCCAGCTTGTGCTTCCTCCAGCCCAGCATTTCTCATGATGTACTCTGCATATAAGTTAAATAAGCAGGGTGACAATATACAACCTTGACATACTCCTTTTCCTATTTGGAACCACTCTGTTGTTCCATGTCCAGTTCTAACTGTTGCTTCCTGACCTGCATACAGGTTTCTCCAGAGGCAGGTCAGGTGGTCTGGTATTCCCATCTCTTTCAGAATTCTCCACAGTTTATTGTGATCCACACAGTCAAAGGCTCTGTGCACACATAGGCATATATGTACCTATATGTGTATTTATTTACATACATATCTATGTGGATAGAAATGCATGCAGATACATGTGTGTCTATGTTCATGTTTCTTTATATATTTATCATTATGTGTTTTTACTGATACCTTGGGTTCTAATTGAAGTAGTGACAGGTGGCATGTTTACCTTGTTCCTTATTTTAAAGTAAATGCTTATAAGTTTTTCCCACTTAGAATAATGTTTGATTTGGATCATAGACAGCCACAAAAGAACTTAAGAAAATTTCTTTTAATCATGCTTTTCTAAGTTTTAAACACAAATATATGCTGTATTCCAGTCCCTTCCAAACTGGAATGGACAAATGGGCAAATTTAATTCAATGGATGAGAAAGGGCAGAAATGGATGGAAATGGGCGAATTTAATTCATATGATTTGATTCATATCTACTACTGTCGACAAGAATCCCTGAGAAGAAATGCAGTAGCCCTCAGAGTCAACAGAAGAGACTGAAATGCAATATTTGAGTGTAATCTCAAAAATTACAGAATGATCTGTTTCCAAGGCAAACCATTCAATACCACAGTAATCCAAGTCTATGCCCCAACCACTAATGCTGAAGAAGCTGAAGCAGAACAGTTCTATGAAGACCTACAAGACCTTGTAGAACTAACACCAGAAAAAGATCATAGGGGACTGGAATGCAAAAGTAGGAAGTCAAGAGACACCTGAAGTAACAGGCAAGTTTGACCTTGGAGTACAAAATGAAATAGAGCAAAGGCTATCAGAGTATTACCAAGAGAAGGCACTGGTCATAGCAAACACCCTCTTCCAACAAAACAAGAGACGCCTCTACACATGGACATCACCAGATGGTCAATACCGAAATCAGATTGATTATATTCTTTGTGGTTGCAGATTGAGAAGCTCTACACAGTCAGCAAAAATAAGACCAAGAACTGACTGTGGCTCAGATCTTGAACTCCTTATTGCAAAATTCAGAATTAAATTGAAGAAAGTAGGGGAAACCACCAGGCCATTCAGGTATGACCTACATCAAACCCCTGACAATTATATAGTGGAAGTGACAAATAGATTCAAGGGATTAGATTTGATAGACAGAGAATCTGAAGAACTATGGACAGAGGTTCATGACATTGTACAGGAGACAGTGATCAAGTTTATCCCCAAGAAAAAGAAATACAAAAAGGCAAAATGGTTGTTTGAGCAAGACTTACAAATAGCTGAGAAAAAAAGAGAAGTGAAAGGCAAGAGAGAAAAGGAAAGATATATCTATCTGAATGCAGAATTCCAAAGAATAGCAAGGAGATATAAGAAAGCCTTCCTAAGGGATTAATGCAAAAAAAACAAAAACAAACAAAAAAAAAAAAAAAAAAAAAACCAGAGGAAAGCAATAGAATAGGAAAGACTAGAGATGCCTTCAAGAAAATTAGAGATACCGAGGGAACATTTCATGTAAAGATGGACACCATAAAGGACAGAAATGGTATGGACCTAACAGAAGCAGAGGATATTAAGAGGAGGTGGCAATAATACATAGAATAACTATACAAAAAGATCTTAATGGCCCAGATGACCATGATGGTGTGATTACTCACCCAGAGCCAGATATCCTGGAGTACAAAGTCAAGTGAGCCTTAGGAAGCATCACTATGAACAAAGCTAGTGGAGGTAATTAAATTCCAGTTGAACTATTTCAAATTCTAAAAGATGATGCTGTGAAAGTGCTGCACTCAATATGCCAGCAAATTTGGAAACTCAGCAGTGGCCAGGAGACTGGAAAAGGTCAGTTTTCATTCCAATCCCAAAGAAAGGCAATGCCAAAGAATGCTCAAACTACTGCACAATTGCACTCATCTCACATGCTATCAAAGTAATGCTCAAAATTCTTCAAACCAGGCTTCAAAATTACATGAACTGAGCACTTCCAGATGTTCAAGCTGGATTTTAAAAAGGCACAGGAACAGAGATCAAAATGCCAAGACCCTAGATCATAGAAAAAGCAAGAGAGTTCCAGAAAATCATCTACTTCTGCTTTATTGACTATGCTAAACTTTTGACGATGTGGATCATGGCAAAGTGTGGGAAATTTTTAAAGAGATGGGAATACCAGATCATATTACCTGCCTCTTGAGGAATCTGTATACAGGTCAAGAAGCTACAGTTAGAACCGGGCATGGAACAATGGACTGATTCCAAATTGGGAACGGAATATGTCAAGGCTGTATACTGTCACCTGTTTATTTAACTTGTATGCAAAGCACATCATACAAATTGCCAGACTGGATAAAGGAAGAGTTGGAATCAAGATTCCAGGGAGAAAATTCAATAACCTCTGATATGCAAATGACACTACCCTTATGGCAGAAATTGAAGAGGAACTAAAGAGCCTCTTGATGAAAGTGAAAGAGGAGAGTGAAAAAGCTGGCTTAAAACTCAATGTTCAAACCCTAAAAACTAAGATCACGGCATCTGGTCCCATCACTTCATGGCAAATAGATGGGGTAACAGTGGAAACAGTGGCTGAATTTATTTTCTTGGACTCCAAAATCACTGAAGATGGTGACTGCAGCCATGAAATTAAAAGATGCTTGCTCCTTGCAAGAAAATCTATGCCCAACTAGACAGCATATTAAAAAGCAGAGACATTACTTTTCAGACAAAGGCCTGTCTAGTCAAAGCTATGGTTTTTCCAGTAGTCATGTATGGATGTGAGAGTTGGACCATAAAGCAAGCTGAGCACTGAAAAATTGATGCTTTTGAAACTGTGGTGTTGGAGAAGACTCTTGAGAGTCCCTTGGACTGCAAGGAGGCCAAACCATTCTATTCTGAAGGAAATTAGTCCTGACTATTCATGGGAAGGACTGATGTGGAACCTGAAGTTCCAATACTTTGGCCACATGATGTAAAGAACTGACTCATTGGAAAAGAGCCTGAGGCTGGGAAATATTGATGGCAGGTAGAGAAGGTGACGACAGAGGATGAGATGGTTGGATGGCATCACGGACTCGATGGACATGAGTTTGAGCAAGCTCTGGGAGTTGGCGACGGACAGGGAGGCCTGGCATTCTGCAATCCATGGGGTATCAAAGAGTTGGACACAACTGAGCAACTGAACTGAACCATGACAATATTATAATTTCCTACTGCTGCTGCTGCTGCTGCTAAGTCGCTTCAGTCGTGTCCGACTCTGTTCGACCCCATAGACGGCAGCCCACCAGAATCACCCACCCCTGGGATTCTCCAGGCAAGAACACTGGAGTGGGTTGCCATTTCCTTCTCCAATGCATGAAAGTGAAAAGTGAAAGTGAAGTCGCTCAGTCATGTCCAACTCTTAGTGACCCCATGGACAGAAGCCTACCAGGCTCCTCCTTCCATGGGATTTTCCAGGCAAGCGTACTGGAGTGGGAATTTCCTACTAGGAGTCTTTAAAAATAAAGGTCTCTTTAGACTTCATTAAAAAAACAAAAAACCTTTCTTTATGAGGAAATGCTTCCTAGGAAAATCCTTAGATTTAGGAAGCCCCCAAATATTTTCTTTAATCTATTTTTCTGGTCTACCAGACATGCCTAGAAAAGTGTAATCCCTGAAAAAGCAAATATAGCTTAATTCAAACTGAGACTGAGCTGGCATTTAATGTATTTTTTAAAGGGAGGGTGGGCTCCAATTTCAAGTGATAGCTTCATGAGGTGTCTTATTTCATGTGACTTTTTATGTATATAAAACATTTTATGTATACAAAAGAAAAAAATTTTTAAAAAGCATTGTTTATGACTGAGAAAACCTGGGTCTAAGTTTTGGTCCCACTGTGTTGGTTTGATCCCACTTAACCTCGTAGTATGTTAGTTTAACTCCATAAAAGAGAAGTAATCATATTCATCGTATTCACAGTATCATTCAACTGATTAACCTCAATAATGATTATGACAGCTCTAAATGTTATCACATGTGACAGTAATTTAAATAATCTGTTTGGATAGTGGGGAGAAAAACACTGGTGAACCTAAGAAAATAAGAAAGGCAGGGAATGAGGTGGGTGGTGGTTGCATGAGATTAGAGAAAGTACAAGTGAAAGGGCAGAAAATAAGCACAAATCTGGGAACAGAGTGAAGCTAGCCCATCTACTCTTTTTTCAATTGTTAGTGATGGAATTACCAATTCAGGAGAATTTTAGTCATATTCCTTACTTTATTCACACCCGATGTCTTTCCCTGTCACTCCACAGATGTTCAGTTAAGCAATAAGTATAAGAAACACAATCGCATCACTTCCCAGACATAAAATACATAAGGCAACCCTTATACTCTGCTTCTCAAAAATCAAATCACTGAAAATTCCTGGAATCTGGAAGTTTTGATATGCTCACAGATGGCTTACAATTTCAGTGATGGAGGTATTGTTTTGGAGATTGACATATAGGTTATAAATATTCAATTTGGATCAGTCGATCAGGCGTGTCCGGCTCTTTGTGACCCCATGAATTGCAGCAAACCAGGCCTCCCTGTCCATCACCAACTCCCGAAGTTTACTCAAACTCATGTCCATCAAGTCGGTGACACCATCCTGCCATCTCATCCTCTGTCGTCCCCTTCTCCTGCCCCCAATCCCTCCCAGCATCAGGGTCTTTTCCAATGAGTTAACTGTTTGCATGAGGTGACCAAATATTGGAGTTTCAGATATTAGGTGAAAGGAATAATTAAAAAAAAAACTTTATTAAACAAAATAATTAATAAAAAACTAATTACGTTTTATAGAAAACTTTCCCCTAGCTGGAACTGACAGTTATCAGAATTGGAGACAAAACAGTATGAAGAGACTAAGCTATTAAGAAGAAATTACAGATTTGAGCAGAAGAAAGATTAGTCAGGGAAAGGACTGGGCTGTTGGCACCAATTTCAAGCCACGGTATTTGTGAGAAGCAATGCAGTCTCTGGATTGTTGGAGCAGAGGAAGGACTTGGACTGGAGGAGTATATGTAGTTTCTTCAGTCTGTCTCTGTTCCTCCTTAAACAATAGTTTGCACCACCTCATCCAATAGAAAGAAAAAGTAGGTTCCATCTGATTCACATTTTTAGCTGCCAGTTTTCCATTTGCCCACCATCCACTCCTCTTTGTTCGAGAGTCACATAGAATAACCAACAGGTGCCTAGTGGAAAAATTGTATTGGTTCATTTTTTCACTCATTAATTCACTTACTCAATATGTGTGTTGAGAGGCATTATGCTATTGCTAAATGATACTGAACAAAGGCAGACCTGATTCTCTGCTCCAAGGAAAATGTGTTTGAAAATGCAGTTAGTAAACAATGAGGAATTTGAAATAATAAAAGCTTATTGGACTAACTCCATGTTCATAGTGACACCTTTCTTTGGCCAGCACTGTTATTGAACCAAACTTAGGTTTGCTTACCTGCATGCAGTGTAGATAATTTACTGACAGCAGATTATAGTGATGGAGAATGAAGCATTTATTGCAGGTGCCAAACGAGGCTGGTAGCTAATGTTCAAAAGCCCTGCACATGCCCAGGGGCTTTTAGGGGCAGAATTTTAAAGACAGGGTGAGGTAGAGGTTTGCAGGATGTGGTGCTCAGTTAGTAGATGACCTTCTGATTGGTTGGTGATAAACTAATTAGGAATCAACATCATCAACCTTCTGCTTTCAACAAGCCTGGGGTCTACGTGCTTGTGGTCAGCATATAATTCACTTCTTCCCTTAGCGGGGGTTTCAGTGTATGCAAAACAGTTCAAAGGATAGATATGGCTTCTAATAGTATCTATTGTCCTTGAAGAGAAACTAAAGCTCTTTGACTTTAATTACTAAACTATTATTATTTTGTCTTTCTAGACTGTTTTCTTTTGTTTCCGCATTTCCATACTTCTCTCTTTAAGTGTATTCTTTGAAAACTCAGGAAGGCCTATGTTGTGTTAGTCACTCAGTCATGTCTGACTCTTTCTGACCCCACAGACTGTAGCCCGCCAGGCTTCTCTGTCCATGGAATTCTCCAGGCAAGAATACTGGAGTGGATTACCATTCCCTTCTCCAGAGGAACTTCCCGACCCAGAGATTGAACCCTGGTCTCCTGCCTCACGGGCAGATCCTGCTTCACAGGAAGGCCTAGGAGCCTAATTTTTTTCTACAAACAATAGGCAGGTGGAGGACAAAGGGTGGGGGTCTGTCCTGGGAAGGTCCCATGGGTCCTTCTTGGTTACAGAACCACTTCCAATCTCAATTCCTTCTCCCTTGTTCAACTCCCACAATAGGGTATATAAAGTCATATGTCTGGTCTTCTAACAGTTGAGAGAGGCATGAAAACCAGTTACTGAAGATAAAAATATAAATGTCTCAGGGTCTTTTAAATTCCCAATTAGAAGAAAGGAAACAAGAGCATCCATTCTGGCCCCACCTTAATTTCCCTTTCTCTGCCTTGAATATAAAGTGATACCTTTAGGTGAATCAACCATCATGTGACCATGGGACAATAAATAGTAGTCAAAAGCCAATGTGATCTGCGTAGTGAAGCAAGAAATAGCACACAACTTTGTTTTTATTATCAGAACAGGTGACCTAATGCCAGCACATTTTCTGTTGCAAAGGAAAAGAAAACCTATTTCTTGATAATATTAGTAGTTGGGTTTTCTTTGGTTATTATGATACAAAGCTTTTCATGTTGGCTACTTTAAAGAACATGTGTCTTCCTTGAGTGGATATAGCCTACTATGTTTGCTTAAACAGATTAATCTCATCACATTCTAATCTCACCTCAAGTACCAATATCCCTCTTACCAATACAGCACATTTGAAATCACCAGCTCTAGACCAGTGAACAAAGGTTTTTCTGCCTCCAAAACACATATTATTGAAAGTGATATTAAAATTATAACAAATTAAATAAGTCTTCATTTTTATACCTCCTCTTTAGATTGTCTATGGGAATTTGGAATTGGGTTTTTCCGTTTCTTAGGAATGTCCCAGAGGTGCATTTTTTCCATGACACTGTCACTAATGAATCAACAGACTAAATTCTCTCTAAAAGTGCAAGGTAGCTGAACTATGAAAAAAAAAAAATCCTCTTTCTTTGTGTGTAGAAGAGAGAGAGAAAAGAATAAATAAAACTTCAACCACTATCCAACCTTGTACTTATTAGTATTAGTTCCAGACCCAGTGCTAAGTCAAGTATTTTGAGATGCTAGTCCATGAATAGTAATGTCATCCAAGCACAATAATTAATAGAACAGGAGAATGCTCCCTGAAGAGGAGACACAGTACTGCAATGAGAGAGGAGACCTCGCCTTTCAAATGTGTCTGATACAGATGCTTGAACTTTGATTTCTAAAGGTGGGGGTGAGGTAAGATGAATTATACTACATTAGCAACATGCAGGAAGACACAGCCCCCAGTCTCTAAAAAAACTGCCTTTAATTGTTAAACTCTCAGCATTCTCTTGTTGATGGCAAGTCAGATTCCCTGTCCTGATTCTGTGGAATACAGGTGTCATTTTTTCTTCCTTGATTGGTTATAATTTTCTTCTCCTGTCTGTCGTAATTATTGCCATTGCTTATTAGATTGTGCAGCACTGTTCATACATAGAACACAGAGCTTGGTGGCCAAATTAACAGCTGATAAGCACACACCCATCTGTTACCCTTTAGTATTCAACTAAGGGAATGGCAACCCACTCAAGTGTTCTTGCCTGGAGACTTCCGTGGAGAGAGAAGCCTGTTGGGTTACAGGTCACAAAGAATCAGAAATGACTGAGCGACTAACACTTTCCATTCTGGTTAGGCTGCATCCCCAATCATGTTATCTCATTTAATTTCAAAACTCATCTATAAAATAGAAAAGCACACAGCCATGTTTTCTTATGGCTAGTGTTGTGCAAAGAATAGCACTCTTTGTGTTTGTTTATATCTCATTTAGTTACAAAATAGAGTTTAGGTTGCCTGTAGAATATATGATGCAATCCATATTAAACTGAGGAGTGATAAAATAAAAATAAGCATAGAAATAAATCAATGTGAAAAATAACAAATGGACAAGAATAACAAGGCATTGCTATTGGTATTAATATTTTAATACCAATTAAATTACCAATTAATGTCAATTAAATTGGTAGTAATATTTTAAGATATGTCTATAATGAAAATTTGCAAAACTTCTGGAAGTGACAAATGTAACTCTGAGCTACTAATAGAAAAACAGAACAGGTAAAGAGGAGTGAATTTTCCACTGGACATACAATTCAAAATGAAATAAGATGGTTAGTCCACCTTTGGAGAACCTATAAATAACCTGGAGGAAAGATTGTGATTTCCTCACAAGACATTAACTGTGCTGGCTAAAAAAACATTAAAAAAAAAAAGAAGTATGATATAGACCTTAAAATAAAAAGTAATAGTAAGTGATTAAACTTTTAAAATGAAAAATTTTAACAGAACATTTTGGCCTTAGAAAAATCTCAAACCCATAAACTCTGTACTTTTTAATAAATTAATTCTTGGTGAATCTTTGCTTTTAAATTTCATGCAAACCTTACCCCTCCATAATTAAATCAGTAAGTTATTCTATGCTATGTGGATTTTAGAAATAAAATAAATTTTGGAGGGAATTTGACAGAAAATTAGGGTTTTTTTTCTTTCAGTTTTTAGTTTCAGTTGTTCTTTCATGAGAGGAATTTAATAATATAAGTATAGTTCAGTTGGTAAAGAATCCGCCTGCCATGCAAGAGACCTCTGTTTGATTCCTGAGTCAGGAAGATCCGCTAGAGGAAGGATAGGCTACCCACTCCAGTAGTCTGGTCTGGAGAATTCCATAGCCTGTATAGTCCATGGGGTTGCAAAGTGTCAGACAGGACGGAGTGACTTTCACTTTCACTTTTTCTTTCATTCATTCTTTCAGATGATTTGGAGTTGATAACAGTAACACAATATTACAAAATTTGATGGGAATGATTGTCAATGCTTTTTATAGGTCAATAAAGGGGCAGGAAGTAGATGCTAGGATACAAGCAGTAGAAACAACATTACACATCAGATGCTCCATTTAAAGATGCTGTTTTGGCACAAAGAATGTTGGTATTTATAACAATACCATTGCTCCAAAATTTGTCAACCTTTACTACTATCATTACTAACAATAATCACAATATAAGCCTATATCTGACTCTGACTCACTCTCTATTCCGGAACTTCAACCCATTTTGATCCCACCCAACAAGGATTTACTATACAGCCTTTGCTTTCCAATTTCACAAAGCTGCTAAATTTACTTAAACCAGTTTGCTCCTATTTGAACATGCCAGGATCTCTCACACCTCTTTTCTACACTTTTTTCTAATGATTCTCTTTAGTCAAGTTGGCCACTTTTGCTAACCTATGACTTTCTCTGTGAAGGCCCTGACATTTCCTTGTATTCCAGAAACATTTTGCTCATATAGCAATTGAAGCTCCTAAAATCATGTTTTGTAATTGTTTTTATACTGTGACTGCAGTGTATATCATTCTCTTTAATGTCAATACATTGAATAACTCATCTTTGAATTTGAAGACACAAACAGAAGCCATAATATATTATTGGTGTTCCAAGGCCTTTATAAAAATAATAGAATGAATGAGTAAATGAGCAAATGAATAGACTGAGAGTCAGTAAGGTCTTTGGAAGGAATGCTGCTGCTGCTAAGTCGCTTCGGTTGTGTCCGACTCTGTGGGACCCCATAGATGGCAGCCCACCAGGCTCCTCTGTCCACGGGATTCTCTAGGCAAGGATACTGGAGTGGGTTGCCATTTTATGCTAGGAATCAACTAACATGTAAAAAGCATTGCAGGTGGAGTTGGAGAAACTAGCTTGGGAGAGACATGGGAGAGGCTGTTGGAACCTCTAATATTCTATGGCTTGTCCTGTCTACTTCCACATAAGTTAGGCCCTGACCAGGGGCTCTATCTATTTCAGTGAAAGATGGTACATTTCATTGATTTAAGCCACAGGACACGTAATGAGTAATAAGGATTTTAATTTAAAAACCAATGCCTCTCATAGTGCAGCATTAAGAAACCCAAAGCATTGCTGGCACTGGGAAGGTAGAACTACAAGGGGAATGATAGCCTTCTAATGAGAATGAGTGTATGTGATTAAATATAATAAAATGTTTTTAGGTACAGTCAGTAAAAAGATATTGTAGAAAATACAGTTCAATGAAATGGTACAATAAAACATCCTGGTTCCAAACATTAACCAACTTCCCTTGAAGTGAAGACATCTCCACTGGATGACTGGCCTTGAATTAGGCCATCCGTATAATGCACAGTGACATAAATTGCCATTACAAGCAAATGAACATTTACAAAGTGGGACATGGGGGAATACTCACAAAGCTGGAAGACTAGGCCTGGGAACTTTGTATCTTATGTAGATGCTTTTCATACAAAGACAGTGGGACTATTAGGGATCATTGACACCTCTAAAAATGGATATTAATAGCAACATTGCATTTATATACGCTACTATTGATTTTAACACATTCATATTCCCAGAAGAAACCATGTTGGTAAAATAATTAAACCATGATACTTGACATTTTGAGGCAATTTATATTTATCAAAATCAATATTTATCAAAATACATATTATACATTTCATTATTTGTAATTTATATTTTCATTTTAATGCCTAAAAACAATTTCATGTTTATAACAAAGTATACTTAACCATTCAGGAAGGTGTTGTAGAAGAATCGTATTTTTGTTGGAAAGATATTCTAAAATAAATCTAGCCTATTCCATAAGATGGGGGTCCATCACCACACATAAACCAAAGTGAAGGTGAAAGGGAGAAGATTTTTTTTAATTAATTGATTAATTTTAATTGGAGGATAATTACAGTATTTTGATGGTTTTTGCCATACACCAACATGAATCGGCCACAGGTATACATGTGTCCCATCCACTTCCTGAATTCCCCTCCCACACCCCTCTCCACTCCATCCTTCTGGGTTGTCCCAGAGCACCAGCTTTGGGTCCCCTGCTTCATGCACTGACCTTGCACTGGCCATCTATTTTACATATGGTAAAGTACATTTTTCAGTGCTATTTGCTCAAATCATCCCACCCTCCCTTCCTGCCACTGAATCCAAAAGTCTGTTCTTTACATCTGTGTCTCCTTTGCTGCTCTGCAGGCAGTATCTTCGGTACCATCTTTCTAAATTCCATACATATGCATTAATATACTGTATTTTTCTTTCTCTTTCAAACATACTTCGCTCTGTTTAATAGGCTCCAGGTTCATCCACCTCATTAGAACTGATTCAAATGTGCTCCTTTTTATGGCTGAGTAATATTCCCCTGTATATGTGTACCACACTTCCTTATCCATTCATCTGCCAATGGAAATCTAAATTGCTTCCATGTGCTAGCTACTGTAAATAGTGCTGCAATAACATTTGTGTACATGCGTGTTTTTCAATTCTTGTTTCCTTGGGGTGTATGCCCAACAGTCAGATTACTGAGTCGCATGGCAGGTCTATTCTCGGATTTTTAAGGAATCTCCACACTGTTGTCCATAGCGGCTGTACCAGTTTGCATTCCTACCAATAGTGCAAGAGAGTCCCCTTTTTTTCTGCACTCTCTCCAGCATTTATTGTTTGTAGACATTTTGATGATGGCCATTCTGATCAGTGTGAGGATACCTCATTGTAGTTAGGAGAAGAATTTTTTAAAAACCTTCAAATTTGTGAACTATCTATCATGAGGGTAAAAGAGGAGAGTGAAAAGCTGGCTTAAAACTCAACATTCAAAAAGCTAAGATCATGACATCTAGTCCCACCACTTCATGGCAAATAGATGGGGAAGAAGTGGAAACAGCTTTTATTTTCTTGGACTCCAAAATCACTGCAGATGGTGACTGCAGCCACAAAATTAAAAGACGCTTGCTCCTTGGAAGGAAAGGTTTGAAAAACCTGACAGTGTATTAAAAAGCAGATATCACTTTGCTGGCCAAGGTCCACAGAGCCAAAGCTATGGTTTTCCAGTAGTCATGTACGGATATGAGAGTTGGACCATAAAGAAGGCTGAGCACCTAAGAAATGATGCTTTGAACTGTGGTGTTGGAAAAGACTCTTGAGAGTCCCTTGGACTGCAATGAGATCAAACCAGTCAACCGTAAAGGAAATTAAGCCTGATTTTTCTTTGGAAGTACTGATGCCATAGTTGAAGCTGCAATACTTGTCCACCTGATGAAAAGAGCTGACTCACTGGAAAAGACCCTGATGCTGGGAAAGATGGAGTGTAGGAGGAGAAGGGGAGACAGAGGATGAGATGGTTGGATGGCACTACCAACTAAATGGACATGAGTTTGAGCAAACTCCAAAGATAACAAAGGACAGGGAAGCCCCTGTGCTGCAGTCTGTGGAGTCACAAAGAGCTGGACACAATTTAGTGACTAAACAGCAACAATTACGATTTGTATCTAAGCTTATATAATTATCAAGATAACCTGACAAGATATATTTTTCAGATGAGGAGACTTGATTCCAAAGAGGATAAAAAACTAACTCAAGAACTGAGAATTACTATATAGCTAATCCGGCGTTTGCATTTTGGTTTTTTTCTGGTTTCAAACCAGACTTGGGTCTGACCTCACAGTCCTTTACTGCCACGACTCTGGGGATGTAATAACAGTTAATCTAATTGTCTAGGTATAACCTGCCGACCTCAGAGTGTAACCCAGCATTCATTCTTTTTTTTTTTCTCTCTCTCTCTCTCTCCATTGTTTGTTTTCTATCATCAAGGTGTCAAGTGGAGAGACCTGGCCTATGTTCATTCATTCAATGTCCTCTATTACTACTTATGAGCTTCCTGGGTGGCTCAGTGGTAAAAAAAAAAAAAAAAAAAATTCACCTGTCAGTGCAGGAGATGTGGGTTTGTTCCCTGAGTTGGGAAGATCCCCTGGAGAAGGAAATGGCAACCCACTCCTGTATTCTTGCCTGGAAAATTCCATGGACAGGGAGCCTAGAGGGCTACAGTCCATGGGGTTACAAAAGATTTGGACACAACAAAATAATTATTATTTGTATTTTTCTGATAAATAAAAAATTTACCTGAATACATCAGTTTCACAACTGTTATCAAACAAATCTTATATTTTCCATCATCCTATTTTTTGCAAAGACTTTCTGTCTGCCCAAATTCTATCTGCCTTTTAACTCCAACCTTATCTTGTTATTGCATTTTAGCTGCTAACCCTATCTTTTACCATTTGATAGGAGAATAGGGAGTGGAAGAAGTAGAGAATGTGTGTGTGTGTGTGTGTTACACAATCACACACCCCTTCCTGAATAGTGTAATATAAATGCAAATAAACTGATTGATTGACAAGAGGAGTCCTTGATTAAATACTACAGGGGAATGAAACTAAAATGTAAAGTCCTATTTTTTGAAACAACAGTTGATAATTCAAATAATGCTATTCTAACCAAAGACATGAAATGAATTCAAATTATAATTATGATAACCTTTATAACTTCGACAACCAGGAAGATGAAAATAATGGAAAATATGTCTCTAAACTCCCATAGGCTGCAAAGAAATTTATTCACTGAGGATAAGAGAAGAAAGCTGTCTTTCAAGAAAAGCACCACAAAATAGTATGCAGTCAAGTAAACCAGGTAAATATAAGACAGATAGCATTAGACACCAGCTCTTATTCATATTTAAAGGGCAACTGGGTCAAAGCTAAGATCTCTGGCACTTAGATAAAGGATTTCAATTTTCAGAAAGTGTTCTGCAAAGAAATTAAAAGGAAGAAGATAATGTTATCAAACAAGATTCCCAAGACTTTGTTGGGCCCTAAAGACAAAGTCTCTAAATCTCCAAGTGTTCTACACTAGAGGGGATTTTGATTCCATATGACCAGTTTACCAGATCTACCACCTCACAGAAAGCTATGTGGCCAGGTTTGTGTTAGGACAGAGGGACCTTATTAAGCCAGGGAGCAATTCAAATCTTTAAGAGATTTCTGCTGGTGAAACAATTAACCCTTCATCCCAGACTCAAATTTGTCTTGCTTTTTCTATCAAAGAAAAGTATCCAGCAGATGAGAGAGACAGTCAAGAATTTCTCACAATACCACCTAAGAAGAGACACATGAGTTATAAGGAAGCTGCTCAATCAAATGGAGTATGAATTTCGGTTGCATAAGCAAATAGATTTATTTATTTTAAGATTAAAATAAACCACCACCCTGGGTCCTTTAGTGACTTGGAGACTTTAGCAATGCCATTTAATTGACAGCATTTTAAGGAAAGTATAAAGAGGAAAGCCTATCTAACCAGCATGACCTTTCTGAGCACCTAGCTGTGGTTCCTCCTGACCTAGGCATCGCATGACAGCACCAGGAACAGAAAGAAACAACTATTATTCTCACATTGCTTATTATACAGCTACAGGTGAAACCATGAACTGTTAAAAGTGTAGCTACTAATGCCTTACAAAACAAATGCATGCCCAGAGAAACAAAACTTAGGGGACAATGAGAAGGAAATTATTATAAATTAGGAAGGTGTGAAGGAGGGTTTAATTAAAAAAAAACAAAACAAAACAAACACACAAATGTTGGAGAGTGGCTTGATCCTGCATGAGGAGGAGGGGAATAACCCCATGGATGATGGAGCCCAAGGTAAGATAGTTTTTTCTGAGCATAGGATTGGCCCATTTAGAGAGGTTTTTTTTTTTTTTTTTTTTTTTTAATCGAAGGCTAATTAAGTCAGAAAGAGAAACACCAATACAATACATCAATGCATATATATATAGAATTTAGAAAAACAGTAACGACGACCCTATATGCAAGGCAGCAAAAGAAACACAGATGTAGAGAGGGGTTTATAGTACGTAAACTATAGGAGCAAGAGCAAGAATTAATGCTTATTGCTAGTATGAATGGCATTTTAAGGCTCTAAGTGAGAATTCAGAATTCAATGCTATAACAGAACTGCCAGCTTTCAAGAAGGGAACTGCCATTACCAAGGACTATCCAGAAGTAAAGGGATTAAGAACACAGATTCTGGAGTTAGACATACCTTCATTTTAATCTCAGTCTTACCTCTTCTTATTGTGAAACCCTTGAAGTTATTAAATCTTCTAAATCTTAGTTCCTAATATGTAATATGCAATGAGTAGTTGCAGCTTTTTAAAAAAAAAATACCACTTTATTATTTTTCATTCTCTCCCTATGGAATGCAGGATAATTCATAGGAACAGATGACCTAGCTAAATTCTTCTGTAGTCCTGGAAAATCATGTACCCTCTTCTTTGTAAAATATTAATTTACCTATTCTTTATCATTTTCTTTTAAACTGAGACAATATTTTTTAAAAATGTTTGTCAAAATATTTGTAAATTAAAAACAAATACTAGCTAGAATGTTAACTGCTAATTTCCTAGACATAAAAGAACAATTAAAGGAGCTGTTGCTTAATCCAGACAAGCAGTGGCCCAGGCAACTATTAATAGAGGAGAGAAGACTGCCTCAGTTATAAGCTAAAGGCATTAGGACTTTATAATGGGTTGAGTTTAGTGGAGGGAAAGGAAGGTGCAGTGTTAGAGAGGGAGATGGACCAACTATCTCCTGGGTTTCTAGTTCAAATTACTAAGGTGGGGTCCAGTGTTCTGGGTTTTATCAAGCTCTCCAGGTGATTTTCATGCACACTAAAGCTTGAAACCATCGAATGAAAGGAACGGTATCTAATCAATTATGTTGACTACGCAGAGAAGAGAACTTGAAGATGTGACCCCAAAGCAGAATAAGAATATATATATATATATATATATATATATATACAGAGAGAGAGAGAGAGAGAGGGGAGAGAGAGAGAGAGAGAGGAGAGAGAGAGAGAGAGAGAGAGAGAGAGAGAGAGAGGCAAGAAGCCAGAGTAAAGTGATGCCATAAGATCTAAAAGACCGAAGATCAAACAAGGAGGTTGAATTTGAAAAAAATATCAAATGTAATGAGAGGTCAGCATTTATAGACCAAAAAGATGTCCCTTTGCCTTAGCACGCTGGGGGCTGCTGTTGATCACAAAAGGGAACATTCAGTGGAGCGTGAATACAATACAGACTGTGGTAGGCTGACAAGCAATGCCACTGAGACCATAAGTGTCTAGATATTTAAAAATACACAGCTGCACAAAGAAGTAGGAGGATGATAATGTGAGTGAAGTCCTCAGTCAAGGGAGGAGAGGGTTTTCTTTTTCCTCTTAAACTAGGAAGAATTTGAATATGGCAATATACCGAGAAAGGAAACTGAGAAAAGAAGAGATTAAGACTCCAAGAAAGATTACTGTGGTTTAAAAAGAGAGGTAATGGAGAAGAAATTTTAGAAAGTTTATCTAATAATATGTCAAATAATATATCAAAGGATTGCAGGAAGAAACACAAAATAATTGATACACACACACATATGTGCATGTGCAAATTATGTATGAATGCTTTCCTAGTTGATGGAGAAATTCTGCCCTTTCCTACCAAATGACGCTTATGACTGGTTTGACCTCTGGTCTCAGCACCCAAATGAGCTCTCCTGATTTACCTTGCCAAAGAGTGCATGCGGAATGCATGTAACGTAGCAGGTGCTGAGAAGAGGTGTTAGAATTAAAAGCTGAGAAAAGCACAGTTCACGCCATCAGCGAAGTCAGATCAATATACAGATACATTCATAGTTTCTATTTCTTGCATATCCTGCTATAGGTGTCAAGATTAAGTCTAACCTAGTAATTTGAATAACAATATAGCAGTATTTGAGTTCTTGCAATCATTTGTTTGTCCCAAAATATCTCACCTACTGATTCAAATGTTAGGTAAAAGTTCTCTAAATTTGAATAATTTCTGGGACAAAAGGAGCCACTAACCGCTTTCATAAGAAGTTTTCATTTATGCTTTTTTTTTTTTTTTTTGTAGCTCAAATTATCAGACTGGAACAGGGTAATAGGAGTGGAAAGTAAATTACCAAGGACGAGGTCTGTGATTCTGTCTTCTTATGTTCATACAGTCTTCAGTTCAGACGCGCTGCTATGCAGGCAAATGGTTGAACTTCTTTCCTGTCAGAACTGTGGCCCCTTGATTCAAGTCCTATTTTCACAGCTCCACTGGTCCCAGGGGCCATCCATCTTCAGCCAGAAAGATTGCTTTATTACCACATTTATCAATTTGTACTCTGGGCTCGAGTTAGAAGTGACTTGGAAAGACAAAACTGTTACCTTAGTAATTGAATATGAAAGTCTTATTAGGATCCACTTTCACTAATCTGATATGAAAGTCACTAATGCGATATGACTTTAACACTGTATAAGCAACAATAAATTCTGATATGATATGAATATTAATACAATGCAGTGGGATACTAATATGTTAATGTGGTGAGATATTACTAACAAGAGATGAGGATCTTGATTGAAAAAATTAATATTACCTCGCCATAATTCTCTGGAACTGCAGTCACCATGTTCCAAGATAGCCTTTGTCTAGATTTTAGGAATAAATCATTCTCTTTTTGAGTCACAGACAAAATGAAATTTCAGGTTATTTTGATGTTCCAAGTTAAGACATGTTGGTGAATGTGGTGAACAATCCTGACAGCATTATTGTTATCCCCAGTGTTTGTATCTAATGACTGCATTACATAAATTATATAATATAAAAGCTAGACAACAGGTCAGACATCAAAATACATTCACCTATACTCTGGGAGGAGAAGATAAGGAAAAGTGGGAAGCCTTGGGCTCCGATTATCTCTATGCACACCAAACAGTCATCCATTTGTTATTCATTCAAATATTTCCATTGTGTTATCCTTCCATTTTAAATCTTTTTGTATTCTTTCCTAAATAGGTGCAATTCTTGGCTTATATCTATTCTACAATACCCATTCCAGAAAAGATTCAGGGACAATTTAGTGAACATGTCATGGGAAATCAAGATATATGAATAAGCTTTATTTTGCTCTAAATTTTGACAAGTTTTAGTGTTTTAACTGTGCTACTAACAACATGTTTCAAAGCTTATGATGACAAATGTCAGGATATGAAGGCTGAAAATGGATATCCAGAGAGTGGCCAAAATTCCACTCTGTCTTAGTCTTCTGGAAGTAGTCTTCTGGCAAACTTGACCATAGATCTTATCTTTATAGATCTAGTAAATTAAAATGCACATTAATGTTACCAATTGTAAATATATAAATAGTGAGTTGAGTTCTCTTTATATAATGTCTAACATCCAATAAATTGTGTACAATTTTGTCAATCCAGGTCTATATGAAATTTCACAGTTTAGGGTAGCTGATAACTACCATCTCCATGTCTAAATTAGTTTGTTTTACTTAAAATTTGCAATAAAAAATATATTTGTAGGAATGTGAAAACTTTATGGAGGACTGGGAATGAGACGACTGGTACATAAGAGGTGTGTTTAGATGTTACAGATGTGCCTTAATGAGTGATGCATAATAGGGAAAGAAGGTAAGGTCTAAGTCCCAAAATGTGAGTGGTCTGGTAATAAATTAAACCACCTGGTTGATAAAGATATTTATTGTTGACACTGGTAGAAGTCTTCTCTGTCTCCACATCAAAGATATTTAGACCTCCAGGGTTCAATAACAAATGCTTCTTTCTCATTCCTGTTCCATCTGCATAGATACAGGTGCTGTGCTTAGTCACTCAGTCATGTCCGACTCTTTGTGACCCCATGAACTGTAGGCCGCCAGGCTCCTCTGTCCATGAGGTTTCTCCAGGCAAGAATACTATAGTGAGTTGCCCTGCTCTCCTCCAGTAATAACTACAATGGCATTGGCAATAGAAAAAAGACAGTAATGATAGGGAAAAATCTAAATAATTTTAATTGGAGAAAAGGATTAAGTGGTTAATTGGACTGAATGGGCTAATTATGTTATTCGTTATTGCCTTGGTTTATCAATTTCAGACAGCCTAGAACTAAGAGGTCATAACAAATTCTACTATATCAACTCTTAACATATTATATTACTAAGACAATTATCAACAGTGAAATGTTAATGTCAAGTTAAATCTGGACTATAAAATGTCTCAACAAAAATTTAACTATTTTTTAAGTTGAAAATGAAATTTAAAATTATAGAAATATTCCCAGCAAAAAATTGGACAAATCTCTTGCTATCACCCTTAAAATTGTGGGCTAAGCAGAACATAAGGTTGTGAATGTGGGTTCAGTTCAGTTCAGTTCAGTTCAGTCACTCAGTTGTGTCCAACTCTGCGACCCCATGGATTGCAGCACACCAGGCTTCCCTGTCCATCACCAACTCCTGGAGTTTACCCAAACTCATGTCCATTCAGTTGGTGATGCCATCCAGCCATCTCATCCTCTGTCATCCCCTTCTCCTCCCGCCATCAATCCTTCCCAGCATCAGAGTCTTTTCAAATGAGTCAGCTCTTTGCATCAAGTGGCCAAAGTATTGGAGTTGCAACTTCAATATCAGTCTTTCCAATGAACACCTAGGACTGATCTCCTTTCAGATGGACTGGTTGGATCTCCTTGCAGTTCAAGAGACTTTCAAGAGTCTTTTCCAACACCACAGTTCAAAAGCATCAATTCTTTGGCACTCAGCTTTCTTTATAGTCCAACTCTCACATCCATACATGACTACTGGAAAAACCATAGCCTTGACTAGATGAGCCTTTGTTGGCAAAGTAATGTCTCTGCTTTTTAATATGCTGTCTAGGTTGGTCATAACTTTCCTTCTAAGGAGTAAGCATCTTTTAATTTCATGGCTGCAATCACCATCTGCAGTGATTTTGGAGCCCCCAAAAATAAAGTCTGCCACTGATTCTCCATCTGTTTGCCATGAAGTGATGGGACCAGATGCCATGATCTTAGTTTTCTGAACGTTGAGCTTTAAGCCAACTTTTTCACTCTCCTCTCACTTTCATCAAGAGGCTCATTATTTCTTCTTCACTTTAGGCCATAAAGATGGTGTCATCTGCATATCTGAGGTTATTGATATTTCTCCTGGCAATCTTGATTCCAGCTTGTGCTTTTTCCAGCCCAGCGTTTCTCATGATGTAGTCTGCATATAAGTTAAATAAGCAAGGTGACAATATACAGTCTTGACGTAATCCTTTTCCTATTTGGAACCAGTCTGTTGTTCCATATCAGGATCTAACTACTGCTTCCTGACCCTCATACAGATTTCTTAAAAGGCAGGTCAGGCGGTCTGGTATTCCCATCTCTTTCAGAATTTTCCACAGTTGATTGTGATCCACAGAGTCAAAGTCTTTGACATAATCAATGAAGCTGAAATAGATGTTTTATAGAATTCTCTTGTTTTTTCAATGAACCTCCAAAAATTGTCCCCATTCTAGGGGAATATCAATAAACCAAAACCAGACAAATCTCTTGAAAAAATGTAATGTTAGCACTTATATTTTAGAGAATAAAAAAAGAAAAAACTTATATATTTTATACTTTTAGTTTTGGACATTGTGGTGGTTATTTAATGGTATATATTATGGTTTTCATTGCATTTCTCTTATAACTAATGAATTTGAGCACAATTTCATGTTTTGCTTTCCATTTTGACATTGTCTTAAAAAGTAGCTATTCAAGTATTTTGCCATTTTTCTTTTAACTATCAGTTTTATTCATTTTTGAAGAATATATGTGTGTATGTGTGTATATATGTATATATACACACACACAAACATAGGCTATAGAATTTTTGTCATTTTTTTGTTCTTCCACTATCTCTTTTCCCACAGTATAAATTTAATTCAGCCCATTTAATGATGCCTTTCATAAATAGATGTTCCTGTAATAAAAAGCGAATCTTTTCATTTACATCTATGCTCTTTAAATCATTTTACTTTCTTTTGCTATTCCAAGGTAACAAAAGTAAGTTTGATGTCTTCCAGACATTTTGATGTCTTACTGATCCGCAGATTATTGTGTATGATATGAGGTCATAGTCAAGTTTGCATTTTGTTTCTATATAAAGATTCAATTGACTATATTCTACTTATTTATTTTATTTATTGAAATTGCTATTCATTCTGTACTGTTCTGTAGTGCCATCTTTGCCACTAAAGGAATGTTTATAAATGCATGGTACATGCATTTATTCGTACTTAGTACACATTCTAAGCACTCTATTTTGTTCCATTAGCTGCTGCTGCTAAGTCACGATAGTCGTGTCCAACTGTGTGTGACCCCATAGATGGCAGCTCACCAGGCTCCTCTGTCCCTGGGACTCTCCAGGCAAGAATATTGGAGTGGATTGCCATTTCCTTCTCCATTGTTCCATTAGACTGTTTACTCTTGAACCAAATCATGCTGTCTTAATTACTTTATATTTAAAATTAGCTTAACTTAAACCTCCCTAAGTTGCCTTATATTTTTACAATTGAAACTTCTTGGACTTTTGAATTTCCATATATATTTTAAAATCAATGGAACAAGATTGAAAAAAAAAAAACAGAAATAAACCTATGCACCTATGGTCAGTTACCCTGTGACAATTTAGGGAAAACCACACATTGCTGAAAAGATAGCCTCCTCAACACATGCTGCTGGAAAAATTGGCAGCTACATTTTAAAAATAAATAATAAAATAAAATTAGATAATTCTTTAACACCATACAAAAATATAAACTCAGCTCCGGTCAGTTCAGTCACTCAGTCATGTCCAACTCTTTGCAACCCAGTGGACTGCAGCACACCAGGCTTCCCTGTCCATCACTAACTCCCAGAGTTTGCTCAAAATCACGTCCATTAAATGTGGGATGCCTTTCAGCTATCTCATCCACTGGCATCCCGTTCTCCTCCCGCCTTCGATCTTTCCCAGCATCTTTTCCAGGGTCTTTTCCAATGAAAAATATTGGAAATGCTGGTGGCCAAAGTATTGGAGATTCAGCTTAGCAACAGTCTTTCCAAAGAATATTCAGGATTTTAGGATTGATGGGCTTGATTTCCCCGCAGTCCAAGGGACTCCAAGAATCTTCCCCAACACCACAGTTCAAAAGCAGCAATTATTTGGTGCTCAGTTTTCTCACATCTATACATCCATACATGACTACTGGAAAAACCATATCTTTAATAAGATGAACCTTTATTGGTAAAGTAATGTCTTGGCTTTTTAATATGCTGTCTAGATTGGTCATAGCTTTCCTTCCAAGGAGCAAGTGTCTTTTAATTTTGTGGTTGCAGTCACCATCTGCAGTGATTTTGAAGCCCAAGAAAATAGTCTGTCACTATTTCCATTGTTTCCCCATCTATCTGCCATGAAGTGATGGGACTGGATGACTTGATTTTTGTCTTTTGAATGTTGAGTTTTAAGCCAGTTTTTTCATGCTCCTCTTTCACTTTAATCAAGAGACTCCTTAGTTCCTCTTCACGTTCTGCCATAAGTGTGGTGTCATCTGCATATCTGAGGTTAGTGATATTTCTCCCGGCAATTTTGATTCCAGCTTGTGCTTCATCCAGGCCAGAATTTCTCATGATGTAGTCTGCATATAAGTTAAATAAGCAATGTGGCAATATACAGCCTTGATGTACTCCTTTTCCAATTTGGAACAAGTCCCTTGTTCCATGTCTGGTTCTAACTCTTGCTTCTTTACCTGCATACAGTTTTCTCAGGAAGCAGATAATGTGGTCTGGCATTCCTATCTCTTTAAGAATTTTCCACAGTTTGTTGTGATCCACACAGTCAATGGCTTTAGCATACTCAATAAAGAAGATATTTTTCTGGAAATTTCTTGCTTTTTCTATGATCCAATAGATGTTGGCAATTTGATCTCTGGTTCCTCTGCCTTTTCTAAATCTGTCTCTGTTGACGCCTGGCTTGGAGAATTTTGAGTATTACTTTGCTAACATGTAAGATATGTCAATTATGTGGTAGTTTGATCATTCTTTGGCATTGCCTTTCTTTGGAATTAGAATGAAAACTGACCTTTTCCAGTCCTGAGGCCACTTCTGAGTTTTCCAAATTTACTGGTGTATTGAGTGCAGCACTTTCACAGCATCATCTTTTAGGATTTGAAATAGCTCGTCTGGAATTCTATCACTTCCACTAGCTTTGTTTTGAGTGATGTTTCCTAAGGCCCACTTGACTTTGCACTCCAAGATATCCTGCTCTGGGTGAGTGATCACACCTTCATAGTTATCTGGGACATTAAGATCTTTTTTTTGTACAGTTCTGTGCATTCTTGCCACCTTACCTTAATATCTTCTGCTTCTGTTATGTCCATATCATTTCTGTACTTTATTTGGCACATGTTTGCATGAAATATTCCCTTGGTAGCTTTAATTTTCTGGAAGAGATCTCTAGTCTTTCCCATTCTATTGTTTTCCTCTATTTCTTTGCATTGATCACTTAGGAAGGCTATCTTATCTTTCATGTTATTCTTTGGAACTCTGAGTTCAGATAGATATATCTTTCCTTTTCTCCTTTGTCTTTAGCTTCTCTTGTTTTCTTAGCTGTTTGTAAGGCCTTCTCAGACAACCATTTTGCCTTTTTGTATTTCTTCTTCTTGGGGATGGTTTTGTTTTGTTTTATTTTTCATATGGAAGAATGTTATTATTTTAATGGTAAAAGTATTAGATTTACACTTTTTCTTGAATTTAATAAAAGGAAAATAAAATAGAACTGAAGAACTCACTGAACATTAGGTAAAAGTTTCTTTGCCATAGAGATGTTGGTTCCTAAAAGATTATTTCAGATGAACAGATTCTAAAGGTCATTATGAGACTGAAGTAATATTTGTTGTAGGATTCCATATTCCAATTTTTAACAGTATAAATGACCTTAAAAGACCAGCTACTTAGTTCTCTTACCACTTTTCTCACTTCCTTCCCCTCTACCTCTTGGTTTCCATTGCTTGTCTGCGTTTCATGTCATCAGAGCTTATAATATTTACATTACTATTCTGCAATCATAATTCTCTCAGTTAAATTCTAGTTTAACTGGGTTTGATGCTTACTGTCCCATTACCTTATATTATCCTGTCCTGAGTTCTTCATTAGACTCTACTCTTGGTTGGCTGAGTTTCATTATCAAATAGCATTTCTTTTTTCTTTTTTCTTTTTCCCAATTATTTTTATTAGTTGGAGGCTAATTACTTTACAATATTGTAGTGGTTTTTGCCATACGTTGACATGAATCAGCCATGGATTTACATGTGTTCCCCATCCTGAACCCCCCTCCCACCTCCCTCCCCATCCCATCCCTCTGGGTCATCCCAGTGCACCAGCCCCGAGCACTTGTCTCATGCATCCAACCTGGACTGACAATCTGTTTCACACTTGATAATATACATGTTTTGATGCTGTTCTCTCAGATTATCCCACCCTCGCCTTCTCCCATAGAGTCCAAAAGTCTGTTCTATACATCTGTGTCTCTTTCTGTCTTGCATATAGGGTTATCGTTACCATCTTTCTAAATTCCATATATATGCATTAGTATACTGTATTGATGTTTTTCTTTCTGGCTTACTTCACTCTGTATAATGGGCTCCAGTTTCATCCACCTCATTAGAACTGATTCAAATTAATTATTTTTAATGGCTGAGTAATACTCGATTGTGTATATATACCACAGCTTTCTTATCCATTCGTCTGCTGATGGGCATCTAGGTTGCTTCCATGTCCTGGCTATTATAAACAGTGCTGCGATGAACATTGGGGTACATGTGTCTCTTTCAGATCTGGTTTCCTCAGTGTGTATGCCCAGAAGTGGTATTGCTGGGTCATATGGCAGTTCTATTTCCAGTTTTTAAAGGAATCTCCACACTGTTCTCCTTAGTGGCTGTACTAGTTTGCATTCCCACCAACCATGTAAGAGGGTTCCCTTTTCTGCACGTCCTCTCCAGCATTTATTGCTTGTAGACTTTTGCATAGCAGCCATTCTGACTAGTGTGTTATGGTACCTCATTGAGGTTTTGATTTGCATTTCTCTAATAATGAGTGATATTGAGCATTCAACAGCCTTCAGAATGGGAGAAAATAATAGCAAATGAAGAAACAGACAAAGGATTAATCTCAAAAATACACAAGCAACTCCCACAGCTCAATTCCAGAAAAATAAATGACCCAATCAAAAAATGGGCCAAAGATCTAAACAGACATTTCTCCAAAGAAGACATACAGTTGGGGGTGGTTTTGATCACCATCTCCTGTACAATATTAGGAACCTCTGTCCATAGATTTTCAGGCACTCTGTCTATCAGATATAATCCCTTGAATTTACTTGTCACTTCCACTGTTGAATTCTAAGGGTCTAGTGGTTTTCCTGAATGGTCTAGTGGTTTTCCCTGCTTTCTATCATTTAAGTCTGAATTTTGCCATAAGGAGTTCATGATCTGAGCTGCAGTCAACTCCTGGTCTTGTTTTTGATGGCTGTATGACCCTCCAAGGCATGGTTCATAGTTTCATTGAGTTAGACAAGACTGTGATCCATGTGGTCAGTTTGGTTAGTTTTCTGTAATTGTGGGTTCCATTCTGTCTCCCCTCTGATGGATAAGGATGAGGCTTGTGGAAGCTTCCTGGTGGGAGGGACTGGCTGTGGGGGAATCTGGGTCTTGCTCTGATGGGGAGGGCCATGCTCAGTAAGTCTTCAATCCAATTTTTTATTGATGAGTGTGGCCGTGTTTCCCTGGAATAAGTAAGTCCTTTTGACTTATTCCGGGACTGTTGTAATCAGTGCCACTGACCCCATGGCAGGCCACTTTCAAACCACCCCTCTGCCAGAGACTCCTGGACACTCACAGGCAAGTCTGACTCAGTCTCTTGTGGGGCCACTGCTCTTTTCTCCTGTGTCCTGCTGTGCCAAGGTTTTGTTTGTGCCCTCCAAGAGCCTTTTCCCCCAGTTCTGTGGAAGTTCTATAATCAAATCCCATTGGCCTTCAAAGTCAAATTCCCTGGGGGTTCTCAGTCCCTCTGCAGGATCCCCAGATCAGGAAATCTATTGTGGGCTCTAGAACTTTTGCAACTCTGTGAGAACTTCTTTGGTGTAATTGTTCTTCAGATTGTAAGTTTTCTGCTCAACGGTTCTGTGGTGGGACTCACACACCATGCCTCCCAGATCTGCTGGAGCAAGAGCCCCTGTCCCCATGGCAGACCACTGCTGACCCGTGCCTCCACAGAAGATATGCAAATACTCAAAGCATGTCTGGCTCAGTCTATTGTGGGGTCCCTGGATTCTGGTCCTGGTGTGCACAAGGTTTTGTTTGAGCCCTCCAAACATCACTGGTGGGTATGGGGTTTGATTCTAAACTCAATTTTTTCCCCTCCTACTATCCTGTTGCAGCTTCTCCTTTGCCCTTGGATGTGGGGTACCTTTTTTTGATGGGACCCAGAATTATCCTGTCAATGGCTGTTCAACAGTTAATTGCAATTTTGGAGTTCTCATAAGAGAAGATGAGCACACATCCTACCCCACCATCTTATATCAGATACAAGCTCACAATAAGTTCAAAATGGATTAAAGACCTAAATGTTAGACTGAACACTGTAAAATTCCTAGAGGAATATGTAGGCAGAACACTCTCTGACATAAATTGCAGCAGTATCTTTTTCAATCCATCTCCCAAAATAATGGAAAGAAAAACAAAAATAAACAAATGGGACTTACTTAAACTCAAAAGCTTTTGATCATAAAAGGAAACAATAAACAAAACATAACGGCAATTCACAAATTGGGAGAAAATGTTTGCAAATGACCTGACTGACAAGGATTAGTCTGCAAAATAGAAACTTACAGTTGCCAGGGGGAAGGCATAGTTAGGAAATTTGGAATAGACATATACACATTGCTATATTTAAAATGGATAATCGACAAAGACCTACTGTGTAGCACATGGAACTCTGCTCACTGTTATGTGGCATCCTGGATGGGAGGGAAGTTTAGGGAAGAATGGATATATGTGTGTAGATATATGTATCAGTTCAGTTCAGTTCAGTCACTCAGTCATGTCCGACGCTTTGCGACCCCATGAACCGCAGCACGCCAGGTCTCCCTTTCCATCGCAAGCTCCCGGAGTTTACTCAAACTCATGTCCATCAAGTCGGTGATGCCATCCAGTCATCTCATCCTCTGTCATCCGCTTCTCCTCCTGCCTCCAATCCCTCCCAGCATCAGGGTCTTTCCCAATGAGTCAACTCTTCTCATGAGATGGCCAAAGTATTGGAGTTTCAGCTTAAGCATCAGTCCTTCCAATGAACACCCAGGACTGATATCTTTTAGGATGGACTGGTTGGATCTCCTTGCAGTCCAAGGGACTCTCAAGAGTCTTCTCCAACACCACAGTTCAAAAGCATCAATTCTTTGGCACTCAGCTTTCTTGACCGTCCAACTCTCACATTCATACATGACCACTGGGAAAACCATAGCCTTGACTAGATGGACCTTTGTTGGCAAAGTAATGTCTCTGCTTTTTAATATGCTATCCAGCATATTGGTCATAACTTTCCTTCCAAGGAGTAAGAGTCTTTTAATTTCATGGCTGCAATCACCATTTGCAGTGATTTTGGAGACACCCCCCCTCAAAAAAAAAATAAAGCCTGTCACTGTTTCCACTGTTTACCCATCTATTTCCCATGAAGTGATGGGACCACATGCCATGATCTTAACTTTCTGAATGTTGAGCTTTAAGCCAACTTTTTCCCTCTCCTCTTTCACTTTCATCAAGAGGCTTTTTAGTTCCTCTTCACTTTCTGCCATAAGGGTGGTGTCATCTGCATATCTGAGGTTATTGATATTTCTCCTGGCAATCTTCATTCCAGCTTGTGCATCTTCCAGCCCAGCGTTTCTCATGATGCACTCTGCATAGAAGTTAAATAAGCAAGGTGACGATATACAGCCTGGACATACTCCTTTTCCTATTAGGAACCAGTCTGTTGTTCCATGTCCAGTTCCAACTGTTGCTTCCTGACCTGCATACAGGTTTCTCAAGAGGCAGGTCAGGTGGTCTGGTATTCCCATCTCTCTCAGGATTTTCCACAGTTTATTGTGATCCACACAGTCAAAGGCTTTGGTGTAGGTATATATAAAATATATGGCTGAGTCCTTTCACTTTTCAACTGAAACTCACAATGTTGTTTATTAGCTATACCCAACACAAAATAAAAAGGTTAAAATTAATAAAAAATCAGATTCTCAAGTTCTTTTCAAAATCTAAGAAATTTTCATTAAGATTATGTTGAGTGCTACGATTAATTGGGAAAAATTCGCCATTTCTACAATATTTAGAATTTCTAGTCCATAAAGATAGGTGGTTTCTGCATTTATTTAAGTAAGGTATCTAATTTGTCTTAGTAATGTTTTACTTTCTGGGTGGAAACTTTACCTATCTTTTGTTACATTTATTTCCAGTCTTCACTATTTCTCAATATTTACTGTTAATTTGATTACATAACTCTACTGCAATTATAGAAATACAATTATGCTTTGTATATTAGCCTTGTATCCAGCAACTCTTCTAAACTTATGTATTAATTCTAATAGACGAACTATAGCTTTCCCTGATTTTTTTTAACTAATATAAATGTTGCTCAAATTACTAATCATCAGAAAAATGTAAATGTAAACCACAATGAAATATCATCTGCAGTATGGAGACACCTCAAAATGTTAAAAAATAGAACTACTATGTAACCCTGCAGGCCTACATGTGAATATACACTCAAAGGAAATGAAACCAGGATGTCAAAGAGCTATAGGCATCTCTATGTCCACTGCAGAATTATTCACAATAGCCATTGTCAGGATATGGAGACAACCCAAGTGTCCATCATCAGACAAATGGATAAAGAAGATGTGATGGATACACATACAAACACACACATGCGCGCACGCACACACACACTGCCATTTTTGACTATGTGGATGGACCTTCATAAGTCTGTCAGAGAAAGACAAAAAGTGTATGATATAACTTATATATAGAATCTAAAATAATTAAGCTCAAATAGACAGTAGAATGGTGATTATCAGAGACTGAGAAATGGGGAAATGGGATATGTTGGTGAAAGGGTATAAACTTTCAATTATAAGACAAATACTTTGAAGATCTAATGTATAGTATGGTGGTTATACTCAACAATACTATAGTATGTATTTGAAATTTGTTAAGAGAACAAATCTTAAATATTCTCACCACAAAAAGTTTTAATAACATGATGTGATGAAGGTGATAGCTAATATTATAGTGTCAATCATTTCATGATACATAGATGTGTGAAATAATGCATTATATAACATTAGACTTACTAAATACTATATGTCAATTATATCTCAATAAAGCTGGGAGAAAATGAGAATATTAAAAAAAAATGTACACAATTGATTCTATAAAATTTTCCTTAATCACTGATTGAGCAAGTTATGGCATGTAATATTTTTATTATCATTCAGCTCAAAGGGTTTTCTGGCATTCATTTTCAGTTATTCATTGATTTTTTGATACTTCAGTGTATATATCTTAATTTGAAAACATATATATTTATTTCTTTGATGTTGACTTCCAGCTTAATTTTATTATGGCAGAGAACATATTGTTTATGATTTCAGCCCTTTAGACTTTCTTGAGATTTGTTTTATGGATAATTTAATGCATTGGGATTTTAGAATCCCAATAGAATCTGTGGTAGAATTCACTAGGAATTCTACCCATGGTGAGCTTTGCATGCCAGTGGTTAATGTTTTGATCATATAGCCTCCCTTGAATGTCAAAAGAACTTCCCAAACTCTCTGCTGCTGATTTCAAAACTGGCAAACATTTTCACCAGTGGAAAATGGAGGTCCAAGTCCCTGAATAATTTTCTTCTTTTGGTTCTTGATCTGCTCCTCTGTCCATGGTATTTTTCAGGCAAGAGTACTGGAATGCATTGCCATTTCCTCTTCCAGGGGATCTTCCCAACCCAGAGATTCAAACTGTATCTCCTGTGTCTCCTGAATTGTAAGGAAGATTCTTTACCTGCTGAGCTCTCAGGGAAGCCCCAGTGATACTCTGCTACCTTGTTATTTAAATATATGATACAATACATAATCTACTTAATTATATATTTAAATAATGAGAATGAAGAATCATTAAGTATGTGTGTATAATTTCCCAATTTTTATTTTTCCTAAATGTGAATAATGACCTGGCTTAATGATAATGGCTCCTTCCTAGCTCTTGTTTCTCTTATTTACACAATCATAATCTCTTTAACATTACGTGAAACTTTCTTTAACAATTACTAGGCAAGACCTTCCACATCACTAACTTTCTTGTCTGCCGTGCTCATTTTTTATATCATGACACTCACTGAATATTTTTGTTTTTTATCAATTATATTTTGTATCCAAGTTCTCAACTTGGATCTATTTTCTTGATCCCAGTTTTTTAGATGAAACATTATCTCTGATACCTCCCAGATGCTGTGTCTATTAGTTGTTGACTTTTTTACCTTGGCTATAATCTATTTTATTTGTGGAAGTGCATTGTCCTTCTTTCACAAATTGTAGTGAGCCTTGATTTTGTCACCAATTTTGTAGTTAAAACACCCTGTATATCTATTTATTACATCTTTGGATCAGGTTGCTTTCTTGGGAAAATGATCCAGAGGTTCTGATTTGCCTTGCATTCTACAATATAGTCAAAAAGGGGAAGCACAGGTTAAAGTCAACAATAAAGATTTGATTTTGTTGACCTTTTATTTCTCACAAACATCACCAGCACCTGGTGAGCTGCTCTCTTATCAGTTAGATATCTTAGAGTGTACACTGTCTCCTGCAGGCAATCAGCCACATTGCTATCCTAGAACCATGGCAATGGAAGAGATCAGTGACCGATGCGCGACATCTTCTACTCTAGCACCACAACTCATGGCACGGCTGTCTGCTCTTGTCCTTCCCCTGCTCCAAATCCCACCACTCAGGAAACAGCTCGGTCCATATTTCCTGTAGAGACTCGTCCCCGACTGACCCGAGGCTGTGGCTTGCCCTTTAGTTCTATCCTCTGCTTTCCTCCTTTCAGAAAGGATCTCACATGGTTTCCACTTCTCTAAGAATACTACACAAATTTCAATATGTTTTGGATTTATTTTTATTTATATTGATCTCTTCAACTATTTCTGCAGGTGAAGCATAGGGAAAAGATTCTGCAGGATAAACATAGCATGATATATTGAAATGAAAATGCTCTCCAGTTCTCTGGGCTGAGACCTGGCGAAACGCATCAAGAAAGTTGGATTATGGGCAAATACAGGACCTGTTATGATACCTCTCTTGGGAAAATAGTGAAGAAAATTGAAATCAGCTAGCACACCAAGTACACTTGCTTCTTCTGTGGCAAAACGAAGATGAAGAGATGAGGAATGGGCATTTGGCACTGTGGTTCCTGATGAAAACAGTAGCTGGAGTTGCCTGGACCTACACCACCACTTCTGTAGGCACAGTGAAGCCTGCCATCAGAAGACTGAACGAACTGAAGGACCAGTAGAAGTGCCATCATTAGTAATGTTGCTAGCCTATAATAAATGGGTTAATTTATGTAACAACAACAACAACAACAAAATTCTCCCCAGGCTAGAATGATTTCAATAGGTGACAGTAATAAGGGAGCAGACCAGAACACGTGGGAAGCATGGCCCTTGAGAGCTCTTTTTTCTTTTTGTATCACTTTATTCATTTTAATTGGAGGCTAATTACTTTACAATATTGTCGTGGTTTTTGCCATACATTGATATGCATCAGCCTTGGTTGTACATGTGTCCCCCCCATTCTGAACACCCCTCCCACCTCCCTCCCACCTCATCCCTCTGGGTTGTCCCAGAGCACCAGCTTTGAGTGCCCTGCTTCATGCACCGAATTTGCACTGATCATCTGTTTTACATATGGTAATATACATGTTTCAATGCTATTCTCTCATATCATCCCACCCTTGTCTTTTCCTACGTCAAAAAGTCCGTTCTTTATATCTGTGTCTCTTTTGCTGTCTTGTATATAGGGTTGTTGTTACTGTCTTTCTAAATTCCATATATATGTGTTAATATACTATATTGGTGTTTCTCTTTCTGGATTAAATAATAATACAGTGAGGCCCTCTGAAAAGCAAGGGCCAATAAGTGGAATCAAAGCATCAAGGGAATGGGAAGAAAATACCGAGAGGAAAGGGAGAATGGAGAAGACAGGGAGCTTAGACTACTAGGAATTTTTCTGACCAAAGCCCTTTCTTATCCCTGAATGTAAAAAAAAAAAAAAAAAGTATGGCAATATGGCAAAATCCTTGAGTTTTTGTAGATTTATTCACAATTTCACTTCATATGAAAGTGATGTTCCAGTCTGAGGATATGGAGATTGATAAATATTGGCTATTCATTAGCAGAAAGACTGGTCAGGAAAAAATGAGATAAATAATCAAAACTTGGACTGTCTGGTCTAAAGAAAGGTGGTATTTCCTGATCCACATCTTTCTCAGCTAGAATTGAATGAACTCTCAGACATTAAATTTTAATTCCCAGATAACAATTAAGTAGTGAATGATGAGTTTTTACTGTCTTCAAGGCACTAAGTCAGGCAGGTTTAAGGATAAAATGAACAAATTGAAGATCCTGTATATTCAAGAAGCTTATAAAACAAGCACAAAACCAAAAGAAGCTTTTAGTCTTGTAGGTAAAAACAGTTATGTGAATTAAAATATAGAATAAAGGTAATAATTCTGATTTAGAAAGAGTTTATACCACTATAGAAGACAGAAATTTAATGTATAAATAACTTTTAAAAGTGAAACTTTTTGAGAAGAAATACCTTAAATAAAGGTAAAATTCAAGGAAAGCATTGGGTGTCTTTGAAGCACAAGAGTTTACTTATTCAAACACAGAACTCTTTAAAGAACACAGTGTGCTAGATTTTAATGCAGTTCAGGACCATTTCATGGAAATTCTGAAATATCAGTCTGAGTGCTCCTTGTCCAGACTCTTGGAAGTTTCCAGTCTAAATCTCGATATCCTTTTGATGAGGACAATGAATCTGTGGATCAAAGATAGACCCCCTCCTCCACACCTCTTACTCTACTCCTGCCCATGCAAGGTGAAGGGTTGAGGTGAGCATCAATCAGCTGATGCATTAATTCTACCCAATAGATATCTGGAGTTCTAACTTTTACTCTGCTAAGGAAAGGCGAGTGAAAGGATGGAAGCAAAAGCTGTCTTCTCAATACTTATGGTGGGAAGAAAGTTCCTAGCATGCGAGTTGTAAGAATGAAAGTTTGGGAGAACATGTTGCCTCTTCAACAATGAACTCTAGGGCTGCAGTGCATGCAAGAGCTTTGATGGAGAGAGAAAGAGAGAGAACAGAAGCTTGTGGTTGTAGCAGAATAGGATACATATTTTTTAAAATATTTTTTATTATATGTTAGAAATAGGCAGGACCATAAACTAAGAAAAATGGCACAATTGAAGAACCAAGCAAATATTTAGATTTAAAAGAGAGAATTTAATACTCCATGGGAGAATAAGACCCAATGTCTGCAGCAGGGCATAAACCGTTATGGCCCCAAGAATGGTAGGAGCCCCTGTACTCTTTTTCTCAGCAAGCCCCACTGGCCCTGGCACAACAGACACTTCGCAACATCTCTAAGCACATCCAGAAATCATTTTCTTCTATGTGCAAAAACTTCATTCCCTCCCACACATCAGCCTTCTCACATGCTTCTGTGAAACTGATCCAAGGACATGGTCTTGGCACCAAAGTTAAATTCACCAGAAACTACGATTTACAATGTAAAATGACTCAAGCCTAAAGTGAAACACTGTTTAACTTTTGTCTTTGAAAACACTTTAAAAATTAAGCTCAAATAACTATATACACATTTTAGAATTCTTTTTTTAAAAAGTGATAAGTATATAAAGATATGTTTGTTAAATATGAACATAATTGGGATTATAATCATCATCATAGATATGTAAGAATTTTAAAGCAGGAGCTACATTTGTTATATTCTACTAAGGTTCTAGATCAAGTCCCTCAGACACAAATGAGAAGATTGGGGTCTGGAAAGTAACAGGATATTTGTCAGTTTGTTTATTTGCCAAATCCCAAGCTCTATAGGATACAATTTTTCACACTGACGGAGGAAACAAGACAGAAGATACCAGACCAGTTGAGTATTTAAGCATTTCTGATGATAATTCCCATGTAGTCTATAAATTTACCATAATTAGAATTGCTTTCTAGAGATAAAAGAAGCATTTCAATAGCACACAACTGTGTGGGAAACTTGTCTACTGCTTAATATTCAAATAAAATGAGATTCATCAAATGCCAAAATGTATGGTCTTGTGAGAACCTTGAGAAACTGTAGCCTCTATTCAGAGTAAATTATTATTTCAAACTAAACGATGAGTTTTATACATTTTATCCTCCCCACAATTGTGTGGAGTAGATGCTATTAGTATCTTCAGTTAACAGATGAGGAAACGATGGCCTGAGATGAGGTAATATGTAAACTCATGAATCTAATAGATCATAGAAATGGAACTTGAAGCCAGACTCTTAGATCCCAGAAGCTATACTTTACACCCAAGTGCCACACAGCCTCCAAAATCGGTTAAACACTTGAATGAAAATTCTTGACTGAGGGTCATCTGATGCTGAGAACACAAGAGTTCTGAGGCTGGATAATAAGACAGAAGGTGGAGGACTGCAGTCTGAAATAAATGTTTCCTTAATAAAATTCCCAAAGTGTCCCTTTCATCTATCAACCACAGTCATGGAAAAGCTGATCTATAGAGCAGGATGCCATCAGTTCAAATAATCCAGGGCTTACTATGTAATTCCAATGATAGATGATTCAGGCAAACTAGGACAATTCCTATTAAAAGCAAGCAAACTGAACAAGAACAGGGTTAGTCAGAGAAGTACAGCCATGATTGGACTTAAAATAAGCAGAGCACAGTTGCCATGGACTGAACGTGACCCCTCCAAACTCATATGCTGAAGCTTTAACTGCCAATGTGATGATATTAGGATGTGGGTCTTTTGGGTGGCAATGAAATGGTAACCCACTCCAGTACTCTTGCTTGAAAAATTCCATGGATGGAGGAACCTGGTAGGCTATAGTCCATGGGGTTGCAAAGAGTCGGACACGACTGAGAGACTTCACTTTCCTTCACTTTGAGGTTGAAGCCACTGTAACGAGAGTAGCATTCACAAGAAGAAGAAGCGATATCAGAGCTTCCTCTCTTCACTCTGTGAAGATACAGCAAGACAGTGAGCATCATTAGAAGGAAAGAAGGTCCTAATCAAGACCCAGATCTCTGTCACCTTGATCTTTGACTTCTCAGCCTCCAGAACTATGAACATTAAACATATGTCGGTTAAGCCATTCAGTGTCTGACATTTTTAACACCAGTCAAGCTGAATAAGACAGTGATCTAATTTCCAAGGAGTCCAACAAAATCAACATAGTTGAGAGTTTATTGATGTCATGGAAAAATTGCTTAAGCTCCTCATCGGTAATATATGAATAATTACAGATATTGCAGAATGTTCTATAAAGATTAAATGAGATATAGTTCTTAAAAACATTCAATTTATCATCTGCTTGGGGCTGTGCCCAGAGGTCTTTTTTGAATTCTTGCCCTCAAAGTGTTTTTCTTTGTTTTCATGTGAGGCTCCTATTCCAGTTTCTTGGAATAGGGCAAAGGGACTCATGGTCACTGAAATCTGAGGATAATATAGGAAGATGTGAGCCTGAGCTGGCTTGGCATATCCTACATGCAGCCTTGGGAAGTCATTTGGCAGGAGGAGATGCAAGTTTTACACTTAAAGAAGCCAAGAAGAAAATAGAGACGGAAGTGGAGTCAATGTTACATGTGACCATATGAGAGGAAGAGGAAAGCTGAGATCACAGGAAATACAGCAGGCAGTAGTTTGTTAAATATGAAAAGTGGCTAATTTTAGTTAGAAACTTTCCTTGGCTGCAATTGCGTTCGTCTGAAACTGGTTGTTGACTCAAAGTCAGACGTCTGTACTGTTAAAATTATTCATGATATGAGAAAAAAAAAATGCCCATGTCTCCTGCCTACATACATATGTATGGAGGGATGTAGGCTGTTTGTAAGTACAATAGGACAGCCACGGCGAGAGCTTTCCTCCTAGAGATCTGCCATAACCACCTACTGCTGCATCATTTTGTAATAACATAACTGGTGAAAAAAATAACAGCCAAAATACTGACTTGATCTCCCAGGACATTGCTTTTAATGGTAAAGTATAGGAAGGGACTGACTTACAAAGTCTAGTGTCATCAACCTCTCTACACAGGGTTTCTTCCTTATTCTAGAAAGTGCTTGTAACAGATAGAACAAGTAGAGGGCAGAGGGCCATGAGGGATCTGCAAGTAGAGGTATGATTCTGTTGAAAAGCAGGTTGAAGAAAACACCAAGTGGGGAACTTCAGAAAAACTGCCACATACAATATTTAACCTTGTTTTTCCAGAAAGCACATAGAGAAGCTCAAAATGGAGAGTACAAGTCAGATATTCTGTCAGCAAAATATATTTCTAACAGACTATGCAAGACTGAGTAGGTGTTGCATATATGGTTAAATGTTAAAAAACATATTCTGAAAACAGTATGTTTTACAATATTTTGTTTTATCAGAAATTCCCTATTAAATGTATGTTCTACAAGCCATATTGACTCTTCTCTTAGAGGGGACTCTGCTGTTAGTCCGGTCTCTTTTTTTCTAGGGAATTGATTTTTTCACAGTATCTCGTACATGTAAATATGTGTACTTTCTGTCCTTGTTTATGTAAATGAAAGTGTTTTGTTCAGTGTTAGACATCAACTGGATAGTGATCGGAAGAGCTCTTTTGATTAGCTCTGTAGGTCTGTGTTAGCTGCCCCTGGTGATGATTTGGAGGGATGGCTGACATTCTTCCCCACACTAGTTTCCAAAAAACTCTGAGTTGTGGCAATTAAATATGTCTCTGCTTTCAAAAAAAAAAAAAAGACTGAGTGGGTGTTATATGAATGGTAAGTCCCCTGTTATTTGAGATATTCAGTATTCAAATGTCTCCCAGATATGATCTCTTGACATATAAGCTATAGGATGATCCTTTCTTCCAATAAGGAAGCCCACAGTCCAGCATTTTGTAATGTAATGGAATATCTCTGAAGGATGCCAGTGTTGTCCATGGTCACTGGACATTCTGAAGACCATTCTTCATGAAAGGGAATACAAAAGCAAAGTTAGTCATCGTTAAACTTTGTATGGTGCTACATGTAAAAGAACTTAAGTTTTAAGGTCCTAAATAGAATTTCCCTTTTCCATTTTAATGAAAAAATGTAAATCCAACCACTACCCCATCAATTTCCTCTTCTTCATTCTCTGAAAGTAATCACTATTCTGAAAATCTCTCTAACACTATTGTTATCTATATATAACCATGCGTGCTTTTATATTTTTCCTTCTTATGTGTATTTCCATAAACAATATAAATTATTGTTTCATTTGGTTTAAAAATGTATTTAAACTTTCAACTGATGTTACTCAGTATTGTTTTTCATGCTTATTCATGTTGAAAGAAGTTGATATGTTTCCCATATACTACTTCGTTGTAAGGATAATGTTTGATATTTTGCTCTTATAAGACTGATAAGCAAAACAACACCCTTCTTCCCAGTCTTACATAGTGTCACAGTAAATATATTTCCATGAATCTCCTTTAGTACAAGACCAGACAGATGTTTTCTAGGGTAAGATACTAGGAAGTGGAATGGATATACCATAAAGTATAGGTAGTTTTGACTGTTTTGAATTTTATCCACATACTTTTCAAAATGGTGGTGTCAAATTACACTGCACAGGCATGACTGGACTTAAAATGTACATGGCTGGACTTGCAATTTGTAGTAATTTATTTTCCTAGTTTATGTTCACCAACACATATTTGTTTAATTTTGTTCATCTGGTGGGTCAGAAATTTTAAATTTCTTTTGATTTGAGTCCCCCTTCTAAGTAGTAAAGTTAAGTATCTTTTTTGTTGTTCTTGTTTGCAGATAGTGTTTTTCTTCTAATCATTTGTTCAAATTTTTATTCATTTATAGAACACTTTATTAGGGGTTTGGAACATTTTTCTGTGTTCTAGGTATAGACAGCATCACATCACATCAATTCATTGGACAGACATAGGAATATTCTGTTATTATTTTAATGGGACAAAGTATCAGTATGTTCCTTTTCAATGTATAATTTTCATTTTATTTCAAATATTAGCATATATTGATATCATAAGATGTTCTAGATTTTATTTTTATTTTAGTTTTTACCTTTTGTCTTTTAACCCATCTGAATTGAATTTAAGTTTTCAATAGGAAAGTCAGTGTTTACAAGCCAGTTAATAACTTACCCACTACTTCCCTACTGATTAACATTTCTCCACTGACTTGTAATGCCTCCTTTGTGGTATAACTAGTTTCCAATCTATAGGTGGTTATATTTTGGCACTCTCCATTATTTTCTACTAATTGTCAACCAAACTCTTAATAATTATTGCTTTAGCATAAGTCTTTGTGGATTAAGCTTACATTATTTTGTTTTTAATTTTTCAATTGTTTCCATTGTTGTTTGTCCTTTCCATTTATAAATACAGTCTATGATCAGCTTGTTTGATATCACTGGAAGAATATTTCAGAATGTTGCCAGAAACTTCATGCCACTTATGGATTAATTTATGGAAAATCTCCATCTTTGTCTTATTAAAATTGTCCAATATTGAACCTGGTATATTTCTCAGATAATTTCATATTAATTCATTTTCTTTATTAACATTTTAAAATTATTTTTAACATTTTTATATATATCTTACTTGATTTAATTCTAAGTACTTTATAGAATCCATTATAGATTATTATCTCTTTAGAAACTAAAGTATCTAATCACCACTCACATAGAAACACCAACAATTTTTGTATATTAGTGTCATTTAGTTTGCATAATTATGCTGAAATCTCTTATTAGTTATAGCAAATTATTTGTATATTTTCATCCCTTGATTACTGTATGCTAATAATGATGACATCTATAAATAACAAATATGTTGTTTTGTCATCAGTTACTTAAAACCTTTATTTTACAAATAACTCTCTGGTACAGGCTAAGTGATCCATTTAAATAAATAGAAACAAAGCATGTTTCAGTTATTTCCATCAACTCAAAAACTTCTTAATACAAATAATCTTTATCTATTTTCAATCTGATGACCTACTAATTCCTCAGAGAATTATGTTAAATATATCCAAATTTAGTTTTGGATTTTCCTTATATTTCTGTCAGTCTTTGATCAACATATTTTGAAGCTATGTTGTTCAGGATTGTAATATATTTCTTATGACCTGAAAGTCATAAAATTAATAACCTTTTTTAACCCAACAATGTTGTTTTATGTTACTTTTCTTTTACTACAAAATATTTCAATTAATATTAAGAAAGTTACATGAGATTTAGTTTGGCTACTATTTACCAATTTATGTCTTTGGATTATTTTAATTTAAAACTGTTTCTTGCTTACTTATGTTTTACATTTTACTTATATAAATAGCATGGGATTTCCTGGTGGGTCAGATGGTAAAGAATCCGCCTGCAATGCAGGAGACCTGGTTACGATCCCTGGGTTGGAAAAATCCCCTTGAGAAAGGAATGGTTACCCACTCCAGTATTTTGGCCTGGAGAATTCCATGGACAGAAGAAGCTGGAAGGCTACACTCCATGAGGTCACAAAGAATCGAACATGACGGAGCAACTTCCACTTCAGTATATAAACAGCACAAAGGACATCTTCCCTGGCTTGTGGCAGACAGGCTCTAGTTTCAACTTAGAAAGTCAGGTTTTATTTCTCACTTATCTCAGGCCCATGATATTGTCTCATCTTTCTGTAGGTAAATTCAAATTCAGGATCTGCGCTGCTACTGGCCTTCTTATCTTCAACTTTTTCTCTTTGCTTTGGGGAAGTGATTATGTCTCTTTCTTACAAACTCAGCCATTTGTTGAGTATCTTATGGTCATATTTTATTTCATTTAATTTTATTGACATGCATGTAGTGGGAGGATGTCAGCACTATTTTAATCCACCATTTGCTAGAAACTGACAACTCCAGACCCAGTTCCATTTTGAAATCATTCATTGCCTTTTAAAAGCTGGCTTAAAACTCAACATTCAAAAGCCTAAGATTATGGCATCTGGTCCATCACTTCACAGCAAATAGATGGGGAAAAAATGGAAACAGTGGCAGATTTTAGTTTCTTGGACTTCACTGTGGACTATGAGTGCAGCCAGGAAATTAAAGATACTTGCTCCTTGGAAGAAAAGCTATGAAAAACCAGACAGCATATTAAAAAGCAGAGACATCAGTTTGCTGACAAAGGTCTGTCTAGTCAAAGCTATGGTTTTTCTAATAGTCTTATACAGACATTAGACTTGGAGCATGAAGAAGGCTAAGCACTGAAGAATTGATGCTTTTGAACTGTGGTACTGGAGAAGACTCTTGGGAATCCCTTGGAGACTCAAGGAAATCAAATCAGTCAATCTTAAAGGAAATCAATTCTGAATATTCATTTTGTAAGGGCTTATGCTGAAACTGAAGCTCCAGAACTTTGGCTACCTGATGTGACGAGCCAACTCATTGGAAAAGACACTGATGCTGGGAAAGGTTGAAAGCAAAAGGAGAAGGGGGCAGCAGAGGATGAGATAGCTAGATAGCAACACCAACTCAATAGACATGAGTTTGAACAAACTCCAGAAAGTAGTGAAGGACAGGGAAGCCTGGCATGCTACAGTTCATGGGGTCACAAAGAGTTGGACCAGACTTAGGAATTGAACACAATAATCTTTTAAATTATACTGACCATCTATAATTAGACTTGTTGCCTGAAGATTAGTCATTGGGTTAATGACAATATTTTATCTTGTATTATATTATCATATATAATATTATATTTAAGGTTACTTTATGTTACAGCATTTTTATATTTTAGAGCCTTTTTTATTCATACTCAATACTGCCAAAGTCGTTATTATTTGTTCTATTTTATGAAAGAAAGTAAGGAGACAAAATGGTGGACTGGCAAGATTCAGGTGGAAAGGCCTAGGTTCCATATTCTTAGTCATAGATGTTATCACCAGACAGCATAGCCATTTTATTTAAGATTGAACCATAAGTCTGTCTATTCCACAAAGCCTGGAGGCCCTGATGCAATGGGGTTAGGGGCTTATCTGGAAGCAAAAAAAAAAAAAGAAAAATCTCAGTCCATTGGGATATCCCTCCCACTTTGAAGAAACATCATTGCATTTATAGCATAATTAAAGATGAATATTAATTAAACTTAATTGATGTGATTTTAGCTATTCCAGAGATTGTCAAAGAAAATGTATTTGTAAGGTATATAGAGATAACATAAAGTTTAATCCTTTTGTTAAACCTATTAATAACTAACTATATATATATTTTCCATTCTGGTCCTTAGCTAGCATTAGAAAATATGTACTGTCAGGAGTCTAATGCTTATCATTTGTGACACACTTTTAATTTTTTTAAGATTTTAGTTTGAATTATTTCCTGTTTCTACACCAATCTTTGTCTAACAGGAAAGGAATCAGTCACCAAATCACTCCACTCATGCTAACTGAGTACTCACTCTGTTCAGTTTCCTGGGCTAAATTTTGAGAGATATATAAGATGAACAAAGCTTGATTTCTGCCTTGCAGTAAAATCTAGCAACATAATTTATATTATAGATATAATACATGTAAACATGTTATCACTTGGGTTCTGGTTAAAAGTTTGCTTTAGGAAAGATAAAGATAAAATATCATGCATCCATTCAAAAGAATTTATAATACTATCCAGGTGAAAATGAGCAGCTTTCTATGAGAGGTTATAATTGAACTATTGTTCTCTTTCCTAAAATGATGAGCAAATTGGTGATGCCCTGATATTAAATGAGTTTCCTCCTCAAGGATACAGATGATTTTAATAATTTTAATTATGGCTCGAGCTAAATTTAAGGTCTTCAAACTCCTAGTACAATACATCTACTAAGATGCTTGTTAATATATTAGAAAAGAATGAAATATATAAATATTTAAAAATTTCTCAGGAAACATGTACATTTGATTTAAGATGATACAGTTTAACCATTATATCTTGACTTTTCAGCACAGGGAGAAGAATCACCTTAAAATGCCTTTAGCGACAAAATATATAAATCATTGAAATTATACTCTAATTAAATCGGCTTAACAACCAATATCCATCTTAATTGTGATATGGAGATGATGAGGTACGTGGCCTCAGTGACAGGTATGTAACTGAGACTTTTCATCATGTGCTGGATCTGTACACACCAGCCATGGATGTCGGATTGCGTGTTTCTCTTCTCAGCTCCACATTCCATTATGTCATGTTAAAATCAGCCATAGTGGGAACATTTACACCATGGAAATCAGTGAAAGCTATGATAGAGATTTGTTTCCTTTATTTATTTAGAATTGCTTGTTAAGCATTTATGAGCACATGACTTAGCTTACTATCCCTTCAACAAAAGACAAGATCAGATCAAGTCTCCGTTCAAGACCAGTAGGCCTATAGTCTGAAGATCTGTTTTCTCAGTCCTGTGGCACCCTGGACAGACCAAATCACCAGCATAATCAAAAGCAGCAAACAAACATCATCAGAGGTTTTTCCATACCCAGCCAGGGCGAAAATGTAATTAGTAAAAAATGCTAGGCGAGAGCATTGTGTGACCAGAACTATTCAATCAGAAAGTGCTGATTGAACGTATATAAGCACAATCAAAGCCTTTATTTAAATAGGGGTTACAGTCCTAATAAAACACAAAGGGAAGTAGGGGCATAGGCCTCCTCGACAGGTAATGAAAGAAAAAATTAAACTCATCCAATTACATCTGGGGAAAAATCCATTACCTATAACAGAGAGAGGACTGCCCCAGGAAAATTCAGATGCAAAACTAATAATGAAGGCACACTGTCCTTTCAACAGATTCTAAATGAGCTCTAATTTTCTTATATCCACCATTCCCAAACTATATAAATTTCAACTAAGCAGAAAAAAGTGACAAGCTAGCACAATTGTTATTCCAAACAGGCCCAGCTGCTTGCTCACCTTAATTAGACCTAATCCCAAAAGGGAGCCAGTCTTTCCTTATTTTCTTCTATGAGCTCACCTGATTTCCCTCAACTTTTCTTTTCTAATAGATTTTGCTGTAACCTTTCAGCAACTGTCGTTTTAGATGCTCTCCCAGGAATCACAATTGTTCTGGTTCTTTTGCCAAACAGAACTTGAGCCTATGAGGCACAGAGAAGGATAAAATTGGGGTGCTGATCTGAGAGATGGGGTGCCTGTAAGGAAATATTGAACTTAGTCACCTTCCATTGAATCCAGTGTGTTTGTGTATATGTGAGTATATGTGTTGTACATATATATGTGTGTGTTGATATTTGGAATTCTAGAATGACAGAGTCTGGAGGAGCATTGAGATCATTTTGTCATGACCTGTATTGAATAGCTCTTAAAGTGGCTTTAAATAAAATAGTGAAAAATAAATATTAAAGGCTCCATCTGATTCAGAGAGCTGAGGTGGTCTTAAAAGTTGTAAAAGAAGTTAACCCTCCTGAAAAGGTATCCTTCATGGCAACCCTGCTGCTGTCAGCAGTGGTAAACTTTTGGGATCATTAAACTTCATGAGAACTTCACTCATCTCCCTAAACTGCTTTTATGCCTCATGTGATCATTACAAATAAGAAGTGTTCCTTAAATATCTGTAAGAATGATTTGACTTCAAGGAATAGAAACAAAACCACATTGGATATTAGATCTGAAAAAGATATGGGATGACCTGAAAGAGGGGAATTTGTTCAAATTCTCTAGGCTAAAAATCAACCGAGTAAATATATATTGGAAAAACAGAGTAGACCAGATGATATATTTTGTGCTATTTTGAGCTGTATAGGAAGTACAAAATGGAGCCCTACTCTCAAAACAATAAAAATTTTGAGGGAAAAGTTTGGACTAAATATATAATAAAAAACAAAGTACAGGGTAGATGATTTGCTGTCCATTGTTTAGTATGTGGTAGAGAAGTTCTGATGTAGGGTAATTCAGGGAAGGAGAATATGCCAGGGGGGCTGCAAAAACGACAGGATTCTTCACAGAAAAAGATAAAGTTTAATCAAAACTTTGAAGGCTGAGGAATATTTGGGAAACATTTGGAAAGATAAACTGGCAAAGAATTATAAGTTAAACCGATAAAAACCTTGAAATGTATATATTAGCAGTGAGTGTTCCAGAAAAGGGGATGAAGTTAACAAAGCTTATTCTGACCATCCAGTCTCCACTGATCTCTTAACTAAAAGCTGATAGTACTTATTGCTCATCTGATTTATATTCTTATATTGCCATTCAAATCTTGAATCTTTATTCAACATTTCATGCATATATATCATGTCTTCCCAAATAGCAGCAAACTCCTGAGGGCAAGAGCAGCATATAATATTCTTTATGTTCTCCACAAATGCATTATGCATTCCCCACATCCCCCAATGCATTAAATAAGTAGAAATATAAATATAAGCTGCATTGATTAAAGAACAAGCACAAGGAGATAAAGGAAAGAAAGGAAGAGAAAATGCAGAGAAGGGATGGAAAGGAAGAAAGGAGTGCAGTTGTCCAGTGAATTGTGTCTAATTAGAATGTACAATCAGGACAGAGAAAGGGTTTTTTCTTCTCCCTCTGCAAATGCCCCACCTTCCCTTATCAAATAGTTTGGCAATAGCCTTATCTTTCACCCAATGTATTATGAGTTTGGTTGCACACCCTCTATTTTGAATGACCAATATGACAAATTAGATAGAAATAATTATACACAAAGTAGAAAAGAAAAGTGTTAAAAATAAATTTGGCAATGAAAGCCACCTCTTTTCTTTCCCCCTCACTCATATCTTTAGTGGAGACCCTTGTATCTACCTCCTTTTTGCTGTATTTGTGGAAGGTCTTTATCAAGGAAAACAAAGAAGCTCACAAATTAATCCAGACAATGCCAGATGCCTCCCAGACAGCTATTTTTACAAGAGCAGAGTCACATTTGGGCAAGCACCTCTATTCTAGTCCCATTAACAGAGATCCTCAAAAACAAAACCACGTATACTTCACTTTCATGTCTTTTATTTTATTTTATTTTTTAAATTTTTTTTTCTTCTCCTAGTGTCTCTTTTTTCTGAGTATCCAGTAATAATACACCATCAGTGTCACCTCTACAAAGGCAGAATTTCAGCTTGGGCAAGTGTAACTATTCCCAGAGTAAGTTGCCAGACAGGCATTCGCTCAAATTAGCTTTACAAAAAAAGTTGTCACATCTGTGTATGTGGGCTGTCTTTGGAGTGTAGCAAGTAAGAAAGTGGAGAAATGTATTCTTTCAAAAATCTGCCACAGTAAATTCCTGCCTCCCATTCTCATATTTGTTTGCTTTTTAAAAAAGAAAGGCAGTGTGTACTTACATGGGGGTGGGGGAAAGAGGTGAAAGAACTGAGAGAGAAAGAGGCAGCCAGAAAAAGGGAAACTGGTACATTCCTAAGATTCACATACACACACACAAAAATCCTGCTATCTGACAATGCAAAACAACAGCACACATCTTTATTTTCCCCCTATCCCATCTACTCCAGAAGGGTTCAAAGGCAGATGTAGCACTCTCAAAAGGTGACACCCACCAGGAAGGAAGGGACGTAGGAGGTAGGAGCAACAGTTGGGCCACTCATACATATTGATGACATTTGCAACTGAGAGCTTCAGGATTTTACACTAGCAAATGAACATCTTGGACACACACAGCTCCATCATTTTCAGGATTTTTACGAAGACATAGCAACCGACTGATAATTCATTTCTGATCTCATGTGATTAAGAAAAAGAAAGTAGTGCAGAACTAGGGAAAAAGAAGTCTCAACTGTCAAGGACCATTCAAGTCACTTTCTCAGTCTTCCCAAGCCTGTGCATCAATAGATAGTTGGTCCTACTTTAGATACAATAATGGTAGATATGATCCCTGCATTTAAAATATATTTAGTTAATCTAGTTAGAGAGACCAAATGCACATGAGCTAATACGTACCAAACAAGTTATGGATAGATGTATAAATTAGGAAAACTAGATGGATGAGATCATAATTGTCTTCCAAAGAAGATTTGCCACATTCCTCATTCTCCAATACTAATGTTTAAACAGCATCAATAAAATGTCCTATCCTTTAATTTCTTTGGATCTGATAGCCCTGTCTTATATGATTTGGTAGACAGAATTATCCAAAATTTTGTAGGAAAACTCATTCAGTCAATAATCATTGGATGAGCACCCTTTAAGGCAAGGGCTCTGAAACAAATACTTTGGGGTAGTACCTGATGTGCTGAATGCCATTCTACTTGGGGGGAGCTGAAATTCTGGAAATTTATGAAATATATAGGAATATGATTTTTTTTTTCTCTCCTTGCTAGGCTGGAAGGAAAGAATCTGGAAGAAAACCTGGGAAAGTAGGTTGGCATGCACTCTTGTCCCACTTCCCCCCACCCCCACCCCACCAACTACATCAAAGTAGCAAAGTGCCTCTCACAATGGTTGAAGAAAGGGACACTCTTGCCGGGGCCTCCCTTGATAAAGCTTTGAGCTCTACTATTCTCCTTTAATATTATGTCTTAAAAAGCTCTCCTTGACCCAAGACTTTATCATAGTACTCTATTATACATTTTCATAACACCCTGCATTTTCTCTTATTATCCCAACTGTAATTAAATAATCAATAAACTAATTATTTGTTAAAAGCCTATGTGGCCATGTGCCCTACAGCTTCATTTTCTTCACTCCCCTGTTCCTAGCACTAAGCAGGGTGCTTTGAGCATAGTTCTTCCTCAACAAGCACTAATTAAATAGAAAAACTAGAAGGGATCTGTATATAATTAGTTTACCAATTTTTGATCAATTAATTCTGAGATGCCCTTTAATGGGCATTGATGTCATTGATGTCACCATTCAATGCTTTTGGAGTCAATTGAACTAGAGTTAGGAAAAAGTAAACTAACTCACAAGTGGGGTATTCTTAAATATCACAAAATCTTTAAAAACAGGTTCCCAGTTTCTAGAATACAGACCTCTCCAAACAGTCTGTGATCACATGTATTGGTGATTCCACTTCTACAACTGAATTCTTCTACTGGATGATGTGGATATTATACTTGGAAGAAAATTTAGCTTCTTCACTAAATCCCACATCTACAAACATGGAAATAAAATTTCTGAGATAATGAAACTATTTCTCATAGAGAAAGACTATAATTGTTGATTACCTACATGTGTCAGGTTGGTTAATGGACAGGTTGAAACCAAAACACAAGTTTATGGGAGCTTATCAGCCTCTGAGTTCTCAGGCACATGGTATTGTTCCAGCCACTTTTTTTAAGAGCAAATGAGATCAGAAAATAGAGAATACTTTTGAGATGTCATCGCTGACAGTTAGCTTTTCATTTTCCTCAAGTCCTCTCTTGTTTTCTTCTTTTCCACTTTTATCTGATAGTTTAGGTCACCCAGATAAAAAATTGCAATATTTCATGAAAGGAAGACAGCATGCCAATACATATAAAAATTAGTTTATCAACTTCAAGTAAGCTTTGCCTAACGACAGAGAAATATCAGGTCTTTTTAATATATTGATATTACTGAATATTTTGATTCAGTCAAAATATTCAATCCATTTGAGAATGAGGAGACAATCAGCAAAAGAAAATCTCAGTTCAGTTGCTCAGTCATGTCCGACTCTTTGTGACCCAGTGGACTGAAGCATGCCAGGCCTCCTTGTTCATCACCAACTCCCAGAGACTGCTCAAACTCATGTCCATAGAGTCAGTGATGCCATCCAACCATCTCATCCTCTGTCATCCCCTTCTCTTCCTGCCCTCAATCTTTCCCAGCATCAGGGTCTTTTCTAATGAGTCAGTTCTTTGCATCAGGTGGTCAAAGAATTGGAGCTTCAGCTTCAGCATCAGTCCTTCTGTTGAATATTGAGGATTGATTTCCTTTAGGGTTGACTGGTTTTGAAACTGTTTGCTTCAGATTGGGACTTGAAACCATGTGCTGGAACTTGAACCCAGCCAAAACCCTGTCTGGAAATCAAGCACACATGACTCGGACTCAAACCCAGCCAAAACCCACAGTACCTGGTTTCATGGTACCTGTTAAAGCTCAGGTTTTTGATGTCTCATTGCAGAAAGAATTCAGTAAGAGACAAAGTGATAGGTAAGAAATGGATTTATTCAGATTCAGAGGGAAGCACACTCCACAGACAGAGTTTGGGCCATTTCAGAGGGTAAGTGTGGCTGCGAAATGTGGCACAGCTAGCTTTTATAGGCTGGGTAATTTCATATGCTAATGAGTGGGAGAATTATTCCAATTATTTTGGGGAAAAAGTGATTTCCAGGATTTGGGCTACTGCCCACTCCTTGGTCTTTTTTTTTTTTTTTTTCCCCTTGGTCTTTTGACAGTGCCTTGGAATGGTCATGGCACCTCTGGGTCTATCATTTTGCTTGCTGATTGAGGATCAAGGTCTAGTCTTGTCTGCCATCTTGGTTCTATTTGATTCTTGTCTCTGCTTTTTAATATGCTGTTTAGGTTTGTCATAGCTTTTCTTCTAAGAGCAAGCATCTTTTAATTTCATGGCTGCAGTCACCATCTGCAGTGATTTTGGAGCCCCCAAAATAAAGTTTGTCACTGTTTCCACTGTTTCCCCATCTATTTGTCATGAAGTGATAGGACCAGAAGCCATAATCTTAGTTTTTTGAATGTTGAGTTTTAAGCCAGGTTTTTCACTCTCCTCTCTCACTTTCATCAGCGGTTCTTTGGTTCCTCTTCGCTTTCTGCCATAAGGGCGGTGTCATCTGCATATCTGAGTTTGTTGATATTTCCCCTGGCAGTCTTGATTCCAGCTTGTTCTTCATCCAGCCCAGCATTTTGGATGAGGCACTCTGCATTTAAGTTAAATAAGCAGGGTGACAATATACAGCCTTGACATACTCCTTTCCCAATTGTGACATGGCATGCTGGCTTAAATCTTTTTGAAGGAGTTTGCCTTTACCAACATTATCCCTACCATAGTTTGGCCAAACTACAGGAAGGGAACACAGTCCCCACCCATCAACAGGAAATTGTATTAAAGATTTACTGAGCATGGCCCTGCCCATCAGAGCATGACCAAACTCCCCCACAGCCAGTCCCTTCCATTAAGAAGTTTTCCCAAGCCTCTTATCCTTATCCATCAGAAGGCAGACAGAATGAAAACCACAATTATAGAAAACTAACCAAACTTATCACATGGATCACAGCCTTGTCTAACTCAAAGCAACTATGAGCCATTCTTTGCAGTGCCACCCAAGATGGACAGGTCATGCTGGAGAGTTCTGACAAACATGATCCACTGGAGAAGGGAATGTCAAACCACTTTAGTATTCTTCCCTTGAGAACCCTGTGAACAGTATGAAAAGGCAAACAGAAAATCTACTTGCAACTTGCAATTGGTTTATATTTTATATTTAGCTTTATACATTTTATTTTTACTTTAAAATTATTTTTAAAGATGAACTTTTAGGAACTTAGATAAATCCTTGGTTTTGAGAAGCCATTAATTTTAGGCTACAGGTCTCATATTTTAATGTGAAAAATAACTTTTGTAAAGACAGTGCTGGTTTCTTACATTCAATATTGCATTCAACACTTACTGAGGACAAATCATGGAATGCACCATATTTGAGATGTTCCAACACTATGTAAAAGTATTTGATGTAATTATTAACTTTTGTTAAAAACTGCTAATAATTCATGAAACAGCCACTCCATCAAGTCAACAAATACCTGAATGTGCATTATGTACACTGTGCCTATAGTCTCTTTGCTTGAACTGCAAGGATGCTTACAACCAAACCTGACAATCTTCTACACAAATATTACTAGGACATTGAGCATATGTATTTCTCACTTATTTCAACTGTCTTATTTATTTTTATTTGTTTAAACTTCTCAATTTTTGTTAGCTGTCTCAGGTCTTTGGTATAACTAGGTGAATATCCCCTTTTTCTTTTTGGTAATAAAATTATTGACTCAGATTTTCCTGAGCCAATCTCAGTAAAATATTCCACCTCATTTTCCTTTACAAGGTAAAAAAAAAAAAAAAAAAAAAAAAAAATTATGGCAGACCACTATTTTATAAATAATTAAATGAATCATGACAGTACATGTTAAAATTTACATTAGTTTCTATGTATCAAAAGTCACAAAAGATGTGGAATTAATTATAGACCAAAACCAAGATCTGACTTTTTCATAAAATGGAGACCTTGCAAGAGCGCACTGTGTACGTTCATTGCAAGCAGAAGCCTTCCTACCTGATGCTGGATCTGAAGTCCTTTGACGTGCATTTTGGGATTCTCCTGCCATGAGAGAGGCAGAGCCTAAACATGTCTGCTTCACCCAGAGGATACCTGCTGAAACACTTACCTATACAGGAGACAGGAGAGTATTTTTAATTTCTTCCAATATATGAAAGCCACAATAACCCTAGCTCTCAGTGTTTATATGTTTGGGGGAATTTTCATGTAAATAGATTGACAAATTATGAAAAACAAATCAGTACCCAGATCACACATTTTGGGATCCTAAGAACATTGTCATCTTCATCATTCATAAAATCTCAAAGACAGACACATTTTTACCCTGCCTTTCCTGGAGAAAATATAGTTTTCTAGAAGATTAAAAACAATAACAAAGAAGAACAGAAAGCAGAGATGAGGATAGAAATGGAGGGGTACACATATACTTACCTTCTCTATACCTAACTGGCAAAGGAATAATAGGGTCTTTTTTTTTTCCCCCTACTTGAAAGAAAATATGAGCACAATATACAATGGGTAAGATATTCAGATGATCCAAGAAAACTTGAAGAAAGTCCAGCTTGCCCTTTAATTTTATTTATATTGTGCTTATGGAGTTTTTATTCTTTTCATCTTTGTTTTAGTGATTACAGGTTTTTGTTTTGTTGTTCTTTGATTGTGAATTTGTGTGTGTATGTGCGTATGTGTGTGTAAGTTTCCACAGAGTGTGATCTTAAGTTCCAGTAGACGACAGGCCCATTTGATAAAGTTTACAAATATAGAGAAAATGATTTAATCAAAGTGTCAAAAAATTAAGAAAATAAATCAGCCAATAAACTATCTATAAACAGTAAAAGACTATTAAATCAATTTTAATCAACTATTGCTCTCTGTTTCCTTAAATATGAAGTTTTTAGTAAACAAGCTAACTGAATATGGGAGGGAAAATACTGGTTTTGTGCTGTCTGCCTTTTGAAGAAGGAAGCCAGCAGTTCTCAATTTGTGTAAATTTCCAAACCTCATTATTAGATGCAGCATAAGCCAAGACAACAGTATGTCCAGTGTACCCAAGATGAAATGCATTAGAAATCCATAAAACCAGCACAGTGTCAATTTTGTTTAAATTATCGCCCTTCAGCATCCGAAGTATCAGCTGTACTTAGTAGCACAAAATAGGGTAAGATTATTATTTCCCTGTGACTCAATGCAACTTTTATTTTGTGCTATGTTCTCACATTTCAAGTAAATTGTGTTAGCCATAGGGGGAAATTTCTGAGAATCAAAGAGAAATGTATGTTTCATAATCATTATTGGAGAATGGAAGAAAGCATTATGAAGTTGAAGAGCCTTCTGTTGTCTGAGAGTTCATAAAATCAGAGTTCTAATTCTATTCCCTAATAAACTAAATACTGGGCTGGCCTTGAGCAAATCTCTTCACTCCTTGAAGACATCAGAATCCTCATTTTCTATTTTTAAAAATGGGGGAGGTAAATTAGTTATTGCATGAGAACTTTCAGTTCTGATCATTTATGATCTAAACATTAACTAGGAGGAGGAGGAGGAGAAAATATTTCTGGAAACTATTATTATTATTTTCACTCTCCTCACCTACAAATGGTTTCTAACCAACATAACAATTTAGAAGATCTTTTACATTATTTATAATATTTTGCTGTGATTTTTCCTCACATTGTAAAATATACATGTTTTGGGAACTGCCATTTAACCTTATTTCATCTTTTATAGTGTGATGCATTACCAATTACAGCACATACTGATGCAACTAATTAAATAAAAGCAAACTTGTATAAGGTTTCATTATTAATATAATTGATTTGTAACACCGTAATACAGTCATTTCTATTATTTTGTTCACAAATTAACTTAAAATATTTCTTATTTTTATTGCATTCTTTACAGATAATTTTTCACTTCTGGGAAAAAATAATCTCACATTTCTTAGAGAAAGATTTTAAATTAATGCATTTAGGATATTCATTGTTTCTGTTGTGGTTAAATATTTAATTGAAAAAGAATAATTTATGTTGCCTAATTGCATTTTCTAAGATCAATTATATAAAATTAACACTGGAAACAGACTGGAAATAAACTCCAGAGCCCTCCCAGACTGGGTCACCGGATTCAAGCAGTACCTAGAAGAAACTTTGGGTGGAGGGTGGGCTAAACTAATAGGCAGGTCAAGGAGTTGTCTGAGTTAGTAGGATGAGCACTGACAGGAGACCCTTGGCTAAGAAGTCAGGTATGCATTTCTATCCAATGCATATATACAGGAGGGAGAAAAGGCAGGTGGAGGAGCTACCCTTGCTGAGGTTCATGACCACAGACAACTCAATTTCCCCACCAGCCATCATGAACATTCATGTATAAGGTCATCAGAAAATATGGGAAAATGTGTGAGGAGCCAAGGAGACTCTCTGGAGGCAGTGTGCATAAAGACAATAAGAATCTGAAATTTGGGCTTTTTCTTGATATTGCTTCTTTGTATAATCTTGGGAAAGTGACTGATTTAAAGCTAACTATAAAACCTAGAATGTTACTTGTTTAATTTTCAAATTAGAAAATGGTAGTACTAGGTGCTCAGTTGTGTCTGACTCTTTTGTGACTCCATGGACTATAACCTGCTAACCTCCTCTGTCCATGGAGTTCTCCAGGCAAGAATACGGGAGTGGGTAGCCATTCCTTTCTCCAGGGGATCTTCTGGACCCAGGGATCAAACCTGGGTCTCCTGCATTGCAGGCTGACTCTTTTAGCATCTTAGCTGCCAGGGAAGCCTAGAAAATGGTAAGTACTCAATAAATATTCAATAAATTAATGAAGTTCAATTTATCTCTTCTTCATGTATGAAAAACAAATGCAATCTCATTTTTTCTTGTTATTGTTTTATTCACTGTTCTATGGTAAGCATTTCTAGGACTCAACTGATACTTACAAACAGGGCCAGAGGAAAAATTGCAGTAAAGGAAACCCTAGTGTTTCTTTCTTTCTTTTTTTTTTTTTAATCTGTCCCCAAAACCTGGCCTATTATATATGACTAGAATGAAACTGAGTTGTTGAAATAACCAAACATGAGTGAATGTTGAAATGAACCCTTTATTACAAGGATAGAGCCTTTCTATAAGTGGGCATTACTTGTTCAAACCATCTTAGAAGATGAAGGATAATCATTTCATTTTCAAATTTTTCCCTCGTTTGTCAAAGATAAGGTGTCCATAAGTGTGTGGATTTATCTCTGGACTTTCTATTTTGTTCCATTGGTCTATATTTCTGTCTTTGTGCCAGTACCACACTGTCTTGATGACCGCAGCTTTGTAATAGAGACTAAAGTTGGGCAGGTTGACTCCTCCAGTCCCATTCTTCTTTCTCAAGATTGCTTTGGCTATTTGAGGTATTTTGTACTTCCATACAAATTGTGAAATTATTTGTTCTAGTTCTCTGAAAAATACCATTGGTAGCTTGATAGGAATTGCAATGAACATATAGATTGCTTTGGGTAGTATACTCATTTTCACTATATTGATTCTTCCTATCCAAATTTTATTTGTGCAGGCTGACATGAAAAAAAAAAATAACTTTGCATATATGTGTGTGTGTGTGTATGAAATTTGTACTTATTTGTACTAGAACTTCTGTTCTAGTACTATTAGAATTTTGAAGTAGTATTTTGTCACCTCTATAGTTAGCAATTCTATCACTCTATTTATTGAAATATGACTTTGCAATCTGTTTAGTGGCGAATTACAAAAATGATCTTATATGAAAAAGATAGTCTTTGTTTTTTTCCTTGGAAGTCAAATATTGCAGGAAAATATGGAATGCAAGACTAGAACACACATAAAGGTTAATGAAATGGTAAGCCATAGCAATGTCAGGTACTGATTATGTCATAAGACAGTAAATAATTAATTAATAAATTCATAGTTTTGACAACAAGTACTATGCAGGTCACAGGAAGATGAGATCACTGTGGGCTGAAATTATCAAGACAGATTCCAAGGAGAAGATAATTTAACTAGGACTTGAAGGATATTTAGAACTTTAATCTCTGGAGAAGGGAATGGCAATCCACTCTAGTATTCTTGCCTGGAGAATCCCATGGACAGAGGATCCTGGAAGGTTACAGTCCATGGGGTCACAGAGAGTCAGACAGGACTTAGCGACTACAACCACTACTACTATTGCTACTACTACTACCCCATTTCCATAACCCACTTGCCTTGTGTCATTTTTTTGTGCTTCCCTGGTGGCTCAGACACAGCATAGTAATTAAACCACAACCACCATCAGTAAAATGAACCTTAATCAGGTTACCTACTCAGTACCCATGGTCCCTCCTCCTACACCAATGAACCCCCAGTAATGACTGATCACCCTCACAGTTCATCAGTTCAGAGAAAGCTGACCAAAATCCCACCGCTCTTATTAGTGATGGGCTCAGGCATCCAGGTTTGAGCCAATCAGGTCATGATGTTTCCACACACGATGATCCTGAGAGGATAGTTGACCAAATTATACCAATCAGATTGAGGGAGAGATTCTATTCCAAAGTCTAATGGTAGTATCGTTTTTTCTTTTTCAATGTATTACAAAGGACATTGTTCTAGTCCTTGTTTTGCCCACTTTTTTATAAATAGATGACAGTTTCAACCCCCAAAATACAGATAAAATGTAGGATAACTGAAGGTATAAAATAAAAAAGAAATGTGGACCCTAGTTGACCTTTAGGTTTTCAATCACATAAGCTTATATACCATCTTATGCTGTCTGAGTTGAGCAAAAGTTATTTGTGGATAAATGTCTTTTTTAGGAATAAAATTCTTCAGAAAAAAATTTCCAGTAAAAATCATAACTACCACTGTCAGCAGTAAATCAGGTCAAAATGAAAAGCTTCTTATCCTTGTAGTTCAATCAAGCTGGCAGGAAAGTGGACAATACTTTCCTACAGTAACTTTGTTAAGAAGCTATGAAGAAACACAAATTAAGTCACTAAGGAAATCAACTAGGCAATAAGAAACAAACACTGATAAATTTTCATAGCATGTTACAGAGTTTTATTCCTCTATAATAACAAAACCCTAACCAGAATTTCTGGTTGGCACAATTATCTTAGGCCTGGTGCTTTTTCTTACCTTTTGTGTGAAAATCTACTCTCTTCTATGCCTTGATGTTTGACCTGGATCTGGATGTTCAGTCATATTTTTTACTTGCTTGGATACAAAAGACCCTACCCTAAATTTGCTGTAAGTGGGGGAAGACTATTGAACTGCTTAGACAGTTTCATAAAATCTATCAGTGATAAACACAGCTTTGAGTTAAGTCAGGCATTCAACTGGTGACACACTTTCCCTGCCTATTCGATTGATGATTGGAATATATACATCAGCTCTACAGAATCATAGTGGCTTCAACAGTGAAGATCTAGTTGCTGCTCAAGTTACATACCAGTAGAAGATCTCTCACTGTATGCTGCTTGGGATCATGTTGGGTTCTGAGTGCTTCTTTCCCAGGAGCAAGGTCACTGAAATCACACAGTGTCTTAGAGATTCTGCTCAGTATCATGTCTCTCTACATTTTATGGGTCAAAGCTAGATTTATGTCCAATATGAGCATTACAAGTTCATTCAAAGTACTGAAAGCAGGAATGCATAATCTTCTTGCTTAAAAACAACAGGAAGAGTCAGAAACAACAACACAGTCAGCTTTAAGTAGTCATTTATTCTTTTCATTATTGCTGAGAGTCAATGATGTTTCAGTCAACATGTTAGGGTTGCAAGTAAATCTGTTTGTAAAACTTGCCTCTTTTTCTCAAGGGGCTCAGCATTAGCATTATGATCATCCAAGTATCCATGGGAAAAAAAAATTTTGATTTTAGTGAGCCATTGGAAATTAGCCACCAATATGATAGGTTTGCAATAGTTGATTATTGCTCATAATTATGTGATTATTTAAAATTGAAGTTTGACACCTTGATTGCTATTAGGAAGAAATGAAAGAGGAAAAAAAAAAGCAGTAAAACAAAGAAACCCTCTGAGTTTTCTTTCAATCAAGCCCCCTCTTTTTTAATCATTGATGACTAGTATCATTGATCAACAAGTGATTGACAAGTACCCAAACCTCATTATCAAGACAGAGATTTTCAAAACTTTATGTTTTAAAAAATATGGTAGCTAACCTTATACCCAGGAATGAAGTTTACTGAGATTAATAATCAGCAGAAATTTACATAGAATGTAAACAATTCCAACCATTGAGTTCTTCTGACACAAAAGTTCTAGTTTGTCTTCTGAAGTTGAGAACTCTTCTTATGCACTTGTGAGAGAAGAAATGATGGTCTGCTGTTTCCATTCCTAAGTTCTGGAGAGTCTAGGGTAAACCCCCTCCAAACAATGCCTGAGTTTTCATTTGGCTGCACATTCTGCCTTCTCAGGAACATCTACCTATGACTCCCATGAACTTATTAGTTAGCAATCCACTACTGTCAGAGCTTGGCCTTGAAGGCAAGGTGGTATGGCCTGGATCTTGAAATAGCATGTGTCACTTCTCTTACTTTCTTCTCTTTGCAGCTGGATGTTAATTCTGGTCTACTTCTCTGCAACAGGACGAAGAAGCCTTTCTTGGTATTGAGAACTTCCCAGAAATTCTAGTCTGTGCTTCCCACTTTCTCCGAATACTGGTCCCCTCGACTTTTTACAGAAGGCCAGAATGACTCCTATTTTCTGCCTCCCCCGATCGAATCCTAAATCCTAATTAATTATTTAGAAAGGAAGGAGCCTCTGTCTGAATCAGTTCTCTTCTTCTCTTTTCCCTTTTACCTCAATGACCATACATTACTCCTTTTTTAAAACTAGAGCTCCAATCCTGGATGCACAATCCTGGATTGTGAAGTCATTGACACTTGACTTTCATGCAAACAATTTCATAAGTGAAGTGACTGGAAGAAAGGCATCATAAATTATAATTTGTCAAAATACACCTAGAAATGGTATTGCTCAGTGATAAAGAAGTCATAAGTTTAGATAATCACCAGTCTTCTAACATGTTTGACACTCACATTAGCAATGTAAAAGATTTCCACTTGCTTCACATTCTTGCCAATCTTTGATGTTGCTGGTCTTTTCATTTTAGCCATTTGATAAATTTAGAGTGGATTTTCCTCATGACTTTTGTCACATACTTGTTGGATTATGTATGCATGCATGTATTAATTAATTATTTTTGTCAAATGATTGCTCAAGTCTTTAATCTATTTTAATTGGCTTGTCTTTTTCCTGCTAATTTGAAGATTTCTACATGTATTAAGAATATACATCTTTTATTGAGTATGTGTATTGTGAGGATTTCCTCCTTCTCTGTGACTTGCTGAATTTAACTTTTGCAATATGATTTAAGTTAAATAAAAAGGAAACAACACATTTTCTGAAGTCTACAGCATAAACATTAAACAAAGATTAACTAAACCAGGCAATGTAAATTATGTTATTTCTTATTTGTTATGATAATGAGTCTAGACAGAGAAAGCTTCAGTTTTCATGTTTCTTTGGCCTCATGCACTTTTATGACTTAGAGGGAGAAAACCCTTGTGTAAATAAACGCTTGGCAATCAGGGATGAAATCCATAAGAACTAAAAAATAACCAAAAGAGGAATTTGAAAAATCCTTCATATCCTGTGGATAAATAATGACTAGAGGAAGATTCCATAATGTAGAAAGGACTCTGAGGGGCTCTGGATGTATGACCACTGGGCAAATAGAAGGTTTGGGCTAAGGCTCAGGTAATACCTTTTTAAGCTAAGTAGACTAAGATTTGGGTTCATCTAAATAAAGCAAGGATTTCCCAGGTTGCTCAGGGGTAAAAAAAATCAGCCTGCAGTGTAGGAGACATAGGAGACACCAGTTTGATCTCTGGGTCCCCTGGAGGAGGGCATGGAAATTCACTCCAGTATTCTTGCCTGGAGAATCCCACAGAGAGCAGAGACTGATGGGCTACATCCACAGGGTCGCAAAGAGTTGGACATGACTGAAGCAACTGAGCATGCATGCACAAATACAGCAAAAGGTCCCTCAGCTGATTTCTCACCTAAGGGAGCTGTAGAGAGTAACAATAGAGTTTAGAAAGGAATTGTACCTCATAATTTTCTAGACTTTTGTGCAAATGATTAATTAATAATGACTAATTTTTTAAATAAACTGCACTGTTTATGCAACCACTTGCTCTCACTAATTTGAATATTAAGGGTATAGTAATAGACTATACATAAAATAACATTGGAACTGTTTTATATACATGATTTAAAGGATAAGTCATTCTACAAAGTATTAAAGATATACCCACCATACATTACTTTGCTAGTGTGTGAGATGAGTGTAATTGTGCGGTAATTGAAGCATTCTTTGGCAATGTCTTGTTTTGGGATTGGAATGAAAACTGACCTTTTCTAATCCTGTGGCCACTACTGAGTATTCCAAATTTGCTGACATATTGAGTGCAGCACTTTCAGAGCATCATTTTTTAGGATTTGAAATAGGTCAATTGGAATTCCATCACCTCCACTAACTTTGTTCATAGTGATGCTTCCTAAGGACACTTGACTTCTCATTCCAAAATGTCTGGCTCTGGGTGGATGATGACACCATCGTGGTCATCTGGGTTGTGTAGATCTTTTTGTACAGTTCTTCTGTGTATTCTTGCCACCTCTTCTTAATATCTTCTGCTTCTGTTAGGTCCTTACAATTTCTACCCTTTATTGAGCCCATCTTTGCATGACATGTTCCCTTGGCATCTCTAATTTTCTTGAAGAGATCTCTAGTCTTTCCCATTCTATTGTTTTCCTCTTTTTATTAGCACTGATCACTGAGGAAGGCTTTCTTACCTCTCCTTGCTATTCTTTGGAACTGCATTCAAATGAGTATATCTTTCCTTTTCTCCTCTGCCTTTAGCTTTTCTTCTTTCCTCAGCTATTTGTAAGACCTCCTAAGACAACCATTTTGCCTTTTTACATTTCTTTTTCTTAGGGATGGTCTTGATAACTGTCTCCTGTACAATGCTGTGAACCTCTATCCAAAGTTCTTCAAGCACTCCGTCTATCAGATTTAATCCCTTGAATCTATTTGTCACTTCCACTGTATAATCACAAGGGATTTGATTTAGGTCATACCTGAATGGTCTAGTGGTTTTCCCTAGTTTCTTCAATTTAAGTCTGAATTTGGCAATAAGGAGTTCATGATCTACACCACAGTCAGCTCCCGGTCTTGTTTTTGTTGACTGTATAGAGGTTCTCCATCTTTGGCTGCAAAGAATATAATCAATCTGATTTTGGTATTCACAATCTGGTGATGTCCATGTGCGGAGTTATCTCTTGTGTTATTGGAAGAGGGTGTTTGTTATGACCAGTGCATTTTCTTGGAAAAACTATGCTAGCCTTTGCCCTGGTTCATTTTGTACTCCAAGGGCAAATTTGCCTGTTATTCCAGATTATCTCTTGACTTCCTACTTTTCCATTCCAGTCCCCTATGATGAAAAGGACATCTACTTTGGCTGTTAGTTCTAGAAGGTACTATAGGTCTTCATAGAACTATTCAGCTTCTTCAGCATCACTGGTTAGGGCATAGACTTGGATTACTGTGATATTGAATGGTTTGCCTTGGAAACGAACAGAGACCATTCTGTCGTTTATGAGATTGCACCCAAGAACTGCATTTCAGACTCTTTTGCTGACAATGAGGGCTACTCCATTCTTCTAAGGGATTCTTGCCCACAGTAGAAGATATAATGATCATCTGAGTTAATTTTTCCCATTTCAGTCCATTTTAGTTTGGTGATTCCTTAAATGTCAATGTTCACTCTTGTCATCACCCATTTGACCACTTCCAATTTACCTTGATTAATGGACCTAACATCACAGGTTCCTATGCAATATTGTTCTTTACAGCATCAGACTTTACTTCCATTACCAGTCACATCCACAACTGGGTGTTGTTTTTGCTTTGGCTCCTTCTCTTCATTCTTTCTGTAGTTATTTCTCCACTCTTCTCCAGTAGCATATTGGGCACCTCCCGATCTGGGTAGTTTATCTTTCATAAACTTTCATAAGCATAAGTTTCATAAACTTTCATGTCATATCTTTTTGCCTTTTCCTACTGTTCATGGGGTTTTCAAGGCAAGAATATTGAAATGGTTTGCCATTCCCTTCTTCAGTGGACCACATTTTGTCAGAACACTTCACCATGACCCGTCCTTCTTTGGTAGCACTACAGGGCATGGCTCATAGTTTCATTGAGTTAGCTAAGGATGTAGTCCATGTGATCAGTTTGATTAGCTTTATCTGATTGTGGTTTTGAGTCTATCTGCCCTCTGATAAGGATAAGAATCTTATGGAAGCCTCCTGATGGGAGAGACTGACTGTGGGGGAAACTGGGTCTTGTTCTGATGGGCGGGGCCATGCTCAGTAAATCTTTAATCCAATTTGCTGTTGATGGGTGGGGCTGTGTTCCCTCTCTGTTGTTTGACCTGAGACCAAACTATGGTAGAGATAATGAAGAAAATGGAGACCTCCTTCAAAAGGTTCCATGCACGCCCTGCAGCACTCAGTGCCCCTGACCCCGCAGTAGTCCACTGCTGACCCGTGCCTCTGCCGAAGACTCCTGGACACTCTCAGGCAAGTCTGGGTCAGTCTTGTGGGGTCACTCAGCCTCTCTCCTGGCCCCTGTTGCACACAAGGTTTTCTTCAAAATTTTCCAAGCCAGGCTTCAACAGTATGTGAACTGTGAGCTTCCAGATGATCAAGCTGGATTTAAAAAATGCAAAGGAACCAGAGATCAAATTGCCAACAGCCGTTGGATCATCTAAAAAGCAAGAGAGTTCCAGAAAAACATCTACTTCTTTTTTTATTGAATACACCAAAGGCTTTGACTGTGTGGGTCAAAACAAACTGTGGAAAATTCATAAAGAGATGAGAATACCAGACCATCTGACCTGCCTCCTGAGAAATCTGTATGCAGGTAAAAAAACAACAGTTAGACCAGGACATTGAACCATAGACTGGTTCCAAATTGGGAAAGGAGTCCACCAAGGCTGTATATTGTCACCCAGTTTATTTAACTTATATGCAGAGTACATCATGAGAAATGCCAGGCTGGATGAAGCATAAGCTGGAATCAAGATTGCTGGGAGAAATATCAACAACCTCAGATACTCAGATGACACAACCCTTAAGGAAGAAATTGAGGGGCTAAAGAGCCTCTTGATGAAAGTGAAAGAGGAAAGAGAAAAAGTTGGCTTAAAACTCAATGTTTGAAAACTAAGATCATGGCATCTGGTCCCATTGCTTCATGGCAAATAGATGGGGAAACAATGGAAACAGTGAGATACTTTATTTAGGGGGGCTCCAAAGTCACTGCAGATGGTGACTGCAGCCATGAAATGAAAATATGCTTGCTCCTTGGAAGAAAAACTATGACCACCCTGGATAGCATATTGAAAAGCAGAGACATTACTTTGTCAACAAAGGTCCATCTAGTCAAGGCTATGGTTTTTCCAGTAGTCATGTGTGGATGTGAGAGTTGGACTATAAAGAAAGCTGAGGACCAAAGAAGTGATGTTTTTGAACTGTGGTGTTTGAGAAGTCTCTTTAGAGTTCCTTGGACAGCAAAGAAATCCAACTAGTCAATCCTAAAGGAAATCAATCCTGAATATTCATTGGAAGGACTGATGCTGAAGCTGAAACTCCAATATTTTGGCCACCTGATGCAAAGAACTGAGTCACTGGAAAAGACCCTGATGCTGTGAAAGATTGAAGGCAGGAAGAGAAGGGGACGACCAAGGATGAGATGGTTGGATGCCATCACTGACTCAATGGACATGAGTTTGAGCAAGCTCCAGGAGTTGGTGAAGAACAGGGAAACCTGGTGTGCTGCAGTCCATGGTGTTACAAATATTCAGACATGATTGAACAACTGAACTGAGCTAAACTGAACCAGGCCTAGTGACAGAAAAATCTAAAACTTGATTATCTGCTTCCCAGAAACTACACTTTGGGGACCACATTCACCTATTTTGATTATGATGTTTTCTAATATAGAATCCCAATGTTCATCGTATTCTTTAGAGTGGTATTCTTCATATTCTATCCTCAAGTTCTTCCTTAAAATAGAATATAAAAACAAGGCAGGCATGACAAATGCCCTTTGGGTTTGTGATTTCAGGAAAGCAAGTGCCCTGGCTGGAGACCAAACAAAGAACAGCAATATGACCAGATAAAGAGGCTTTGTCAAAGCACATTAAGGGACACTATAGTCACTAAACTCTCATAAAGAAAACAAATAGAGCAGGCATGCTACAGACTTGGACTTGCTTTCTACATCAGACTATCAAGTGTGTTTCAAGTTGAAAAGATTCCAGCTGGGCCATAAAAGCTTTCCTTCCATCAGGTGAGTCATCCATACTGCTGACGTAGGGCCCAGCACTCTTACATGCACACATGCTCACACGAAGTTCAACGGGATAAGAAGGGAAAGGAAAGCGAACAACAAAACTTGTTTATTGGATTCAAGTTGAACCATCTGTTGTTAATGATTAGATCTTCAGCTTCCAATTTTCGTTTGAATGTTATTGCTCATTTCTAGTGGGGCTCTGAGCTGTTGCTTTCCCCTGTGTGTGGATTCTAAGTAAAATACAGCTTAGATTGAAAGCCTGTTGGAGGAAGAAATCATGCTTAATGATGTCTGCCAGATTCTCTTTTTGCCTGAAGGAAAACACAAAGGCCCAGGTCAAGAAAGAGGTCAATTCTTGGCTCAGTATGACATTCAGGTCATGAGTGCACTCAATTTGCACTGCTGAAAATGGATATTGTAATTTCTGACTTCCCAGGAGCTGAGGCTAGATAAGAATTGACTACTGTTTTCTATTCACTTTAGAAGAGAGACTCAACTTTGATGCAAAGTTTATGAAACTTAGTTCAAGTTTCCTCTATGGTAAGAAACAAGTTGTGGGATAAATGTTTCTTTACTGGAGATTTTATGTCCCTGTAATTATGAGTCTAAAATAACCATTTTTCATAGATTTTATTCACTGTTTGGAATTGGATATAACATTTGCAGGTAATTATAGTTGTATTTGTTTTGTTGCATGATCTATATATGGGGTGAAACTATATGATCCAAGGTCTTGAAAATAATTAATGAAAGATGCATCTGTGCGGGTGAATGTATGATATTGTGTGCATATCTGACTTCAACACCTCCAAGTAATTCACCTTTTTTGTTGTTCAGTCTCTCAGTTATGTTCTACTCTTTGTGACCCCACGGACTACAGTATGCCAGGCTTACTTTTTCTCCACTATCTCATGAAGTTTGCTCAAATTTGTGTCCACTGAGTCACTGATACCATCCAATCACTTCATCCTCTGTCTCACTCTTCTCTCCTGCCTTCAATCTTTCCTAGCATCAGGGTCTTTTCCAATGAGTCAGCTTTTCACATCAGGTGGACAAAGTATTGGAGCTTCAGCATCAGTCCTTCCAATGAATATCCAATGAATATTCAGGACTGATTTCTTTTAGGATGGTCTGGTTTGTCCAAGGGAGAAAACCTTGCTGTCCAAGGGACTCTCAAGAGTCTTCTCCAGCATCACAGTTCAAAAACATCAATTCTTCAGCTCTCATCCTTCCTTATGGTTCAAATCCATACGTGGATCCATATGTGACTACTGGAAAAACCATAGCTTTGACTACATGGACCTTTGTTGGCAAAGTGATCTCTCTGCTTTTTAATACATTGTCTAGGTGTGTTATAGCTTTTCTTCCTAGGAGCAAATGTCTTAATTTCAAGGCTGCATTCACTATCCACAGTGATTTTGGAGCCCAAGAAAATAAAGTCTGTCACTATTTCCACTTTTCCCCTACCTATTTGCCATTAACTCATGGCACTGGAAGCCATGATCTTAGTTTTTTTTTGAATACTGAGTTCTAAGCTTTTTCACTCTACTCTTTCATATATATATATATGTATGCATATACATACACTCATATGTACAAACACACACACATATATATGTGTATATATATTTTTATGTGAAAATAAAGCTCTAAACTGCCATAGTATGTCTGTGTCCCCTGTTTATTGCTTCTTCACAGAAGGAGTGGGTGTGTGTTTATATCTATATGGATGGAACTATGACCTTATATATCATAAGTTACTATGGCTTGCCTGCATGTGTGCTCAATTGCGTCTGACTCTGTGACCCCATTGACTGTAGCTCGCCAGGTTCCTTTGTCCATGGCATTTTTCAAGCAAGAATACATGGAGTTGGTTGCCTTTTCCCCCTCCAAGAGATCTTCCCAACCAAGGAATCGACCTGTGTCTCTTGCATCTCCTGCATTGGCAGATAAATTCTTTAGCACTAGAATCATCTGGCAAGCCCTGCAACCTACTATGAGTGTGCTTGCGTGAGCTCAGTCACTTCAGTCGTGTCTGACTCTTTGTGACCCTATGGACTGTAGCCCACCAGGCTAAAAGTTACTGTTCTATTAGTTATATGAGTTAAATTCAGAATGCCCAAGAGAACTACTAGTTACTAGTCTGGGTGTTTTAAAAATGTTAACATATTTTCAAAATAGCTACCCAGCAGTAAAATTATCCTGAACAATTTTGTAACTAAGCCCCTTAATCAATTCAGCCAAACTGGACATAGTAAAGAGCACATAAATATTCAATAAAGAGTTTGGGGGTGAAATGCTACAGTAGGTAACTTCTAGCTTTCAACATTAAATTCTAAGATTCTATCATTTTAGTTCTTCCATAATTCGAGCATTTATTCTTCTGGGTTGGTGATATCTGTGAAGTTTGCAAAGATAGACATAGTAAAGTACTGGTACTTTGATTTTTATGTGTTTGCAAACTTATTGAGCACACAAAAACAAGAGAACCTAAAATAAAAAGCACAAAATGTCAGCTGAAAAAAATTGTGAAATTGTTATGAGATGGCTAGAACTCTCAACTTAATGGCAGTTACATGCAATAACTAATGCAGATATTTGGGCTAGTTATCAGCCTGAACTGGGAAAATGAAGCAACACTTCTCAAAGGATGTGAGATGGAAACTAGGTCTTGGAGATCAAATGAAATGAGTGGTCCTAGGCATAAGACATGCATTCAATGTCTTTTAGTTATGCTAATCCATTCCAGGGCAATTTTGAGAGATGGACTATGTCATCTGCTCATCATTGAGCTGCTAACTCAGATTGATATCCACACACTTCTCCAGTAAGCCTATGCTCCCACTTTCCTCAAATGCCATTGGGTAAATTCTCCTGTCTCCTTAACCTTTTATTTTCTTTCCCCTTCTTACTCTAAGTGTGTTATACTGTGTCTGATCCATTCATGGCTTTTTGTTCCCACAGTTACATCCAGACTGTATGTCAAAATAATCTTTCTCAGAGTAAGTCATGAAGAATAAGACATTTGTTTAATTGAACATATCTGAGTAATGTCAGGAAGCAACAGTTAGAACTGGACATGGAAAAACAGACTGGTTCCAAATAGGAAAAGTAGTACGTCAAGGCTGTATATTGTCACCCTGCTTATTTAACTTCTATGCAGAGTACATCATGAGAAACGCTGGGCTGGAGGAAGCACAAGCTGGAATCAAGATTGCTGGGAGAAATATCAATAACTTCAGATACGCAGATGACACCACCCTTATGGCAGAGAGTGAAGAGGAACTAAAAAGCCTCTTGATGAAAGTGGAAGAGGAGAGTGAAAAAGTTGGCTTAAAGCTTAACATTCAGAACACTAAGATCATGGCATCTGGTCCCATCACCTCATGGGAAATAGATGGGGAGACAGTGGAAACAGTGTCAGACTTTATTTTTGGGGGCTCCAAAATCACTGCGGATGGTGACTGCAGCCATGAAATTAAAAGACGCTTACTCTTTGGAAGGAAAGTTATGACCAACCTAGACAGCATATTAAAAAGCAGAGACATTACTTTGCCAACAAAGGTCCATCTGGTCAAGGCTATGGTTTTTCCAGTGGTCATGTATGGATGTGAGAGTTGGACTGTGAAGAAAGCTGAGTGCCGAAAAATTGATGCTTTTGAACTGTGGTGTTGGAGAAGACTCTTGAGAGTCTCTTGAACTACAAGGAGATCCAACCAGTCCATCCTGAAGGAGATCAGTCCTGGGTGTTCATTGGAAGGACTGATGCTGAAGCTGAAACTCCAGTACTTTGGCCACCTGATGCAAAGAACTGACTCATTTGAAAAGACCCTGATGCTGGGAGGGATCGGGGGCAGGAGGAGAAGGGGATGACAGAGGATGAGATGGCTGGATGGCATCACCAACTCGATGGGCATGAGTTTGAGTAAACTCCAGGAGTTGGTGATGGACAGAGAGGCCTGGCGTGCTGCGATTCATGGGGTCGCAAAGAGTCAGACACGACTGAGCGACTGAACTGAACTGAGCTGAAGTAATGTATTGTTATGCAGTAAAATTCCTAACAGAATAGAATCATAAGAGTGGCCTAAGAAATTCTAGAGAAAATTCACAAATATCACAGAGCTCTCCTATCACAAAGTAACCAATTATATTTAAAAAATGAAATAAATGGATACTTTGTACAAATGTTACTAAATACGAAAGTTAACAAAGGATTTTCTTATGTATTCTGGCTTATGACAGAAGGATGTCCTGGGATGGTAAGTTATTTAGTTTGTTCATTGAAAAATAAATTAAAGTCAATTAAATGAAAAGCAGAGTTCATCATAATTGGTCAGAATGTGCCATGGGGCACAAGAGCGGGCATGGGTTTGGGTCTGAGATTTCATCACTACCTTCTGGTCTCCGCTCATATCTGCTCTGCTCTAATTAGCCTTCCTCACCTTTCTCCCTCCAGTAGTCTGGATTATATCTCAGTTCACCAAATAGAAAATGGCTGGTAAATGCTCTACTGTTTTATCTTCTGTGTTCAAAATAGATCCACAAGAAGATGAGCCTCATAGGACAATTTCATATTCTCTCAGAAGAGAGTGATTGCATTAGCTGTATCCAGATGTTCATTCCTGGACCAATCAACCATATCCCTGATAATCATGTCATATATTATTAAAAAAAAAAAAAAAGCTACAAAGAGTCCTTCTGCTGTAACTACTTGAATTAGGGTTGATAGGTAAGTCCCAAGAGAAAAACTCCTAAGAAAACAAATATTCTCTTATGCACTTAACTTACATAATGCTAACAAAATAAAGACCCTTCCCTACTGCTATTTGATTACCTCACCACTCCTGTATTCTAGCAAAATAAAATAATAATTGGGAACATCATGAAGCCAGAGTGTGAGGAGTAAATTAAAGCCTCCAGACTCTAAGGACTGAGGCTAACTCTAATGCTTGCCCATAGATAGAAGCTGCAGCTAATTGCATTCTAGAACAGTGATTCTGAACCTGAGTCGTCTTACACCATCTGCAATGTAAATTCTCAGATCAGTGCTCCTGCATTGACCTCATTAGATCCCTCAGTCAGGAAGACCCCCTAGAGAAGGAAATGGCTACCCATTCCAGTATTCTTGCCTGGAGAATTCCACAGACAGAGGAACCTGAAGGGCTACAGTCCATGGGGTCACAAAGAGTCGGAAATGACTGAGCAACTAACACACACACACACACACACACAACACACAAAACCTCAAGTTACTGCATGAGAACTTCTGGGGCTGAGCCCAGCAACCTGTGCTTTAACAAGGCCTCAGGAGACTTGAATTCATGTCAAACTTTGTTCATTATTCTTCTAGATTCTAGAGCCAACAGTGCTGTTGTTTGGTCCTGAAATGTAAGTCAACTAAAGAAATTTGAATATTATCAAGAAAAGAATAGGGCTAAGTGGATGCCCTGAACTTGATGAACAAGTGTAACTTGCATTTGCAAATATTACTCATTACTGATGTAAGGTAATTCTTCAGATACTGAATTTTGTCATTTTTCTCTGAAAACTTTGGCTCTACTGCACATTAGGAGCTCAGGGTGGTTAAAACTATAGAGATGAAATGTTGAGCCCTAGCTTCAAATAGCTCTTTAACTTGTGCTGAGACAAATGCTGCAGAAAGGGGATAACAAACATACACGGTAAGAGTTAAATTATAGCATAATGTCATCATTAATAGAAATGTGTGTATAGGACTGTGGGGAGTAGTTCAGAGAGGCTTCCCAAAAAGGCAGACATCTGTGAAGCACAGAGCAGTGAGTAGAGGTCAAACTGACTTCAGGGATGGGCTTCATTCCAGAAAGCAGGAACAGGGTGAGCAGAGGAATACAATTTTTAAATGGTATTTAAGAGCTACAGTAAGGTTTCTAGAGAGGTAGTTGCTGACATTCATGGGCTCAAATGACAAAGGCCTTGACCATCTTTCTTGAAAACACACTTTTTACTTTTCAACAGGATGCCCTACTGTTCACACTCCTCTCCCAGTTATACTTCCTAAAGTTCAACACTACCCTTATCAGAGATTAGTTGTGCAACTATAGGTGGATGGACTGTTCTTGACCCTGAGGTTCTTTGGGGTCTTTAGAAGGCAATGTAGTTGCAGCGTGAAATGAATTCTTCTACTTAGCATCAGCTCAGTAACTTTGTTCCCTTGGGTGAATTTTGATTAAAGGGACACTAAGCAAGTGCTGAACATTATCTTCTGCAATTCTGGAAAGGCTTTCTATGGGGATTTCCTATAGGCAGTGGGGGACGTAGTCTGGATGGAGCCTGAAAGTGGAGGTGAACTCAAGGCAATCTTAACTTTGTCTTCATAGAGAGAGAGGAGTGAAGAACAGATAAGGCACAGGGGTAAAAATCTGGACCATCACCAAGGGCTAAAAGAACGTGTGTGTGTGTGTTTTCAAGTAGCTAGGTTTCCAGTTTTATGTTTGGCATAATACCAAATCTTGAGGAAAAGTAACAGAATATCTCACAAATTAGATTCCCTCAAACTACCAAAGTGGACAAAGAAGGAATGGCATGGAAAAGATACAGAGTATCAGTCAGAACTGAGAGGAAAAATTAAGGGAGGAAAAAAAGAACTTTGCTCTTTTACATATACACACACACCCCTCATAGTACTTGAAAGTATATTGTTAAAAATAAATGCAAATGAACCTAAAGAGAAAAGTGAATTTACTACATAAAAATTAATTGACTCAATTTGCATTTTTTATTAAAATCATTAATAGCAATTGCAACCAATTGATTTATTGTTTTGCACACACAATCATCTGATCACCCATATAAATGAATTTCAATTGTGAATTTCACAATCCTTCCCTTCTTAATATACTACAGGCACCCTTGGTATCAGTGTATATGTACTCACAGGGCATTTCTTCACTCTTTATCACTTTCAGCTAAAGATTGAAAGAAAGAAAGGGAAAGTAGGACCTATAAGAGGACCTGAAAGAATAGAAAACATCCTGCCCTTCCTCTGACCTTGGAGAGAAAAATCTGGACTTATAGAAAACACAGGGTTACTTTCACCCCTCTCTCCTTGTGCCCTCACATCCACTCCAGAAGGGCAATTCGGTTTACTTTATTTCTGAGATTTAACAACAGGCCGGTGAGATTCAAAATGTTTATGCTTCAAGCGAGAGAACCTTTTTCATTGTTTGCCAATCTGTGTCAGATTTAATCTAGATCTGTAAACACGAGTACATTTTCGATTCTGATGCAATTTCCTTAAATTTGCCCTTACAGAGGAGGCTTTTTGCTATTGTTGTTTTCTCTCTTTTCTTTTTTTTATTTTTTTGGTAACCTAAGAGAAAAAAAAAAAAAAATCCCTGAACCAATTGGTCAATCGATTAACAAATTAACTGCTAAATAATGGATTGGGCCCTGTCGACATGGTGACAGGGTGCCCAGAATAAAATATGTCTCTACAATACTTCTTTGAACACATGCCTAACAAAGCAACACTTGCTTTTCCTAACTAGTTTACACAAACGCCTAGAAACCAAATAGAAAAAACATGGGCTGATAATATTTTATCATTCATACAAGCTGAACAGAAATGGGCTTTACATTGAGAAATGAACAAAACTCGTTTTCCTTCAAATTAAATTTTAATGTAGCAGAACTTTACATGATCCTTTGAACATAAATAAATGTATGAAGACAACAAAATATTTTCCACTGCTAATTATACCATTTATACTGAACATGGTGTAAAAGTATACAAGAAATAACGTTACTAAGTAGACAAAAAAATTAGAGTGAAAGGAACTGGAGAAGGGAGGGGAGAATGACAGGTCCATATAATGAAGTTTGTGTTATGTAAGAATTATCCTCTACAATGTTTCAAGTCGTGGTTATTTACTTAAAGGCTTTTAGTCTGGAATAATGATGATATGAATAATCATCAGAAACCAACGCTGTAGCTTAGAAACCTAGTCAGAAAGGATGCAACATGGCAAAAAGAAGGAGCTGTCTATTAAAAGGAGGACATTTAGGACTGCTCTTTACTGATAATATTCACACAAGTTCTGCAAAGAACATCACAGAGGAGAACAGTGCTTTCTCTTCGATCCACATTCTCCATTCATTTGGGATTGTTCAGGCTGGTGGTTTTGAGGGGTGCTTGTGGATTAAGGTTGGAAGAAAATTTCAAATTGTCAATATGTACTATTTTCTCAGGCTGGATTTTCAAGCATTGTTCACACTGTACAAAAATCAGTTGACTGTTGGAGAATTAGGTTGTGAAGCAGTTGATTGGCTTGAATAGCCAGAAATAACCTTTAAAAATTCCTCTCTTTATTAAGTTTGACCCATTTTTATTCAATAAGGGTTACTGAATACTTTCTGCACAGCCTGGCTCTCTGTGTGTGTATGTGAAGGAGTTTGGGCATGGCCCAAGAGAATAAGGCTTACATCACCCATAGAACCACAAGGAATATATTGAGAGATAAGATAAATAGATATAAAATAATGAGAAAAGATACCAGTCAGAATATGATAGGCATTTGATTTTGGTATTGACTTTATCTTGGTGTTGGTATAGGATAGAAAGTGAACAAATTTTGGAGTGAACTGATTTAGGATTAATTATTAGTTCACAAAAATTGTGCTTCCACTGAGAAGGCTAGATTGCCTTAACAAAATTTTTAGTGCACCTAAAAGTAGTGTGGTAATAATAAGAAATTGCATAATTACCAGGGAGAATGTAGGAGAGGGCTGAACTTGGCATTTAGAGTCCCGTTTTCATTAAAGGCATTTATCAGGTCCCTAAGGAATGACCAAAAATTTTGGAGGTAGATCTAAACCTCTGACAGCCTCTCAGGACAGCACAAAGCTCTGTGTGTGTGTGTGTGTGTGTGTGTGTGTGTGTGTGTGTTAGAGACAAAACTAACAGAATAATCAATAAATACCTTGAGAATCTGATTAAGACAAAGAGAGGACACCAATAATTAACATCAGGAATAAGGCACAGAACATCAATACAGACTCCAGAAACATTAAAATAATCATATGAAGATATTCCAAATACATTTTTGTCAATACATTTTAGAATTTATATGAAATAAAAAAAATAGAAAAACACAACTCATCCAAATGGACATATGCAATATTTTAAGAAAATTTGAAACCCAGATGGTTTCATGACTTAATTCTACCTAAACCCTTAATGAAGAAATAATGCCTGAATTCTTAATGGAAGTCAAAAAATGATACCCTAGAAGAAAAAAATGGGTAAATTTGATTAAAAAGGAGTATTCAAATATTTAAAAAGGCAATTCACTTCATGAAAAATGACAGTTGAAGATCTTGATTTTAGAACATATTTAAAAATCTAGAGCATATTCTACAAATCAATAGGAACAATACTAGCCGCTTAAAAGAAAGGTTAGCTAAGGATTTAAATTGGTATTTCAGATAAGAGAATGTAGAAGGTAGGAGAAAATATTCAACCTTACTACTATCAGGGAAATGAGAGTTAAAATCAAAATTACTGCTATGATCATATGTCAATACCTAAAATTGAAAATAATAGCAATATAAGATATTAGGAAGGATTTGTTGCACAAGCAAGTCTCCTACAGTGCTAGTGGGAGCATAAATTAGTGAAAATCTTTCATCAAACTCTTTGGCATCATCCAGCAAAATTGGAAATATACATTCTTTTTATCTTGGCAACTCCACTGCTAAGCACACATCCAGCAGAAATCACTGCAATTTGCATCAAGACACAAGTACCAAAAATGTTTGGAGCAGCATTTTCACAGTAGTTGAAAACAGGAAAACATCCAAACATCCTTTAATGGCAGATTGAAATAATACCTTGTGATTTAAGTCACACAAAGCAATAACAGGAAGCACAGAAAATAAACGAACTACAATACAACTATGTCTAACAACGTAGATGAACCCCCTCAAAAGACAATATTAAGGAAAGATACCAGATAGAAAATAGTTCATGTTACAAGACATGATTCATGTAAATGTCAAAGCATATAGATCTTAACTATAGTCTTTACTGATCTATGCTTCTGTGATAAAATGATGAAGAAAAATTATTTTGTTCAACTACTGACAATCCTGGAGGAAGTAAAGTGCCCCAATTGAAAGGGAGAAGCTCTATACAGTCAGCAAAAACAAGACCAGGAGCTGACTGTGGCTGAGATCATGAACTCCTTATTGCCAAATTCAGACTTAAACTGAAGAAAGTAGGGAAAACCACCAGACCATTCAGGTATGACCTAAATCAAGTCCCTTATGACTATAAAGTGGAAGTGAGAAATAGATTTAAGGGCCTAGATCTGATAGACAGAGAGACTGATGAACTATGGGCGGAGGTTTGTGACATTGTACAGGAGACAGGTATCAAGACCATCCCCATGGAAAAGAAATGCAAAAAGGCAAAATGGTTGTCTGAGAAGGCCTTACAAATAGCTGTGAAAAGAAGGGAAGTGAAAAGCAAAGGAGAAAAGGAAAGATATTCCCATTTGAATGCAGAGTTCCAAAGAATAGCCAGGAGAGATAAGAAAACCTTCCTCAGCAATCAATACAAAGAAATAGAGGAAAACAACAGAATGGGAAAGACTAGAAATCTCTTCAAGAAAACTAGAGATACCAAGGGAACATTTCAGGCAAAGATGGGTTCGATAAAGGACAGAAATGGTATGGACCTAACAGAAGCAGAAGATATTAAGAAGAGGTGGCAAGAATACACAGAAGAACTGTACAAAAAAGATCTTCATGACCCAGATCATCACAATGGTGTGATCACTCACCTAGAGCCAGGCATCCTGGAATGTGAAGTCAAGTGGGCCTTAGAAAGCAGCACTACAAACAAAGCTAGTGCAGGTGATGGAATTCCAGTTGAGCTGTTTCAAATCCTGAAAGATGATACTGTTTAAGTGCTGCACTCAATATGCCAGCAAATTTGGAAAACTCAGCAGTGGCCAAAGGACTGGAAAAGATCAGTTTTCATTCCAATCCCTAAGAAAGGCAATCCCAAAGAATGCTCAAACTACCGCACAATTGCACTCATCTCACACACTAGTAAAGTAATGCTCAAAATTCTCCAAGCCAGGCTTCAGCAATACGTGAACCTTGAACTTCCAGATGTTCAAGCTGGTTTTAGAAAAGGCAGAGAAACCAGAGATCAAATTGCCAATATCTGCTAGATCATCAAAAAAGCAAGAGAATTCCAGAAAAACATCTATTTCTGCTTTATTGACTATGCCAAAGCCTTTGACTATGTGAATCACAACAAACTGTGGAAAATTCTAAAGGAGATGGGAATACCAGACCACCTGACCTGCCTCTTGAGAAACCTGTATGCAGATCAGGAAGCAACAGTTAGAATTGGACATGGAGCAACAGACTGGTTCCAAATAGGAAAAGGAGTATGTCAAGGCTGTATATTGTCACCCTGCTTATTTAACTTATATGCAGAGTATATCATGAGAAACGCTGGGCTGGAAGAAGCACAAGCTGGAATCAAGATTGCCGGGAGAAATATCAATAACCTCAGATATGCAGATGACACCACCTTTATGGCACAAAGTGAAGAGGAACTAAAAAGCCTCTTGATGAAAGTGGAAGAGGAGAGTGAAAAAGTTGGCTTAAAGCTTAACATTCAGAACACTAAGATCATGGCATCTGGTCCCATCACCTCATGGGAAATAGATGGGGAGACAGTGGAAACAGTGTCAGACTTTATTTTTGGGGGCTCCAAAATCACTGCGGATGGTGACTGCAGCCATGAAATTAAAAGACGCTTACTCTTTGGAAGGAAAGTTATGACCAACCTAGACAGCATATTAAAAAGCAGAGACATTACTTTGCCAACAAAGGTCCATCTGGTCAAGGCTATGGTTTTTCCAGTGGTCATGTATGGATGTGAGAGTTGGACTGTGAAGAAAGCTGAGTGCCGAAAAATTGATGCTTTTGAACTGTGGTGTTGGAGAAGACTCTTGAGAGTCTCTTGAACTACAAGGAGATCCAACCAGTCCATCCTAAAGGAGGTCAGTCCTGAATGTTCATTGGAAGGACTGATGCTGAAGCTGAAACTCCAGTACTTTGGCCACCTCACGGGAAGAGCTGACTCATTGGAAAAGCCCCTGATGCTGGGAGGGATTGGGGGCAGGAGGAGACGGGGATGACAGAGGATGAGATGGCTGGAAGGTGTCACCAACTCGATGGATATGAGTTTGAGTAAACTCCGGGTGTTGGTGATGGAAAGGGAGGCCTGGCCTGCTGCGATTCATGGGGTCGCAAAGATTTGGACATGACTGAGCAACTGAACTGACTGACTGAACTGAGAGGTTACATAGGTGTTTATATTGTGATACATCTATCAAATTGTGATAAAACTATCCATGTTTTGCAAACTATACAGTTTCTGTGTGCATTATAATTCACACATGCACAAACATTTAAACAAATATATATATTTTTAAATATCTATATAATGGAAGACCCCATAAGCCTTGGATTCTTCATATATAATAAAGTGATAAGAAGGTTTACTACTCAAAGCTTCTAGGACATGTGAGTGAGATAATTACCCAACACAGACTAAACACTCAACTGTTTAGAAAAGTAGGTCATTCATAAAGGTGAGACTTCTTCACATTTATTAAAATCAAAAGGGAAAAGTGATGAGTTAAATTACATGCCTAAACAAAGATAAGATCTAGTTTTTGTTTGTTTTGCTTTAAAATCTGATTAATTCAGTCAAGGACATGTTTGGATGCATGTCTATCAAGAGTGTGTGAGTGAGGATACCTGTGGTTGAGTAAAAATATATCCAAATGATTATGAAAATATTTCACAAGGAAAAAATTCTTATGTGAAACATGAATGGTTATTTGCATCTCAATTCTAACAAAGTAGCCTAAAAAGGACAAAGCTTTGGTCCAATATCTTTACTGTTTAGCCACTGGGTCATCAAAAAGAGGCAAAAATTTGGAGTTACCCGATTATCCTTACCTTTATTCTTTATCTCACATCCCACATCCAATCTATCAGAAAATCCTTTGGCATTATCTCTAAAATACATCAAGGATTCAATGGATTTTCTTTCCCAAATATCTGTATCACATAATATCCCTCACTTTCTTAGGTCTTTACTCAAATTTCTCCTTATTCAAGATGGCTACCCTGAGAACCCTGTCGAAAACACTTGAGTCACCTTTGTCTCACCTCTCTCTCCCTTGACCCCTCACCTTCTAATCGCCAGATATTTTCTGCAGTTATTTGCTCAACTATTTGCTACTTTCTTTCTTAAGATTCTTAAGATTTCTTAAAATTCTTAAATTTCTTAAAATCTTAAAATTCTTAAGAAACCAAGAATTTTTTTCTTTTGTCCTCTGGATGATGGTATCAGTGCCTAAAATAATAACCAGAATGTGGCTCATGTCCCCCCAAATGTATTGAATGGATGAATATGGAGTGGATTCAAGTTCTGCACAAGATCTCTGTTAACAATTCACTTTGAAAATCCATCAGTTCCAACTCTCCTACATTATTACATCAGGTGGATTACTCTGGATTTATCTAATTCAACTCAAGTCACTCCATGTCTATGCTTTGCTGCTGCTGTTGCTAAGTGGCTTCAGTTGTGTCCGACTCTGTGTGACCCCATAGAGGGCAGCCCACCTGGCCCCTCTGTCTATGCTTTACACTCATACAAACACAGAGAAACACAGGAAAAATCTGCCTTTACCTAACCATGATGCATATTTCTACTCGAAAGCAATAAATAATTAGGTAAGGTCTCAAAATGTTAATAGCTGTTCAAGCAGATAGTGCTGTCTCAAGGAGTGACCACTTAATGAATCACCACTACCAAAGAGGTCAATGAGGCCAGTCCCAGATGTGTCATGTTATTTCAAACTCATCCACAAATGAGCACATTAATATTAACAGGCAGATTGCAAATTTTTATATTTATGTAAAACTGATTTGGGGAAACTACACGACTGGGAGGTGTTATGAACATTTCTACAGTCTGGTCTCCTGCAAATTAAGCCGTTTTGGGGTCATTACTTACATGATATTAGAGAATCTGGTTTTCAACTTTTCTCTGTGAAAAAATTTTTTAAAGTAAAGCAATATTGACATTGAGCTTCAGGAGATTTTGTTGATAAGCAGCTACCAAGCCTAATTCAAAATCATTTCATCAAATGGAAGACATGTTTCTAGGAAACAATTGTGTCATAACAGCAACTTGTGTGTTTCTTAAACTCTGCCTTATCTAGATTTAGAAGATAATGCGTTTCTTGATTGGAGTGGTTCTTCTGGAGACAACTTAGCATGTGACAACTTCATAACTTAGAACATGAAGTGTCCTCTGACTCTATATTCTGATTGTCATTCACAAACCTCCACAAACTTTGGACCAAAATGACGTATTTTTTCCTTTCCCAGACAGATCTGTTTCCAAATGCATTGTTGCACCAGGATCAGAAGAGTTCTTCTTCAAATGAGTCTATTTCTTTTTGACTTCTTGCCTTCTAGTTTTTCTGTCTTCCTTATCTCTCTTTCTTTCTCCCCTTTTTAATGCATCTTGTCTTGTCTCCCCTTCATTCATTGTCTTACCACTTTTCACTTAATCTTTTTTCCTCCTGTGATTTCCACTAAGGCAATAAAAAAGCATGTAGTAAAATGTACATTTGAAATAGTAATATACTATATTACTAATAATAAAACCAGCCCATAAGGAAAGAGAAAAGACAAGATATGAAGCTAAAGTTATCTACCTAGTTGCCATGACCTAAGTCAGATTGGCCTTGGAGATATTTTAGAACAAAGGTAAATATGAAGAAATAATTTTAAAATCACTCATCATCTTAAGATCAGTGAAACCCATTTATATATATATATTGGTCTATGTTGCTTGAGTTTATGTTTAACTATGTATGGTAGATAGTGTAATGCAAAAGCTATACATAATGTATATAGTTTCATGCAAAGATAAGCATAATAAAGGACAGAAATAGTATGCACCTAATAGAAGCAGAAGATATTAAGAAGAGGTGGCAAGAATACACAAAAGAACTATAGAAAAAAGATCTTAATGACTCAGATAACTGTCATGGTGTGGTCACTCACCTAGAGCCAGATATCACGCAGTGTGAAGTCAAGTGGGCCTTAGGTAGCATCACTGTGAACAAAGCTAGTGGAGGTAATAGAATTTCAGCTAAGCTATTTCAAATCCTAAAGCTGATGCTTTAAAGTGCTGCACTCAATATGCCAGCAAATTTGGAAAACTCAGCAGTGGCCAAAGGACTGGAAAAGGTCAGTTTTCATTCGAATACCAAAGAAAGGCAATGCAATGACAAAGAATGTTCAAATTATCATCCAATTGCACTCATTCTAAATAATAGCGAAGTAATGCTCAAAATCCACCAAGCTAGGCTTCAACAGTATGTGAACCAAGAACTTACAGATGTACAAGCTGGATTTAGAAAAGGCAGAGGAACCAGAGATCAAATTGCCAACATCCACTGGATCATAGAGAAAGCAAGAAAATTCCAAAAAAAAGAATCTACTTCTGCTTCATTGACTATGCTAAAGCCTTTGACTGTGTGTTGTGGTGGATTAGTCACTAAGTCATGTCCAACTCTTGCAACATCATGGACTATAGCCCTCCAAGTTCCTCTGTCCATGGGATTCTCCAGGCAAGAATACTGGAATCCTTTGCCATTTCCTTCTCCAGGGGATCTTCCTAACCTAGGAATCAAACCTGGGTCTCCTGCATTGCAGGCGGATTCTTTACAAACTGAACTACAAGGGAAGCCACCTTTTGACAGTGTGGATCACAACAAACTGTGAAAAATTCTTAAAGAGATGGAAATATCAGATCACCTCACCTGCCTTATGAAAAACCTGTATGTAGGTCAAGAAGCAGCAGTTAGAACCAAACATGGAATAAGAAATTGAATTGGGAAAGGAATAAGTCAAGGCTATATATTGTCACCCCACTTATTTAACTTATGTGCGGAGCACATCATGTGAAATGCCAGACTAGATGAAGCATGAACTGGAATCAAGATTGCCCAGAGAAATATCGACAACCTCAGATATGCAGATGACAAGAGCCTCTTGATGAAGGTGAAAGAGGAGAGTGAAAAAGCTGGCTTAAAACTCAACATTCAAAAAATGAAATTGGGTCATCTGGCCCCATCACTTCATGGCAAATAGACGGGGAAACAAAGGAAACAGTGATGGACTTTACTTTCTGGACTCCAAAATCACTGCTGACAGTGACTGCAGCCATGAAATTAAAAGATGCTTGCTGCTTGGAAGAAAAGCTATGACAAACCTAAACAGTATATTAAAAAGCAGAGGCATTCATTTTCTGGCAAAGGTCCATATAGTTAAAGCTATGGTTTTTCCAGTAGTCCTGTATGCATGTGAGAGTTGGACCATAAATGAGGGTGAGCGCTGAAGAACTGATGCTTTTGAAAAGTGTTGCTGGAGAAGAATGTTGAGAATCCCTTGTAGAGCAAGGAGATCAAACCAGTCAATCCTAAGGAAAATCAACCCTGAATATTAATGGGAAGGACTGATGCTGAAGCTCCAACAATTTGGCCACCTGTTTCAAAGATTTGGCTCAGTAGAAAAGACCCTGTTGCTGGGAAAGATAGAAGGCAGGAGGAGAAGGAGATGACAGAGGATGAGCTGGTTGGATGGTATCACCGTCTCAATGGATATGCGTTTGAGGAAGCTCTGGGAGATGGTGAAGGACAGGGAAGCCTGGTGTGCTACAGTCCATGGGGTTGCAAAGATGACTGAGCAACTGAACAATAACATAATACATAATGTATTGTAACATAGCCTCAAATTATACAGAATTTTCACTGTGGCTTTATGGAACAAAGAGATAGACAAAGTCAAAGGCATGATTTTTTTTTTTTTTAGTTTGAATCATGTTAGTCATCTTTTTTTTATGGGACCATAAAGGACCCAGAATTGCTAAAACTATCCTGGGCAGGGGGGTGGACAAAGGACCCAAAAAACAAAGCAGGAGGTATAACTCTACCAGAATTTAGACAATACTACAAAGCTACAGCAATGAAAACAGTGGAGTACTGGCATAAAAATAGGCATAAGGATCAATGGACCAGAATAAAGAGACCAGAAATAAACCCACACCTATGGTCAATTAATCTTTGACAGGAAGGCAGGAATATAAAATGGGGAAAAGACAACCACTTCATCAAGTGGTACTGGGAAATTGGACAGCTGCATGTAAATCAGTGAAGTTAGAACACAATGTCATACCATATACAAAAATAAATGCAAAATGGTTTAAGATATTAAGCATCAATCATGACATCATAACACTCCTAGAAGAGAGCAAAGGCAAAATATTCTCTGACATAAATTGTACCAATGTTTTCGGGGTCCGTCTACCTAGGCAATAGAAATAAAATAAAAAATAAACAAATAGGACCTAATCAGACTTAGAAACTTTTGCATAGTGAGGGAAACCATAAACAAATTAAAAGACAACATATGGAAAGGGAGAAAATATCTGCATATGCAATAGACAAGAACTCAATCTCCAAAATATACAAACAGCTCATACAACTCAACAGCAACAACAAAACAACTCAATCAAAAAATGGGCAGGAGACCTTAACAGACATTTGTCTCCAAAGAAGACCTAAGGATTACCAGTAGAAACATGGAAAAATGCTCAACATCACTATTTAAGAGAAATGCAAATCAAAACTTCAGTGAGGAACCAGTTAGAATGGCCATCAGTAAAAAGTCTACATGTCTACACACAACAAATGCTGGAGAGTGTGTGAAGAAAAGGGAACTCTCCTACATTGTTGGTGGGTACATGAGTTGGTATAGACTCTATGGAAAGCAGTATGGAAGTTCCTCAGAAAACTAAAAATAGAATTACCGTATGATCCAGTAATCCCATTCCTGGGCATATACTCAGACAAAACTATAAGCAAAAAGATACATGTGTCCCTATGTTCAAATAAGCACTGTTCACAGTAACCAAAACATGGAAACAACACAAATGTCCATCAACAGATGAATGGATAAAGTCATTCGTTTACTCAGTCATTAAAAAGGAACAAAATAATGTCATCTGCAGCAACATGGATGCAACTAGAGAATATTATACTAAGAGAAGTAAGTCAGAAAGAGAAAGATGATTATCATATCACTTATATGTAGAATTTAAAATATAGCACAAATGACCTATCTAGAGGAAAACAATAGAATGGGAAAGACTAGAGATCTCTTCAAGGAAATTAGAGATACCAAGGGAACATTTCATGCAAAGATGGGTTCAATAAAGGACATAAATGGTATGCACCTAACAGAAACAAGATATTAAGAAGAGATGGCAAGGATACACAGAAGAACTATACAAAAAAGATCTTCATGACCCAGATAATCATGATGGTGTGATCACTCACCTAGAGCCAGACATCCTGGAATGTGAGGTCAAGTGGGGCTTAGGAAGTATCACTACAAAGAAAGCTAGTGAAGGTAATAGAATTCCAGTTGAGCTATTTCAAATCCTAGATGATGGTGCTGTGTCAGTTTTCATTCCAATCCCAAAGAAAGGCAATGTCAAAGAATGCTTAAACTACCACACAATTGCACTCATCTCACACACTAGTAAAGTAATGCTCAAAATTCTCCAAGCCAGGCTTCAGCAATACGTGAAATGTGAACTTCCAGATGTTCAAACAGGTTTTAGAAAAAGCAGAGGAACCAGAGATCAAATTACCAACATCCACTGGATCATCGAGACAGCGAGAGTTCCAGAGAAACATCTATTTCTGCTTTATTGACTATGCCAAAGACTTTGACTGGGTGAATCACAATAAACTGTGGAAAATTCTAAAGGAGATGGGAATACCAGACCACCTGACCTGCCTCTTGAGAAACCTGTATGCAGGCCTCAGGAAGCAACAGTTAAAACTGGACATGGAGCAACAGACTGGTTCCAAATAGGAAAAGGAGTATGTCAAGGCTGTATATTGTCACCCTGCTTATTTAACTTATATGCAGAGTACATCATGAGAAACACTGGGCTGGGAGAAGCACAAGCTGGAATCAAGCTTGCCGGGAGAAATATCAATAACCTCAGATATGCAGATGACACCACCCTTATGGCAGAAAGTGAAGAGGAACTAAAAAGCCTCTTGATGAAAGTGAAGGAGGAGAGTGAAAATATTGGCTTGAAGCTCAACATTCATAAAACTAAGATCATGACATCCAGTCCCATCACTTCATGGCAAATAGATTGGGGAAACAGTGGCTGACTTTATTTTGGGGAGCTCAAAGATCACTGCAGATGGTGATTGCAGCCATGAAATTAAAAGATGCTTACTCCTTGGAAGGAAAGTTATGACCAACCTAGATAGCATATTAAAAACATTACTTTGCCAACAAAGGTCCATCTGGTCAAGGCTGTGGTTTTTCCAGTGGTCATGTATGGATGTGAGAGTTGGACTATAAAGAAAGCTGAATGCCAAAGAATTGATTCTTTTGAACTGTGGTGTTGGAGAAGACTCTTGAGAGTCCCTTGGACTGCAAGGAGATCCAACCAGTCCATCATGAAGGAGATCAGTCTTGGGTTTTCATTGGAAGGACTGATGCTGAAACTGAAACTCCAGTACTTTGGCCACCTGATGCAAAGAGCTGACTCATTTGAAAAGACCCTGATGCTGGGAGGGATTGGGGGCAGGAGGAGAAGGGGACGACAGAGGATTAGATGGTTGGATGGTATCACCGACTCAATGGACATGCGTTTGGGTAGACTCTGGGAGTTGGTGATGGACAGGCAGGCCTGGCATGCTGTGGTTCACAGGGTCGCAAAGAGTCGGACATGACTGGCAACTGAACTAAACTGAACTGAACAAGACAGAACAGATTCATACACATAGAGAACAGACTTGTGGTTGGTAAGGGAGAATAGGGAGGGAAAGGGATGGACTGGTAGTTTGGGACTGGTAGATGCAAATCACTACATTTAGAATGGATAAACAGCAAGGTCCTATTGTTTATTACAGGGGACTGTATTCAATGTCTTGTGGTAAACCACAATGGAAAAGAATATAAAAAAAAAAAAAAGAATGTGTATATGTGTAAAAAAGAAATACAATAGATTTTTCATAAAAAAAAAAAGTCTTTTGTTTAGGGTTTGGATTATCATGTGGGGAGCTCAAAAGAATTACATGGGGAGATCTTTAGAAACAGATTTCAGGCTCCAATCTAAACTTTATTAAATCAGTCTTTAGAAAGGATCATTGGTGTCCCTGGTGACTGCCTGCAATGCAAGAGAACCAAATTTGATCCCTGGGTCAGAAGATCCCCTGAAGAAGGGAACAGCAACCCACTTCAGTATTCTTGCCTGAAGAATCCCATGAACTGAGGAGCCTGGTTGGCTACAGTCTGTGGAGTACCAAAGAGTCAGACACGACTGAGTGACTAACACATGCATACATACACCCACACCCACACACACACACATGCATACTTTCATAAGTAATTTCAAGTATCTTTCTGGAAGTTTTTGAAAATCTTCGATTCAATAAAGTGAAAAAGCATTAGTCACTAGTCGTGACTGACTCTTTGCAACCCCATGGACTATAGTCTGCCAGTCTCCTCTGTTCATGGGATTCTCCAGGTGAGAATACTGGAGTGGGTTGACATTCTCTTTTCAAGGGGATCTTCCTGACCTATGGGTCAAACTTGGGTCTCTGGCATTGCAGGCAGATTCTTTGCAATCTGAGCCACCAGGACATGTTTTTCCTCAGCTGCCTTGCCTTAGAGTTGTGATGTTCTATTTGTTTGTTCCATTTGTTTATCAAAGGCCTTGGTCTCCAGCAATTTTACAGGCACCCCTTTCAATAAAACCACTTGGTGTCCATGAGCCCATTGTGTGTATACCACAGCCTCAGCGTCATTAATGCAGAAAAGGTGGTATGAATGGAAAGGAAGGCATACACGCTCCCTGACCCAATCTCTTTCATGAACTGAGTTTGCTCTGAGAGGGACCTTGCATGTATGGGTGCTAAGTTGCATCAGTCATGTCCGACTCTGTGCAACCCTATGGACTATAACCTGCCAGGATCCTCTGTCCATGGGACTCTTCAGGCAACAACTGTGGAGTGGGTTGCCATGCCCTCCTGCAGGGGATCTTCCCAACCAAGGGTTTGAACCCATGTCTCTTATGTGTCCTGCATTTGCAGTCTGGTTCTTTACCACTAGTACCACCTGGGGAGCCCATGAGATGCATCTTATCCTCACCCCAAACTCTCATTTCATAGTTGAGAAAACTTGGCTTCTAGATATACACCATGACAGGCCCAAAGTCAAAAGATTCAATACTAGCAGAGATAGGATGAAACCCCAGGAGATCAAGTTATCAGCACAGCGTCCTTGCCCCTGCTCCACACTGGGCCCGTGAATACCTGAGCACCCTTCTGTAGCCAGTGCCTTATATTTCTTATGTTTCACCAGGAGCTCCACTGTCTCTGGAGGTGCAGTATTAGCTCCCTCTGTGACCATCTCCCTGTGTTTCTTTTATTCTCCTGTTCTTTGAACACTCTGAGAGAAAATATGTATTTGTTCTCCTCATTTTGCATTTGTTTCTCAACTTCCTTCAGCTCTGCCAGTGTGATTCCTGCTGCTATCTGTGAGGGGCTTTCTTCTTCCCAACATTTAAAATATCTTTGTGTAACTCAGAGAGCCATGCAAAATGTCTCTATTGAAATTCAAAACCCAACCAGGCTGACCTCATTTCAAAATAAGACCAAATCTCAAGCCATGAAGGGATTTTTATTCAAGCCATCCTTTTACATATTTTTATTTATTTGTATGAAAATAGTTTTTCCTGTGGATATTTTGTAGCTGTGTGAGGTATTTTAGAGTGCTCATGAGAAAGGGGCTTGAAAACGCCCTATATTTGTATATAAACTTATGCATATGCAAATTCACACACACTCACAGTAAGTGCTATTTACAATGAAACTCCGAGACCCACTATAACATTATGAATCTTGGGCTGATCACTGACTAAGCTAGCTTTCCATGGCTCTCAGTCCACCTAAGGAATGCACCAAGTATTACTTTGATGTTAAGTCCAAGCAGGAGAAAAGTTAATGGCAGAATAATGTGGTAAGGAGTACTAGATTTTAAGCTGCCTTTTCTAACAGACCTCCAATGTTATCTATATTCATCAATTGATGAAGGGGAATGAAACCTCTTTCTCCACCCGGGAGCATGTTTTGACTCATCAGCCAACCATGGTATTTGTCACAGGAACTGTTACTTTCATATCTATGGTCTGGTTAAAAATGCACTTCAGACCCACCCCTGGCCAATGACAATGAGAAGAAATCCAGGTTGTTTTTGGCAAAGCTGTCCTTGTCCCTAAAAAAAAGTGACTTGAAAGAGATTATCTCTCTCCTGGTTTCTGGTTTTAGATGCAAAGTTTGGAAAAAATTTGTTTTGCTACTTGGCCCAAAGGCACAGGATTCTGCCTCTAGTCTTTCCCTAACTTTCAGTCCAAGCACCCTAATTTATTGGTATTAACTCTTCCACTGTTCAGGGAGAATTCGTGCTCAGAGTTCTCCTGCCATGATCAGCAGTTGATATGTATGTTCATATGTCTATTGTTGTCTCTATCTATCCAATCGGTGTCAATATCAATATTTATATATGTATATCACCATACTTGGGGCCCGTGAACAGAGGTTAAAAAAAAAAAAAAAAAGTGCACTCTTCCAATCAAATTCCCAGACAGGAACTTAGAATTGGGGAAATCAGCATGCTCAGGTCTAAGATTCTTCTGAAATGTTATGTAAATTTGGGGCTAAGAGATCCAAGATAGACTGCCCTTGTTCATACTCGAGTTATGTGAAATTGAAAAATCAATGATGGGAATTATCTGATGGTTCAGTGGTAAAGAATCTGCCTGCCAACGAAGATGATGGGAGTTTGGTCCCTGATTCAGGATGATCCGATATGCCATGGAGCAATGAAGCCGTGGGCCACAACTACTGAGTCTGTGCTCTGGAGTCGAGGAGCTGCAACTACTGAAGACTGCGTGCCTTAAAGACTTTGCTCCACAACAGTCGCTGCAGTGAGACGCCTGCACAATGCAACCAGAAAATAGCCCCCACTTGCCATAGCCAGAAAAGCTCACATGGCAACAATTACCCAGCACAGCCAAAATTAAATAAACAAGTCAATAAATAAATAAAAACTCTCAAAACGTTAATGATGGCAGGTCAGAAGAGGAGGAAAGAGTAATGGCAGAGCTAATTCCCAGGAAGAGAAACATAAGAGAGAATTTTCCTGGCACATAGTAAGTACTCAATAAGTATGTTAATATTTAATAGTAAATGCCAGTTGTTTATATCTTCTTCACAGTGTATCTTACGTATACTGTAAAAATGAACTCTGGGGTCCTAAGACAGCTTTTTCAAAACTGGTTCCTACTTTGTTTAAGCAAATATTTCTAAAGGTGGTCTCTGGATTAACAAGATTTCCTCCTGATCCTGCTCACATAACCATGGCCAGAACAAGCTGAGTGTGGGAGCTGCAGGCTGCTGTTTCTGTCCACCCAGGCTCTGCTTCAGAGGACAAGCAAACAATTCTTGAAGGCCAGTCATTAGAAATTATTTTTCTAAAGTATACTGCAAGAACATCATAAAAATTTATGCTCACAGTACCAAAAAAAAAAAAAAATAGACTTTAAAAATGAAGTATATGTGTAGGCAATGAGTATCAAAAATACCCATATGGTGACTAAAGATAGATTATAAAACAGCATCAAATGAAGACAGAAATGGGATATTTTGTGATAACATCAGACTTGTTAAGGAGGTAATATCACACTCATTATAAAATGGGTTAAAACATTGGAATATAAAGTAAAAATTGCATCTGAAATTCCAAATTGATGTGTATTTTGGGTTTAAATTACTCCTCCTCTATCTTTATAAAAGCATTGCCTCTGTCCCTACATATGCAGCAATAATTATATCTTTATATTCCTTTTAAAGGGTATCAGAAGCAAGGACAAATAGAAAAATAGCTATAAAAATGGCATGACGATGTCCTTTTAAATTATGTAAACCTCGTTTATGTAATAGTGTCACTGAACAAATAATCAGTTGGTTGAGGAAGATTAGTGTCTGTAATTATTTATTCATTTTAATGTTTGTTATTAAGCTTTCCTTTTGCTATTTGTGGCCATTATATGATGAAAGATCAATACAGAGAAGATGAGAAAGTGTGTAGATGATGGCTAATTATCAGAAAAGAGAAAGGTAGGCAGATGTCTGGCTTCCTGCTGATAATCCCACTCTTCATCTCACAAATGTTTCTCTAGTTAACATTTTCCTTGCCTTGAGACAATACAGAAGGATAGCAGTTGTCTTGTTCCTTTCCCTGTAGGTTGAGCACCTTACCGCCCAGGTTTATGAGGCTATCTGTCTGCCCCCTTTCCTTTGTACTCCCAAACACTGCGTGCCACTTAACATAAGCACTCAACAATATTGGCTGAATGAATAATAAGTGAACAGGAAACACATGGGGAAGAATTGTATCCCATCTAACAGATGTGAAATTCACATCAGCCTTTTAAATGCCCTGAGAAGGCCTGCAGTAAAAGAAGCCTGCTTAGTTTATGTAAAGTTGGTATCACCAAATGATTGTTTCCTTCTGTTTATTGGTTATAATTCAGGGAAGCATGTTATGAAATACCAAGACTATATTTCCAATTGTGGTATGATATTGCTATTTTAGTTTCCTAAAGAAATGTATTGCAATTAGTTGTCTTTGGATGCAAACAAAAACAAAAGGGAAGCTCACTTATATTACAATCACTTGAAACACAATGCTTGTATCAGGCAAAAAGTCAAATTGTCTATTCTACTCATTGGTGTTTGCTCATGTAGCTTTTGTATCAGACCCAGGCTTCTGTAATTGAAAGTAGGTACCTTATCCATCGCGCTGCCTGTAGCTCCTAATAAGGATCGTCACTGCACATCTGGTTTGTGATGGCACACCTATTTTCTTTTACATGTTTTTGCTCTGTGCTCCACAATTAGTATGCACTGATTCAAATCATTTAAAAAGAAATAACTGTTTTATATCTCTATATGATAAATTAAAGCTGTAGATTTAGCGTTGCCCAACCCATACACATTATACAGTACAAGAGAAGACAGAATGACTCCATTGTAGAAGGAAGGTGCTACAAATATTTTCCTGCTCTTTCATTTATCCTTCCTGAAAAATTCTGCTCAAAATCCCTATCACTGATATAAAGAGAAAACACATGTTCCAACTGATAGCTCCTTCCGCAAAAAGACTGGTTGCATCTTCTCAAGTTTGGGGGGAAAATGTGTTGAAGAACTTTAAAAACCATGTGTCAATTTTTAAAAGTGCTATTTTACAAAAGGACTTGAATTATTTTAAATGCCTTACTAAGTCTTTCTAGCAACATTCAGGGCCTAGATGAGATTCTATAATCACACATTTGCAGTGGTCTCAAACTGCTTTGATGTGTGATGTCAATTGTATTCAGCCACCTCTCTGCCTCAGGATTAAGGAAGAGCCTGAGTGCCAAGGAATTGATGCTTTCAAACTGTGGTGCTCTTGTGAGTCCCTTGGACAGCAAGGGTATCAAATCTGTTAATCCTAAAGGAAATCAATCCTGAATATTCATTGGAAGCACTGATACTGAAGCTGAAACTCCAATACTTTGGCCAACTGATGCGATGAGTAGAATCATTGGAAAAGACCCTGATGCTGGAAAGACTGAGGGAAGGAGGAAAAGGGGACAACAGAGGATGAGATGCTTGGATGGCATCATGGACTTGATGGACATGAGTATGCGCAAACTCCAGGACATAGTGAAGGACAGGGAAGCCTGCAGTTTTGCAGTCCAGTCAGTTCAGTTCAGTCACTCAGTCATGTCTGACTCTTTGTGACCCCATGGACCGCAGCAGGCCAGGCCTCCCTGTCCATCACCAAATCCTGGAGTTTAATCAAACTCATGTCCATTGAGTTGGTGATGCCATCCAACTGTCTCATCCTCTGTCTTCCCCTTATCCTCCTGCCTTAAATTTTTCCCATCTTCAGGATCTTTTCCAACAAGTCAGTTCTTCGCATCAGGTGGCCAAAGTATTGGAGTTTCAGCTTCAGCATCAGTCCCTCCAATGGATATTCAGGACTGAATTCCTTTAGGATGGACTGGTTGGATCTCCTTGCAGTCCAAGGGACTCTCAAGAGTCTTCTCCAACACCACAGTTCAAAAGCATTAATTCTTCAGTGCTCAGCTTTCTTTAAAGTCCAACTCTCACATCCATATATGACTACTGAAAAAACCACAGCCTTGACTAAACAGACCCTTGTTGGCAAAGTAATGTCTTTGTTTTTTAATATGCTGTCTAGGTTGGTCATAAATTTTCTCCAAAGGAACAAGCATCTTTTAATTTCAAGGCTCAGTCACAATCTGCCCCAAAAAATAAAGTCTGTCACTGTTTCCACTGTTTGACCATCTGTTTGCCATGAGGTGATAGGACCAGATGCCATGATCTTAGTTTTCTGAATGTTGAGTTTTAAGCCAACTTTTTCACTCTCCTCTTTCACTTTCATCAAGAGGCTCTTTAGTTCCTGTTCGCTTTCTGCCATAAGAGTGATGTCATCTGATTAGAATGGATTCAAATGAATTCTTTTTAATGGCTGAGTAATATTTCATGGAGTATAGGTACCACAGCTTCCTTACCCATTCGTCTGCTGATGGGCATCTAGGTTGCTTCCATGCCCTGGCTATTACAAACAGTGCTGCGATGAACATTGGGGTGTACGTGTCTCTTTCAGATCTGGTTTCCTCGGTGTGTATGAGATGGATGAAACTGGAGCCCATTATACAGAGTGAAGTAAGCCAGAAAGATAAAGACCAATACAGTATACTAATGCATATATATGGAATTTAGAAAGATGGTAATGATAACCCTATATGCAAAACAGAAAAAGAGACACAGATGTACAGAACAGAGTTTTGGACTCTGTGGGAGAAGGCAAGGATGGGATGTTCTGAGAGAAGAGCATTGAAACATAAATTATCAAGGGTGAAACAGATCACCAGCCCAGGTTGGATGCATGAGACAAGTGCTTGGGGCTGGTGCACTGGGAAGACCCAGAGGGATTGGGTGAGGAGGGAGGGGGGAGGGGGGATCGGGGTGGGGAATATATGTAAATCCGTGGCTGATTCATGTCAATGTATGGCAAAAACCACTACAATATTGTAAAGTAATTAGCCTCCAACTAATAAAAATAGATGGGAAAAAAAAAAGAGTGGTGTCATCTGCATAGCTGAGGTTATTGATATTTCTCTTGTTAATCTTGATTCCAGCTTGTGCTTCGTCCAACCTGGCATTTCACATGATGTACTCTGCATTTAAGTTAAATAAGCAGGGTGGCAAATTACAGCCTTGACATAATCCTTTCCCTTTTTGGAACCAGTCTGTTATTCCTTGTCCACTTCTAACTGTTGCTTCCTGACCTGCATATAGATTTCTCAAGAGGCAGGTCAGGTGGTCTGGTATTCCCAACTCTTTAAGAATTTTCCAGTTTGTTGAGGTCCACATAGTCAAACGCTTTGCCATAGTCAATAAAACAGAAGTAGATGTTTTTCTGGAACTCTCTTGCCTTATCTATGATCCAACAGATGTTGGCAATTTGATCTCTGATTCCTCTTCCTTTTCTAAAACCAGCTTGAACATCTGGAAGTCCGTGGTTCACGTACTGTTGAAGCCTGGCTTGGGGAATTTTGAGCATTACTTTGCTAGCATGTGAGATGAGTGCAATTTTGCAGTAGTGTGAGCATTCTTTGGCATTGTCTTTTTTGGGTTTGGAATGAAAACTGACCTTTTCTAGTCCTGTGGCCATGGATGAGTTTTCAAAATTTGCTGGCATATTGAGTGCAGCACTTTAACAGCATCATCTTTTAGGATGTGAAGTAACTCAACTGGAATTCCATCACCTCCACTAGCTTTGTTCGTAGTGATTCTTCCTAAGGCCCACTTGACTTAGCATTCGAGGATGTCTGGCTCATGGTGAGTGATCATACCATCGTGTTTATCTGGATCGTTGAGATCTCTTTTGTGTAGTTCTTCTGTGTATTCTTGCCACCTCTTCTTAATAGCTTCTGCTTCTGTCAGGTCCATATAATTTCTGTCCTTAATTGTGTCCATCTTTGCATGAAATGTTCCCTTAGTATCTCTAATTTTCTTTAAGAGATCTCTAGTCTTTCCCACTCTATTGTTTTCCTCTATTTCTTTGCACTGATCACTGAGGAAGGCTTTCTTCTGTAGTTCATGGGATCTCAAAGAGTCGCAGTGACTGAACAACAAAAAAGGTATTCATTGTGATTAAGACCCAAAGATATAATCTTATGAGAAATCAAAACAATAACTCCATCTTAATGATCTGCTCTTCGACACTGGAGAAGGAATAGGCTACCCACTCCAGTATTCTTGGCGGGCTTCCTCCAGGGCTTCCCTGATGGCTCACCTGGTAAAGAATCTACCTGCAGGGTGAGACCCGGGTTCGATCCCTGGGTTGCCTATGGACCCCGCCTTAGAAAAAGATTTGTGATTCCCTGGTGGCTCAGATGGTAGAGAATCCCCCTGCAGTGTGGGATAGCTGGGTTTGATCCCTGAGTTGGAGAGATCTCCCGGAGGAGGGTGTGGCAACCCACTTCAATATTCTTGCCTGGAGAATCCCCATGGACAGAGGAACCTGGCAGGCTACAGTCCAAGGAGTCACAAAGAGTCAGAAACGACTGAAGGACTAGGCACACACAGATAATGGAATTCACAAAGGTCTATTCAGTTAGACAGCAAAACAACTAAACCTGTTATCCTTACCTTGGCTGTAATTTCAATAAGTCATTTAAGGTTTCAGGACCTCAGTTTCTCCAGGTATGAAAGGAAAAATAGTGTACATCCCATAAAATTTTTGTGAGCATTAAATAACATAATCTATGACAAGGTCTTCATGTAACATCTGTCACATTATTACCACTTAAATTATTTATAGGCAGATCACTGGTCATTTTATTTATCAGTCACCTGAAGATTATCAAACTAGTTAAATACTAAGATATGAAAGGTTTAATCTAAATAATTGGTTAGAACCATGTTCAAAATATTCATTTCATTGTATTAGAAATTTAAAGAAATTACATATCTGATTTACTGATTTGTGATATTTATTTTCTTACAGGACTCTGTTCAGTCTTTTAAGTTTCCATTTTATAATTCACTCCAATTCTATAGTGACATTGCTTTGACCATCCCCTACTTTACCTAACAAACCCAGCTGCCTAATAAACCCAGCTAGTTTTTAGATTATATGTACATTTTGTTTCTTGTGTTCTGTAGTATGTGTTTTGATTTAAAAAATAAGCCTAAGCTTATTATTATTATTATGGTTATTTTTTTATTGGAGTGTAGTTACTGGGGCTAAACTCTTATTTGAAGTTTTTGTTTGTTTGTTTTTTCTTCTACCGTTGGGAGATTCTGCCAGAACTCTTCACTATGTAGTTCCGTGTTAGAGATGAACCCATGTGACGTAATCCCACTACACTTCCTTATTCCCTTGCCCTGTGGGTCTGCCTGCCAGCATTTTGCTGTTCAAATTCCCTTGGCCAATAGTCAGCTGATTGACTCACATACTGGCAAGATGGCCAAACATGCTTTGGCTAAGAAAAACTCATATACTCTTGTCAAGCCAAATAGTAGGAGTAGAGGTTGTTCCCTGAGGCTCCTTCTCTCCACTCTGTCCTTTCCAATTTTATTTTTCCCTGTTTAAATAGTCAAAGAAGACCCAGCATACACATACGTCCAACAATGCAAAAAGAAAAAGAAGCATCCTCTCCTTGTTTTTGTGGTGTTTTAAGAGATTTCCTTTGGTGCTTCGAGCACCATATTAGTTTCAGTGGGGCAGATGCGTGCCCTCCCTTTTGTCTTGACTTGAGACAGAGACAGAAGGATCACTGCACTCTCCTTCTTACATGGCGGACGATCCACATGTCCTTCTTTGCTCATAGGCTGAGGAGGAGAGGGCAGGACGTGTGATAGGGTTAATTGACCTTGTTCCATTTCTAAATAAGGTATAAGAACCTTTCCAATTTCCTAATTGTTACATGATAATTCTGTCAGTACTTTTAAAGCCACTAGCCAATATAAAAGTCCCACTCTACATCTTCATAACTAACTAAATAAAAAAGCAGATATAACATCCTATGTATGAATAGACATATATAAGTATACCTGTTTATATGTGCATATAAATACATATGTGCACCCCTTGTGGCTCAGCTTGCAAAGAATCTGCCTGCACTATGGGAGAACTAGGTTTGATCCCTGGGTTGGAAAGATCCTCTGGAGAAGGGAAAGGCTACCCACTCCAGTATTCTGGCCTGGAGAATTCCATGGACTGTAAAGTCCATGGGGTCACATATATACATTTATTTTCTACAGAAAAGCACTCTCTTTTGAACCCTTGTAACCACAGAAATCTCTTTATAATTTTCAAATGTGAAGAGTGAATAAAATTAAAAGCATAGGTTAGTATTTAGCATTTATATAGCACTTGTATTAGAATAGTACTTTAGAATAATTCAATCCTTAATCCTCATAACAGTCCTGGGAGGGAGGCCCAGTTATCATCCCTTCATAAATGAGGAAACAGAGACTTGGAAAGGTTGGTTACACGTTATGCAGCTGATTGGTGGCCACCAGCGATTAAAGCACAAAGGTCTTGACTTGGAGAGCTGTTGTTCATCCTTTGGGCCCTAAAAAAATGAGATTTCTTAATAAACCTATGAGTCATGGAGAGGAGGCACAGACTGACTATGATTTTACTAGGCTGTTTCCACTGCATCTCATTGATGGCTTAAATCATCTTAGTGCTGCTGAACCCTTTTCAGCAATAAAATAAAAAGTGTATTAAGTGCTAAATTCTGCCCATAACTGGTATTTCTCATTGACTGCAAGTTTATGGAAGTTGTCAACTTCAGAAACTAACTTATATGAAGGCAATCCAGCCTCTGTAGGTAGATGAATTGATGTAGTCAGAAATGATGAGGATAAAATTAACAAATTTACCAGTCTTTTGGAGCTGAGGCTACATTTGCCAGTTTTTATATGCCAGCACCATCTCCTTACAAAACCCCAGAGTTGAAGCATTTATCATTCTCACCTTCAGACACTGTTACCTAGATACCTCAGTTTTAGTTACAAGCTTGAGATCACCATAGCAACCAATTAGTATTTATGTTGCTAAGACAGGATGCAGAGAAAGAGGAAAGCAGGATGTGCTTACTCATTTTTATATGATCTCAATGGAGAAAGGATCAAATGCTGATGCCAGTGTCCAAATTCCTATCAACTTCTCTCATCCTGATGTATATTCACATTTGTCTCTTCCATGAGTAAACCACTTGATGGAAAATCACTTATGGTATGAATAATAAATTCTATAATTGCTAATGTGCCCCCAGAAAGTTAAGAAAAAGGAAAGATAATTCTATTTTCTGGTGTGCTGGCCTGCTTTGAGATTTGGGTTTCACAATCTAAGCCTTCAGCTCACAGTTTCTCAAGATCTTCAGTATGAAATTACATATCTTCCTCTTGCTTTTTGAAAGACTATAAGCAGTTCCACGAGCTATTGCAATTTGTATTTTGGTTGCATTTTAGCCTCCTCACTTTAATTGTAAGTAATCTGAGAAACATACGATAGGTACCATCATTTAGGTACAAATCTCAGCTCCAGCACAAACTAGCAAAGGAGCCTCAAGCAAGCCGCCATTGTCCTTGACTCAGTGACTAAAACAAGTTAGTATCTTGGGGTTGGATAGGGTAAATGCTCATTAAGATGTAGATGTCTTTTGCCAGCTCCTTTAAAAATACATACAGTCATTTCAAATAAGTGTCTTTTTTCATGTGTCTGTGTGTGTATTCTACACTGAATAGTTTGTTCTTTTTCAAAAATCTAATTCTTGGAAAACTTTCCATACAGCAGGGCTATCTAAACTCTTCCCCATATGACTCTGCATTGCAAAGACACTCGAGCTGTTGACACTGAACACCTTGGATTGCATGAACGTGTGGATGTCTGTAATGTCACCAATCACCAGTGAGGTCTGGTCATTTTTATGCTCCTTGTTTACAGAAAATTCCCCTAAGCAACATAACTGCCCCCCAGGTTCATCCTGAAACAGCTCAGTACCCTTTGGAATTAATGAAATAGACTAAGAAATTATTACTCTGAAAAGCTAAGTAGTTTGGATAAATTGGGTAAAGAATTAAAACTTTCCTTCTATTCAATTTGTTGTAGATGGTTTTCATGGCAAAGAAATGGTAAAAGCTGGGTTCATAGACCATACCATAGACCACATAGGAGATGGAGTAATCTTTCTGGTCTATATGATTTCAGTCTCTTTTGACAAGTCAAGTAAGATAATTAGTTAGACAAGTTGACAAACTATTTAAATGAAGCTCATTTAATGTCTTAACAGTTTGTAGATATTCCCAACAATCACCGCAAGCATAATCCACACCAGAGCTGTCTCCTTGTCAATCATGGGCATACACGGCTCTGTCCAAAGTCCCCTCCTCAGGTTGACTGCAAGCTCTGAGGGCAGCTCCAGGTTCCACGCCTCTTGCATCTACTCTCTGCCCACCTCCACTTCACTGTCCTTAATAGAATTATTATAGATATCGACAAAGTGAAACATTTTTAAAATGGTTGCTAATGCCAAAACAACGCCAGTAGTAAAAATAATCAAATAAAACTAAGTTTATTTGGACTTAACCAACTGAGATGAGTAGTCATTGCTGTTATTCTGCTGGATAAGTTATTTTTCTGTTTTTCTTCTTCATGTAGATGATGCCTCAAGGCTTTCCCATTTGATACATGAACACAGTGATATGCTTTTCCCCTCAGAATAGTTGATTTCAAATGTGAAACCGTGAACAAAGCATAAGATACTTATTTCTACCAGCAACTTTATGTGAGAAGTTTATAAAAAAGGCTCCAAATTATTCTTAACATTATCTTAGACTATTTTAGATAAACAGTAAAATGTTAGATTTTTCTGAGTTTTTTTTTTTCTTTTAGTAATATTGTCTGTATTAAATAGTGCCTTTCTTTTCTAAGGGGCAACTAGTTCAATGCTAAACACTTTCTCTAAGTCTTCAGTATGAAAAATGTAATGGAATCATGTAATTATAGAAGAATGGAAGGCATTACCTGCCTACGAAAATTCTCCAGGACTTATTATAAAATCAAATCTAGGCAAACTAATTAAATAGAATCAAAAGTAACAAATACATTTTCTAGTGCCTACAATGTGCAGCATCATGTACCAGACAGTGCAAAACATACAGATATAAAAATAATACAGCCCCTCCCCTCGGGAAGTAATCAATCATTTGGTAGCCAACTCCTAAATAGGTGAGCAGTTAAACAGCATTAAGAGATTAAATAATCATATAAAAATGATATAAAGCACAATTTGACTCTAAGTCTTAAAGAAAAAGACACTATGGGCATTAAATAAATATAAGTTCAGAGGTGGGAAAAATCATTACAGATGGAGAGTGTTCCCTTCATCCACCTTTGCAATTGCCTCTTAAGATTGTATCCCTCTGAAAATTCTCCCTTGGGGGGAATTTTGTGGAAGACAAAAGGTTACTGCCCAACTTCCTAGAACTTGTACTATGCATGTCACTAGCTTGGAATTTATTATAGAATGTCTTGTGTAGTTGCTTATGTTTTTAGAAGTGTAAATAATATGATAAGTGAAAGTTGCTCAGTCGTATCCTACTCTTTGCACTATGCAGTCCATGGAATTCTCTAGGAGTGGGCAGCCTTTCCCTTCTCCAGGGGATCTTCCCAACCCAGGAAATGAACCTGGATCTCCCACATTGCAGACAGATTCCTTACCAGCTGAGCCACAAGGGTAGGCCAAGAATACTGGAGTATGTAGCCTATCCCTTCTCCAGTGGATCTTCCTGCTGGAATTGAACAGGGGTCTCCTGCCATTGCAGGCAGATTCTTTACCAACTGAGCTATCAGGGAAGCCCAAATAATACAATAATGGTGATAATACTAGCTACAGTTTACAAAAGCCAAATGTTATGCAAAGGGTTCTATATACATCATCTTTTTTTTTTTTTAATTTTTGTATCAACATTTGGTAGTTAGAATTTCTAAATCCTATTTAACTGTGTGAGGAATTTTGGCTTAATTCTAAAAAGAAATGGTGTAACATAGCTTGCTGATAATAGATCCATGAAGTCAAAGTATGTATGCATGTATTACGTCACTGAGTGTGTATTATGCCAAAGTCTGTGATACTGACACTGATTTTTTCAGCCTTAACCACTGAGTTCTGGAGTTCTAGAGCTTGATGATAAATTCTTGATGGCAGAAGCAATGCCTCTGTGTTCTGGTAAGCCTCAGAGAGACTGAGTTTGAATGAAAATTGAGTCTTATAGTGAGTAACTTTATCATTAGTCTGCAAAGAAATAATTGGGATTTTATGAAACCACACTTCAAGGATACCTGAGTTCAATTACTGGCTTCTCAAATTAGGTGTTCTTTTAGCAGAGTGAATTAGAATTTTCTGGTTCTAGAAACTGACAACTTAGGTACTAACCCTGATTCTAATCCATCCTTGTTATGAGACTTTTGGGAAGGGATTTACATGCTCCATGTCTTAGGTTTTCATCTGTACAATGAAGGAGTCTTAAAGAGATGCAACTACCAGACCACCTTACCTGCCTCCTGAGAAACCTGTATGCAGGTCAAGAAGCAACAGTTAGAACCAGACATGGAACAATGGACTGATTCAGAACGGGAAAGGAGTATGTCAAGTCTGTATATTGTCACCCTGCTTATTTAACTTACATGTAGAGTATGTCATGTGAAATGCCAGGCTGGATGAAGCACAAGCTGGAATCAAGATTGCCGGGAGAAATATCAATATCCTCAGATATGCAGATAACACCACCTTATGGCAGAAAGTGAAGTAGAACTAAAGAGCCTCTTGATGAAAGTGAAAGAGGAGAGTGAAAAAGCTGGCTTAAAACTCAACATTCAAAAATCTAAAATCATGGCATCTGGTCCCATCACTTCATGGCAAACATATGGGCAAACAGTGGAAACAGTGACAGAGTTCATTTTCTCCAAAATCTCCAAAATCACTACAGAGTGACTACAGACTTGAAATTAAAAGATGCTTGCTCCTTAAAATAAAAGCTATATAAATCTAGACAGCGTAGTAAAAAACAGAGACACTACTTTGCTAACAAAGGTCCATACAGTCAAAACTATGATTTTTTCAAGAGTCATGTATGGATGTGAGAGTTGGGCCATAAACAAGGGTGAACATCGAAGAACTGGTTCTTTTGAACTGTGGTGTTGGAGGAGACTCCTGAGAATCACTTGGACTGCAAGGAGATCCAACCAGTCGGTCCTAAAAGGAAATCAGTCCTGAATATTCATTAGAGGGACAAATGCTGAGGCTGAAGCTACAATACTCTTGCCACCCAATGTGAAGAACCAATTCATTGGAAAAGACCCTGATGCTGGGAAAGATTGAAGGCAGGAGGAGAAGGGGATGACAGAGGATGAGGTAGATGGATGGCATCACTGACTCAATGGACATGAGTTTGAGCAAGTTCTGGGAGTTGGTGAAGGACGGGGAGGCCTGGCATGCTGCAGTCCATAAGGCCGCAAGGAGTCAGACATGACTGAGTGAATGAATAACAACAATAAGAATGGGTTGTTTATGTCGTTGTGAGGATTAAATGAGAAAATATATGTCAGGCAGCTAGAATTGTGCTTAGCAAGTAAGTAGTCAAAATATTAACCATCGTCATTATTTTCTGGACATTGGAGACTATCACCTAACTTCTGCGATGGAGGGATTGAATAGTTGGTTATCATCTATTGTTTATTAACTGCTCTATGTAAATATCCTGAAGTGACAAGGCAGGATTTGCTGGAGGACCCAGGAGTGAATCTGCCAGACTCAGAAAATAAAACCAAACTTACAAAGCAGTGCTGAACACCACCTCACAATCTATACCTGGAGTCAGTTCCCTCTCTTGGTGAATCTGGCTAAAGATGGAGACAAAAATGGATCTTCCTTTTCATTGAACTTTCCCAAAGCAATAGAAATTGGAGATTCTGTTAAAGTTTTTTGTATGTGTTTTAGAAAAGATGTGTATGCCTATGTATGTTTGTATGTATTCACATGCACTTAACATTTCTTTTCCTTCTTAAAACCTTTAAAAATGGCTTAGGGACTTTTCTCTCTTTTTGTTTTATTTGTTTTGAGTGGTCTTTTGAATCATTCTGTGCTACTAAAGATGCAATGGCAGCAAATCTGAGTTGGTTTCTGTTTCAGTGGCTTTGTCATTCAATCTGCAAACAGAGACATGTTTGACATGGAAATCTCCAAATGAAAAATCAAGATCTATTCAGTTTTGCTTATCTTACCAAGACTATATTTTTTACCAGTCCCCAAAGTGCAATTTCCTAAAAGGACTAAAAGAAGTACTTTTATCAAACTACTTTGATACTAAACAACCAAAGAAAATAGTGGACTGAGAAAGCTTGTCATTTTTTCAAGCTGTAGAAATACAGATTAATTTGTGTCTCTAAATCAACCAATCAATTTTATATCAAAATGCTCTGTTGACTGCCTATTGAATTCTTAGGCTTGAACTTTGTGTTGTCAGGTGAAGAGTGGGAATGAAGAAGCTAACTGTTATTGACCACCTATGCCAGAAAATTGACTTATGGATCACTGTGCTCCATGGGCCATTCTAGAAGAGGGTTATAATAATGCCATGATAACAAGAATAAGTTTTCTATGGCTCTGCCTCAATGCACTATTAGAAGAACGTCAAATCTCCTCCCTTAAATCCACTCCAGTTACTTCTGAGGTTTCCTGATGAGTGACCAACATGTGCTGACCTGCCCCATCTTCTGGGCGAGAACTTCACCCATGGCCCATCAACCCACTCTACTTCTGTCTTCTCAGTTTCCCCCTGTACCTCTGACAACCTCTTCACAACAAGACTTCTGACTATTATAACTAAGGCCATTACATCCACCAGGCCTGTAAGATGCCTCTCGTCATTACTTTCCCTCCTGATCTGGTTATTCCATCATCCCACCTCTTATCATCTCAATAACCTTACCTAAGAGGTTGATTTCAATTTTCAGCCTCTTCTTTGACTCCTAGCTTTCCCTCATACCCTACATCCAACTAATCAGCCAATCTTACCAACTATGACTTTAAATCTACCTACTGTCACAATTATTTCCCCAAACTATCTTCACCACAATTCTGCCCCAAGTCAGCATTTTCTGTTTCCAACCATGACAACAGCCTCCTAAATAGACATCTCTCAATTTGATGACTAAAATGGCACCCAATAGATAGTTTTCCAATGTATTTTATCTACATGACATCAACACTAATTTTTTTAAAAGCAACTATGATCCTGCCATACTTTTTCTTAAAGCCTTTTAGTGATGCCCTATTTTTCTGAGGATAGAGGCCCAATATTTTGTCCCTTCCTTTCCTTCCAACCTTATCATCACATCCTTATCAGACAGATCACTTATTAGCCAAACTAAACTTTCTTATGTTGCCTACAGATGCTATGTTCTCTTTTCGTTCAAAGTACAGTTTCTTCCTCATTCTAGAATAACCTTCCCTGTAGAATGTCAGCTATCATCCTGAGGTTTCACCTTAAGCTGAGTTATTCAAGAAAGTGTCCCACTCCCACTGTATACCCCCAAACTGGCATGAGATGTGCTTCCTGTATTCTTCCACAGCACCCTGTACCTCCATTGCCATTATCTACACAGCACCATTCTCAATTGTTTATTTGGCTTTTTCCTCCACTACCCCAAAATAGCAAAATAATGAGGAAGAGTTATCAGCAGTATCTTTCAAATGCTTGGGCTATGAAAGATGCATAGGTAATATCAGAAGTATAAGTGAACAATGAAAAGTGATGGTATTTACTTCCCAGGCTGCCAATACTGCTATCAAGGCAATGATGCTCCCTGGGAGACAATTATGCCACCGATGTCAGCAATGGGGACATAGATACCCAGGGTTGATTGTGAAACATCTGCAAAGCAGTTGGTTCCTCAGCCATTGCAGTGGACACTGAGGGGGAAATCTGTTCATGTTGTCTGGTACATGAGGACCCTCCTCAGAAGACTTGAAACAGAATTTTTGTGTTTTATCCCCCTGTTTGCCCATCTCCTTATAAATCAAACATAAGCCAGTGGGACCTGGAATAGAATAGCAGACTGACAGAAGTAAAATAATTAATTTGCAGATCATTTCTCTTCCTAGTGACACTTGTACCTCTTTTGAAGATCCTATGGTTGTTTTCCTAAAGTGAGTCTTTACTAGGATGATGCCAGGTATGAAATGAAAATAAATTCTCATTCTTTTTTAAAGCAACTATGCCCCTTGCTAATCCTGTAGAGGAATCTAAGAGTGAACACTGATTAGTTCAAACTAAGCTTGTGGTAAATACATTACAGATCTTATGAATCATGTACTATAGTATGCATCTTATCGTCAGGGATAATGAAGACTCTGAACATCTCTCCATACCTTAAGGTCACTTCTATACTTCATACTGCCTTCCTTCTAAAGTAAAGCAGAAAAGGTTCAGAATATGAACTAATATTTTGCTTTAGAAAGAAGCCACTAGGAAAGATTTTGGGGTGCCTGTGTACTAGTTTCCTATCTGTCCCTAGCTAGCTCTGTGGCACTCAGCAAAGAAAATACCTCAGTGACCCCATTCTCCTCATTTGTAAAACACTCTGTTTCTATAATATGATTGCTGAATTCCCCTTTCTTTCATGAAATCCTATAAATTAATACCTCTCCTCAAACATGTAATGATCTACTAAGAGAGGTAAGGTTTAGCAAAAACAACAACAGTATATTGTATAACTAAGGGCTGATAAAAGCTTGTAAAATTAAACCTACAAAGAAACCTAAGTGGATTTATTAGAAAAATAAAGTTTAGGACAGATGAATCTGGAGTTAGCTTTGAATGAAAACTAAAATAGAGAGGCAAAAAAGCTGCAGTGATTTAGTAAATAGACATCTAACACAAAGCTACATTTTAGCCGTTGCGGTCTAATTTGGCCAGGGCCCAAGGAAAAGTGACTAACATTAATAACAATGAAGTAGATTGTAATCTATTAAAACAAAAGATTCAGTCTAAAGAATTAACATAAATTCTCAGTCCTTAAATTGGCAAAGCTTCATTTATCAGGAAACTCAACTATACAGACTGACTTACGCCTGTGGACGTTCAATAGTGACAGGTTTACTGTAATAATAATAACCACAGCGCCAGCAAAGGGAAAGACAGATGGATCCAACTCCTAGGCCTTACCATCACTCCTCCTGATTACTCTGGCTTATTTTGAGCATCGGCAAAATGGTGGGGCGGTTATCATAGATCTTTGCATAGCACTGATTCAAGTGTGTGTTGAAACAAGACTGCTCCTGTGTAATTCATTTATATCACTGGCTCATACCTGCCTTTTCTCCCCTTCCTTCCATCTTGCATATCTCCAAGATGAGCATTTATCTTACTTTGCTCTCCTGTTCCTCTTCTGTTGTCAGTCTAGCAGGTGTTCTTTTCAGATTGCTTTCATTCTTCATTATTCATTCTGGGTCCCTTTCTACCTTTGTGTCCATTTTTATCCTTCCCTTCCCTTCTTATGCACCTCAGGTGCCAAAGCCATCCATTTGTCAGAAATGTTCAGTGCTGTTTGTTTGTGGTTATTCCCCCTTAAACTAGAGCTTAGCAAACCCACCTGGCGAGCTGTTTCTTCTTTCTAAGGGAAGAAAGGTTTTCTAAGCTTAGGAGAAGTTAAAAATCAGGCCTGTCATTTTTCTTCACACCTGCTCCAGTCCTGATGTAACCATTCTTCTTTAGGGGCTCTGCTTTCAAATGACATCATCACTTATTTTTTCCAGCAATAAATGTAGTTGACTGCAATTTTCCTGTTCCTAAAGTTCAGAGGTTCAGATCACTGCAGGTTTATGAGCATCTAGCAAGTTGGTCATGTTGAGCATCACAGAAAAGTATCTAAATATGTGTGCAAATTCATTTATTTACCCATTTTCCAGGGCTACTCATTGAGACTGTCTTAGTGAATCACCCCCAACCCTTTCAAAGTGCTTCACAGCCCACAGTTGGCTCTGGCTCATTAGACGATCTCACAAAATATGCTGTTTCAGCATCTTTGGCAGGAAGACATGGCCCTTCAGCATCAGAGTGGCCAGTGACAGCCTCCAGGCATGGGGGGACAAAAGCTTCAGAATCAGGAAAGCACTCCCAATTCAACTCTCATCAGTATAGTAAAAACAAACAAACAAAAAAAACCCCACATTATAGGGGCATTATGGAATAACTTAATGAAATGTCTGCTATTTCATACCACCAAGGAGATGTAGAAAATCCTTATTTAGGAAAAAATTGAAGTATGAAAGTGAAAGTTGCACAGTTGTATGCAACTCTTTGTGACCCCATGGACTTTAGGCCAGAATACTCCAGGCCAGAATACTGGAGTGGGTAGCCTTTCCCTTCTCCAGGGGATCTTCCCAACCCAGGGGTTGAACCCAGGTCTCTCACATTGAGACCAGCTGAGCCACAAGGGAAGCACAAGAATGCTGGAGTGGGTAGCCTATCTCTTCTCTAGTGGATCTTCCTGACCCAGGAATCAAACCAGGGTCTCCTGCATGGCAGGCAGATTTTTTACCAACTGAGCTATCATGGAAACCCCAATATATTGCAATTATTTTTAAGAATGTGTTTGTGCATGAGTTGTATATATTTCAAAATAGCCAAAAACTTACATGCCATAGAATTTAGAGGAACCATCTTTGTGACAAGAAAAACAAAGTATGTCTGTAAAGATGCCTTCTCATTGAAGTTGCCCAGGGATGCTTAAAACAGTGACAGACTGGACGGAGTACTAATAATAATCTGTAGGCTGCAGCATTTCTACAACCTGTCCTTACATCAAATTCTAATTGAGCACTTTATTTTTCAGTTTAGTCAAATACTGTAATAGTGCTCCCAGCTCGCAGATTTTTTGCCTTCTGATCTAGATATGTACAGCAGCATGAACTGACTGACAACAAAATTCTTTCCATTTGAAAGTAAAGATTTCCAATTTATTTTCTTCTGTAGTTGTAAGTAAACACTCTGAGGAGGGAAAAAGAGTTTATATACATTGTCTGATTCAGACCTTGGCTTCTTCTTTTTTTTTTTTTTTTTTGGGGCTTCTTATTATTCAGGGATTTCTGGAGGGTATGTATAATGTTATCTACAACTCTAGACACTTTTCATTTCTTCATACTTCTGTTAGCAATCGATTCTGTAGATTTAAAAAAAAATAAATGCTCAAAAGATATCACTCTATCCCAGCCAATAATTCTGTAGTTTCAACCTTACTATCCTGTGCTATATATATTTTTTTCTGTCTTCTTCTTTAAAACATCAACTTCAATACAGGGTACTTTTCTTTTTAACTTTTCTTCAATTCTTTGAAAAAGCATCTAACGGTATCATGAGGAAATATATGTAAACATTTTTTGGGGGAATAGCACACAGATATTTATCTATTACGGTCTAGAAGAGTTCTGTCATGCTTCTTTCACTGAGCTAGTCAAAAAACAAATGACTTATCGCAATCACTAGTCAACAAAACACGTTTTGCAAAAATACATCAGAGATTTGAATAAAATTGTATTAAAGCATTATGTATAAATGATTCACTTTGCTGTATAGAAGAAACTAGCAACATTGTTAAGAAACTGTGCTCAAATAAAAATTAATTTAAAAATTATGTAATGCTTAAACTCTCCTGAGCCAATTTTTCTGTTGCAACTTTGTGAGGTGTTTATAGCAGTTTTTATTTCTTTTGTCTGCATATTTGTCCACCCATATTTAAAGACTGTAGGACATAGCACTTCATTGAGTTCCTTTGGCCAGAGTCCTTTATCAATTCATATTTTGAATCTAAAAAGCATGACCTGCAGAATGTCTGCTGGAAAATGATAAGAAAGTTTGTAGAGTTGTAGAAACATCTGCTTAGTTTATATTACAGTTATTGATAACGATGTTCCAAAACCTATAATGCTGCAAAAGCTGAATGAGATTTTTTTTTTCTTTTCATCTTCAGGTGTCATATTTTCTACATGCAAAAATAATGAGAGCTCTTCCAGCTGCAGAATGGATAACATTTGAGCACTGAAGAGCTTGATGAGATGGATATTTGGACTGCTACAGTAACAGAAGCAGCTCTAGAAGGAGGCATTTGGATTCAAGAACAGGAGTTAGTTACTAGATACTTTCCACAGTAGTTTGTGCATCCTTGAATAAAGAAAAGCTTCATAGTAGTTTTTAATTATAAATACAGGATAGGTTCAATATTTGTTCAGTCACTAAGTTGTGTCCAACTCTTTTGTGGCCCATCAGCCTCCTCTGTCCATGGTATTTCTCAGACAAGAATACTGGAGTGGATTGCAATTTCCTTCTCCAGGGAATCTTCCTGACCCAGGGATTGAACCGTGTCTCCTGCATTGTAGGCAGATTCTTTACCGCTGAGCCACCAGGAAGCCCTGGGGTCACTAATGCAGTTAAACAATAGAGAAACGCAGAAACCCCCACTGACACTTTATTTGAAGTGACAAGTATTGTGCGCAGTTGATTCAGTCATCTCTCACTCTTTGTGACCCCAGGGACTGTAGCCCTCCAGGCTCTTCTATCCATGGAATTCTCAGGCAAGAATAATGGAGTGGGTTGCCATACCCTCCTCTAAGGGATCTTCCCAATCCAGGGATCAAGCCCATGTTTCTGGTATCTCCTTCTTTGTAAGGGGATTCTTTACCACTGAGCTACCAGGGAAGCCCTGACAAGTCTTAGGGGTATCGTCTATGGTTTTTCAGGAACATTTATTCACTCATGTTTTTCTAAAGAGAATAGTTCATATTATTCACAGTGCTTAAAATTTGTCTTTCAATTTTCAGAATTGTTGGAATGTAAGGACAGTCTTTCACTATCACACACAGAACTGTCCTTTTGGTAAATGACTCCAGACCTGACACCTACTGGATATTCTATAACTCAGTTTTCCTTTTTATTGTTGAGGGACGCATAGAGGGTCTCCAATTGTGCTTTTTAAAAGAATGAAGACTCGATCACTCTTGCTTATTTGTGTAGATATTTGCATAAGGTAGATATCTGAAAGTAGCATAATGTGACCAATTTTCACACGTAAATTTAAGATTTTCATAGACAGGCTTCCCAGGTGGCACTAGTGGTAAAGACTCTCCTGCCAATGCAGGAGATGTAAAAGATGTGGGTTCGATTAATGGGTTGGGAAGATCCCCTGGAGAAGGAAATGGCAACTCACTCCAGTATTCTTGCCTAGAGCATTCCATGCACAGAGGAGCCCGGTGGGCTACAGTCCATGGGATCACAGAGTCAGACATGACTGAAGCGACTGAGCAAGCATAGGCTATCAATGATTTTCAAAACAAGTCTTGATAATTTACTGTCCTGCCAATAATGTAGAAGATATGTGCTTCATAAAGTTCAATATTCTTCTTCTTTCATCCATGGCTGATTCATGTCAATGTATGACAAAAACCACTACAATATTGTAAAGTAATTAGCCTCCAACTAATAAAAATAAATGAAAAAAAAAAGTTCAATATTCTTCTTCTTTTAATTTTTGGCAGTCTAATAGATTTAAAGGGTTACTATGTTTTGTGAGTATCTTAATATATTTATCAGCTTCCCAGGTGGCTCAGTGGTAATTTGCCTGCCAAGCAGGAGACACAGGAGATGTGGCTTCAATCTCTGGGTTGGGAAGATCCCCTGGAGGAGGAAATGGCAACCCACTCCAGTATTCTTGCCTGGGAAATCCCATAGACAGACAAGCCTGATGGGCTATAGCCCACGGGCTTGCAAAGAATTGGGTATGACTTAGGAACTAAATAGCAGTAGCCATATATTCAATGCACATTTGTATTTATTTTTTCTTTGAAATACCAACTTCATATTATTTGTTTTTATACCTTGAGCTTTTCTTTCTGTAACTTATTTGTGTGAGCTCTTTGTGTATTATGGATATTCATCATTTGCTATTAAAACAATTGCATACATTTTCTCCAAATATGTCATTTGTTCTTGAACTTGTTTTTAAACATTGCCAGTCTGAAGTGTCTATTTGGATTTGTCAAACTTTTTCCTTATAACTTCTGCAGAAAATGTACAAGTAGGGATAATCCTAGTAACTTATTAAAATATGCATTTAAAGAAACAATTACAAAAACTGTTTTCTTCTTTCACAATTATTTGAGGTTTACAAGAATGTATTGTTATTCACTAAATATTGAAAATAGTTTGTAACTGAAAGCTTGCTTGGCTCTAGCAATAGATCGTTTATTTTACTGATTGGGAGGTGGGGTAAAAGGAGAGATATCATTTAGTGACTGACTTGAATACAAAAATTAGGCTACAGGATGAAGGCATTTAAGGCGTTTTGTGTCGTCCTCCCCTCAGGGTTAACTGTGCATAACGCTGCATCCCTGCAGGCAACTGACTTTGTCACAAAATCTTACCTTAGTAGGAATTCAATTATAGCTTGCAAAGTTTATGTGAAAAAAATATGAATGCAGCTAAGTTATTTCATAGTCTCAATTCAAATAAATCTAAACGTAGTAGGGAGTACAATGACCTTACAACCAGGAAGTGTCCATTTCAACGTCTATATTTGTGAATCTCAATCTCATAGGTCCATGAGGAGTTGGGACCCAATTTCTCTTAAAATTCTAAATTGTTGAGATTTGTTCTTATTCATTTTTAGGCCTGGACTATTAAGAAAGTAGGTCAATACTCCCCTTGTTTTTAATCTCTATACAATTAAGCTGTTTTCCCTTCCTGAGCCTTTCCAATCCCAAGGCCTTAAGGCTTAGCCAGAAGAACAGGAATATATCAACAGTCAAGAGCAGGAAGCTCGCTAGCAAAGAAAGCACTAACATACTTATTCTCATCTGTGTACAAAAAAAAAAAATTACAGTGCTCCCTGAAGGCCAACTGTACTTGACTTTGCATTAAAGAACTATATGCAACTAAAATACTCTTAGCAAGCATTTTGGGGCAGCAACTATTTTTGTTGTGCTAGATCTATGGAATTTAAATAATTATAATATATTGATTTCTAAGACAATTACACTTATAATACAATTTTCAGAGAGTAAAGACTACATAGTAAATTTGCAATATTTTATCCATTACAAAATTTAAGGAAATGAAAAGCAAAACAAAAATACAAGGAACCAAAAAAAGTCTTATTTATTTAATTACTAATGTACTTGTTTACTGGTGGTTGGGAGTTCTTTGGCTGGGGTGGGTGTATCATATCCTTAGAAACAATTTTTTTTAAGTACATAGATTTTTTTTTTCCCCTCAATACAAACATTTCTAGTATGAACTAAGGAAATGTTTGCTAACTAAATATTATACATTGTGCTTCTATTTTAACTCCCATATTGTACCTATTTTGTCATAAATAGATTTCTTTACAGGTTAAGTCTCAATTCTTCTTTGAATAAAATGTAAAATTCAAGAAAGGACACCCATAAGCTCCTCTTTTGAACTTTACAGCTGTTGCAAGCAAGTGAATTCAGGCTCTCAAATATTAGTTGGAACTCAGGTCGGTGGCCTTTATTGTAAGGGAAAAGAAATCAACTTAGAGCATTCTAGATGGAAACTTTGCCCTTTTGCTGTTGCCTTTCCTCTTAGAAAACAAGTTAAAAGATACCATTGGCCAGGTTAATTGACTTACAAGTGTGTCTTTTTAATAAGTGTCATAAAGTATGTCAAGCTGCTGAAAGTTGCTTTCAATGCATTTTTTAAAAAACTGTTGTCAACCAGATTAAAGTTTATTGTTCACATGTGCATTCGGTTTTCAGGTGGTAATGAAAGACACTGAATTGATTTGCCATGCGTAAAGAGGAAGGGGTTGTGTCCTTTGCTTTTTCTCAATGTGCCTTTCCTTCTGGTATCTCTTCTGGAATGTGTTGCCAGCAGACCTTGTTCAGCTCTGGACTCTTGTCTTGCAGACCAGCTCTCAGTGGCCTTTCTGTGTCTAAACAGAGACTTTCTGTGGGATGGAGACAGTAACTACCTGAGGAGTCTTCCCTCAAAATGTCTATTAATTTTAAAACTGAGTATTAAATGAGATGACTCCTAAATGAATCCCATTTTCCCCAGAGACTTATATCAGTTTTAGAAAGAAATATTTTCTTTTGGTTTCAGTTAGCTGTTGCTCAGTGTTCATGTAAAGTCAACACAGACCACATGTCTCTCTCTCAGGTCCTACCTTCACATTTGTAGCCACATGGTCCCCTGCGTGACTGCTTCACAAAAGGACCCAGAACAAGATTTTGGTAAACAGACTGGAAAAATCTGCCAAGTCCTGATTTGCCAAGCTTCCTGTTTCCTACCAGATTTCAGGAACATGAGAAGGACATGAAGAAAAATCTCCAAGTGGTCATGGCTAGATCAACTTCACCGTTTACCTGGCCAGTTGTACATACAATCATTCTGGAATTCACAAACTTGAAGCATTGCTATTGTGATTCTACACACATGCTTTAAGCTGAAGCTTTTGCCTTCCTCTCAGGGCTCAATTTGACATAAAACACATCCATAAATGAATAACCAGCAGAACTGTCTGAGGGGCAGGAAGATGATGGGGATAGCTTCTGCTCTCAATCTTGGTAAAGTCTTTGGCCCAATAATCCCTTCACATCCTCACTCAACTTTGACAATATGAGGAATACCATCAAGCACATAAAAAAGAATCTCTACCCAAGCTAAAAACGCTTGATTTCTGCCCTGACATCAGAAATGCCATCACTTGAGATTTGATGGATGTGTCATTTTAGTGTCTGTCTTCCCACACTCGAATCTAAACATGTGAAAATGTGAGCTCTGTGCTGTTTCTGTGGCTCTGGCACCTTGCGTAATTTAGGTTTGAATAAATATCGGAGGGGAATATGAAGAGTTTTTCGTGTGATAATTATCCCTGAATAGCACCTCTTTGTATCAAACACTCTGGTGTGACGAGGTTGCTTCTATACCTTTCATCTCTGCAGGTGAGACCTGGGCTGCTGCTACAGGATGGAACAGAAATCTGGGAAGGGCTTGCAGGTCACAATTAGTGGCAAATGGCAGAGACAGGGCCACTGAGGAAGGCAGTGGCTTCTGAGTGGTATTCAAGTCATATAAAGGTAGGGGTTAAAAAGCAGGTTGACAAATTGAAATGCTATACATGGGAAATAACAGATAAAGTGTAACCATGAACTAGGGTGGGGAAGATGGAAAGGAATTGAATAGAAACAAAAGGAGAAAATACAGGACTCGACTGTGTTAGTGGAAATTAGTCCCTCTGAGTGGCTGCACGATAGAGTATTATACAGTTTCAGTGAAATTTAAGAAGGCTGAAAACTTTTAGAGTTATCACCTTAGTGAGCATTGAAAATGTCCTGTATATTTAAATTGATGTTGTGTTCTTCAAAACCTTTATGTGTACAGAGTTTTTCTTAACTCTGTGAGCTGGTCCTGATGAAAGAGACAGAGAGAGAGGGAGAGAGAAAGAGTGTGCGTGTGCGTGTTTGTGTGTGTGTGAGGTTAAGGAGAACACACTCAGGTGAAGGGGCTCTCTTTGTGCCATGTCTTTTTGGAACTGCAGTAATAGAGGGCCTGGCTCTGCCCCTATTGTCATTCCTCAGCCCATTCACTACCAATTGGCCCCATCTGTACAGCTTTCTAAAACCAATCCTCCTCTCAGGGTGTCACAATATCTGGGGAGCCCTGCATATTCTCATATAAAGCATCTCAACAGTCAGCATCAAGCCAGCCTTGCCGTTTTTATGCCGACAATCTTAGTAATAAGATTTCTCCTCGTCCCCAGCACATGGGCTGTTCAGTTTATCCCGCCTGGTCCCTTGTTTTATTGTTCATCACTCAAATCTTGTTCTCAGAAGTTTCTCCTTTTGAAGGAAGAGTCAGACCAGCTGTTACTCTCATCAGCTGCTCCTGCTATGGCCAGTCTCTTGGTGAAAAGTCACACTGCTCCCTGTCTCTGCTTCCTCACTCACGGCCTCCTCCGTCTTAGGATCTTTCCCCACAGCCCTTCACCAGTTCAAAGCTGACAGGACTGTTAGAGCCTTCTCTGACAAACTCAGCCTTTCTTGATCTCTCTGTTATTTATTTTCTATTTCTCACAGCAAGGGTTACAAGTGTATAAAACATGCATAATGGTCTGCAGGTCCTATAGTCCTTTCTTGAGGCACTGTCTCATTTGTCCCTACGATAATCCTTGTGAAATGGACAGGGCAGGGCTGGTGTTCCCGTTCACGGGTTAGAGGCTTCTCGTGGGGAAGTGACTTGATTAGCTTTTGCAAGTGGGTTTTCTGACCTTGGGTTTTCTGAGCATGTTCTCCTCTACACTATCCCTTCTGATTCAGAAAAGGTGGCAGCATTGGGTGGGGTTTTCTAGGGAAGGATCCTGGGGAAGGTGGCTTTTAAGCCAGGCCTTGAGGAACCAGTAGATCAGCCTAGGCAAAAGAACTGCGTAGACTAAGGAAAGGGAACAATCATCAGGCTTTCTTGTCTGAGAACAACGGGTGTGTATGTGTGGTGATTGGGGGGGGGGGGGGTAGCAGGCTTCAGGAACTTGGGATAATTGGGCAAATAGTAAGACAGGAAGATGGATATATTTGACCTGTAAGGGCTTGCGTGCCTGGGTGTTTATGCATATGTGTGTATGTACATGTGTGCAAGGTGGGAGAGCATTTGGTGAGTAATGGCAGGGAGAAAGGTCCCTTCAGCTGCCAACAACTAGAAGAACAGAGGTTTCATGGAAACAGAGCCAGACTTGGGACCAAAAGTTCTGGTTGCTTTTCAGAGAGGTCAGGTGGGAGCGATGCAGTACTTGGTGACACTACCATTCTGAGCCTCGTGACCCATGAAATGAACATGGTAAAATAGCTGCTTCAGCAGCAGATATAATGATAGGGGGTTAAAAATAAAAATGAGATAGTATGTTTGAAAGCACACCATAGGTAGAATGAGCCCTACACAAACCGTATTTTATTATTCTATTAAGAAGCATCAGCAGAAAACCACGGTGGAAGAACTAACACACACACACTTTAGCATGAAAACACACGTGGGCACATCTCAAAAGAGAATACTGTTAAAGTTCGTTGTCCCTTCCCCCTGAGCTGAGATGTTGTCCCAACAATTCCACTGACCATCATGAGGTCTCCTCCCTTTTCTCCCCATGAGGCCTTTGAGGTGACACCCTTCAAGATACCCATGCCTTTATTGCCCCTCCCCCATAACTTCCCCCCACAAACTTCATGGAAAACAGAGAGTCCTGCTTGTTGTTCTTTAAAGAACACAATCAACATAGCAATTGGAAACTGCATGAATAATTTAACCTCCCGGCAGAGACTGGACAGGATTGGAAGATGCAGAAGATTCCCCAAATTAATAAAGGCTTTTATAGAGTCATAAAAAGCCATAATTCAATCATTTTTAAAAGGGCAGCACACACAATGCTTATTAAAGACTGGGTTCTGCTGAGGAGTGTGTGGGGAGTCCAAGAACGCTCACTCAGCAGCCATGGCCCCAGTACACGCCCACCCCCTCTGCTTGACAGGCAGATAACCTGACCCAAGCATTTAATAAGCAATATTTACTGATGATTCTTCCCTGACGGGCTCAGTCAAGGGAGAGGACTAATAAAGAGGGTGATTGAAACAAGGGAGGGATTTTTTTTTTTTTTTTTTTCCCTGCTAAGAGTAAGCGATTGTGCTTCAAGTGGGAGAGCCACCTATTTTTATACACAAAGTATATTTTTTATTTAGTGTAGACAAACACTTTGGGGGTGAATTCCTTCAGATCACCCTACTCTTCTTTCAGGAACTTAAATGGGGTGATTATAGCACTGGTGATCTCTAAGACTGTCCCTCAATCGGCAGGAATGGAACCACGTGCTTGCTTCCAGATGAAATAAATATTCCACAGTTTCAAAATACTATGCCTCCATAGCCACTGTGCGCAGTGGTTCAGGGAGCCCCGGCTGTTCATGTGGATGGCCTGTTTATGACTGAAGTTCCCTAGGATAAGACTGGGTCAGTCCCACTGTGATCAGAATTCAGGAACAAGGTTGCACAGTTCATGCAATGCACAAAGGTGGTACCTTTTGACCGATCTTCCTCGTGGAAGAAGAGTTGTATATTATTTTTTAATTTTACTTTTTTTTTTTTTTTTATGTAATTCACACAATGGAGCCATTGGTGCTGGCAGAGGCCCTGATCTGGTCAGTTGCAGAGCTCCATTTGGCCTCTGTTCCTTAAGGCTCAGCATTCTCATGTGTAAAGTGCTTCATCTCTCCCGCCCATGGTGGCAGGCTGCCTTTTTGAGGGATAGAGCGCAGAGGTGGGGGAAGAGACACGTTAGAACACGTCCCTTCTACCAAAGGGAATAACAGCTTCAGACCTCAAGGATCTCAGCACGTTTGGTCCAACCACGCTTCTCTCTGCCCCATTTCTGATTTAGCTATTTACTAGGACAAGTGTCCCAGGGCTGCCAGAGCAGATGCATTTTTAGCAAACAAACATAAATAAATAACTAGCTTCGCAGCTAGGATGGGCTCTCAGTGACTTGTCTGACCCACATAGCGCCTCCGTGCTCTCTTCTCCTCACCGCCTTCCCAGAGCAGGAGGAGTTGTGTCTTTCCGCACCACAGGTACTAAGCAGTCTTCCTGTTTGCCTAACCTCAAGTGACAAAGCGCTGGTCCTCGTATATCACAGTCTTTCCCAGCAAGGATTAGGTCACACTGGGCCAAGGTTTTACTAATGAGATCATGCATAATCAATAAGGGTCCGCTGACATCTTGTCAGCTCCATCACTGTCACCCGGAGGCTGGGGTAAAGCAACGAGGGGAGATCTGGCGGCTACCTGAACTCTGAACAGATGGGCAGCGTTGGATGGAGCCACTGCCCCTCAGAAGAGGCCCAAGTCTTGTTAGCAGAGGACATAGGTCATTCCCTCATTTGTTTGCTCATCCTTTCCTTCGTCCAATCCATAGAGAGCAATTTGTCAGGTCCCATCGGTACTATCCACACCACAAAGAATGACACAGAAAAGGGTCCCATGTTTTGAAGCTTCCCCTAAAGCACCTCATTCTACAAGGGATGACACAGAGGAAAAAAGCAGGAAAGAGGAAGAAAAAAAGAAGCAAAAAGAAAAAAGAAGGAAGAGAACAGACAAGGCATGGATAATATTAATTTATAGGCAGAGAATTAATATAGACAACACACAATAGAAAGGCCCAGAACTTCACTTTGAGCAGTCAGACATGGACAGGGCTGTCTCCCTCCTTACCCAGGCACATGCTCTTTAAGGGGCTCTTGTCAGGTCTAGTCCGAGTTTTCGTGATTATGAACAAAAGGTTGAAGTCCAGCTTGCTCATGTTAATTGCCTAAGTTAATTTATTTCTCACTAGAATCATAAAGCTTGTGATGGACAACACCACCATTTCTTAATACAAAATTTAACTCTGATTCTCACTAACTATACAGAATTCTCAAACTATTTTTTTGGGTCATGGAAGTGTTATATTCTTGAAGACATATATATGTGTCTTATGAGACATATATATGCATGTATACACACACACACACACACACACACACACATATATATATATATATATATATATATATAACTGATGTGCTTACATCCGGTAATTTGGAATAGAGAATAAAGTCACATTTTTAGTAAGTCTTAAATATTGAATAATAAAATCAAATGCTAATTTTGCTTATTAAAAATTACCTCTTTATTTTCTCCTGAAGCCAGGTTCTTCTGTCTTCTTGTATTCAATGACTTGCTCTATCCAAATTGCAAGGATTTTATACAAAAATTTCAATGTGGGAGAGATAAGACAGTGATGTTTCTTTCCCATCATTAATACTTGATTCTTATAGGCTTGACTTTCTTGAATTATCACTCATACAGGTTGTTGCAGGATTAAATTACTCACAGCTGTAGGACTGAAGTCCCGTTTTCATGCTGGCTATTAGCCAGGGTCGCTCTCAGCTTCTAGATCATCCTCAGAACGAGGCACACAGTTCTCTTCCAGGGGGGCAGCTACTTCTTCAGAGTCAGCAGAATCTCCAATCTGCTATAACCTGTAACACAGTCTTACAAAAGGAAGGATAATCATAGGAGTAACTGCCCCATCACTTTTGTTCAATGATCAGGTAGGCTGATCTCACCTAGTCCATAAGTCTCACCTGCATTCATTTGGAGATAATTATGCACAATATGTGTAACAGAAGCCTGTTTGTCACTAACACACACACATGGTATTATGCACATACCATAAGAGTAAAATTCAATAGTTTCACAAACTAAACATATATACCTCTATCCAGATCAAAAAGAGAATATTAACAGTACCCAAAAGCTCATCTCTGTTCCCTTTTGCTCCCTACCATTACCACCATCCCCAGGGAGAGTGAGCACCATCCTGACCCTAACAAAACGAATCCACTTTGCCCTTTGCTCTTTGCTTGTTTGCCCAGGTACATTTATGCATAAACTGAATCATACAATATGGGCTTTTGAGCTCTGGTTTCTTTGCCTCAAAATAAGCTCATTACTGCATAGTATCCCATTGTGTGAATATTTCCAGTCAACTGTTGACAGACATTTGAGTGTTATTACGAATACTGTCACTATAAACATTCTAGAACATGTATGCTGGCAAACCTACAAGTTCACTTTCAAAGTTGGATTTCCCTGGATTCAGTTTCAACTATCCCTTTGTTTTCTGAGACTAGTTGCTTATTTTCTAGATCATCTTTCCTAATCCACAAGAAGACAGGCTATACAACCTTCTCATATAGTGTATCTGAGTAAGACTATGTGTGGGCGAAGGGGCTGGACTTTATCAACTCAATGAATGTATGCTCATCTAGGCACTGGAGATGCAGCCATCAGCATAATAGATAAGTGTATGTCATACGAAGCTGAATTCTAGTAGCACAAAGAAGTGAGAACAGGTAGAAGAAGATAAGAAAAGAGAATAAACAAAAAATAAAAGATGATTATATATATATATATATGAAAAAAAATCTGGAATGTTAGAAAGTGCTATGGAGAGAGATGAAGTAAAAAAGTAGGGTCTGAAAAAAAAAAGTAGGGTCTGGAGGGTTGGAAGTAAGATTGTATTTCATTAGTTTGTCAGGGACATTTTCACCAAGAAGGTGATGTTTGAGCAAATACCTAAAACAGAGAAGAAAATTTTTAAAGTGTTCAAAGCAGAGACTCTGAAACAACATAAGTCTAGGGTGTTTAAGAAATACAAAAAAGGCCAGAATAAGAGACAGGAGAAGAACAGGAGAAAGGGGATGCAGAGTGGTGAGCGCAGAGGTTGAATGGGTCTGGTGGGTCACTGGGAGAGCCTTCCTCAGAGTGAAACGAGAAACCACTGGAGGGTTTCTGAGAAAGAATTCTGTTTCAGTGCTGTCAACGAAACTCCCGTAAAAATACGCAATGTGGAGTGTGAGAAATGAAAGAGAATGATGGGCGTAAAAAGATACAAGGAGTAGGCATATGCATGCTCATTAATGTGTGTGGATGCATTGTGTGTGTACATGTGTATGAGTTTATTTCATGAACATGTGCCATGTTACTTAATATTGGAAAGGCTTTTGAGAGGAGGCAGGGCTTTTAGTGTGTACCTTGAGTTACAATCTGGATAAAGAGCAAGATAATGGATTTCCTATTGAACATGAGATTTAATGTCCTTTTCTTTCTTTTCCTCTTGAACTAAAGAGATTTAGTGATTCCATGCTTCCATGCTGTGATTCCTCCAGAAGTGACCAAATTTCTACCAAAGGGAAAAATATTTAATGACCATAATCTAATTGTGTTACCATTGAAATCATTCTCTTCATAGTCAACTTCATCATCACATGATCTTCAACTGTGTAAAGACATCAAAAATTGTGATGGATGGAAGAATTTTTAATTTTTATGTAATTTTATTTCATTTATTTCTGCAAACGTTAGCTCTCCTTCTTATATTTCTAGCTACCCAGTTAACATGTCCTCTGAACTTTTCAAATACTTGAGAGTACACCTTAGTATTTTCACTCCATCGCCTCCAGTCTTTGTCTAATTTTGAATTCCAGACTTCTATCAGGATGACTATAGTCAGCATTCTTTCCTTATATCTTTCAATTAAATACAATATTCTCTGATTTTTCATAGTAGTAGGATTTTATGACTATTGTTGATAGCATTTTAGAAGCTTCAATTTATTGCATAATTTGCATTCTTAAAATTAGCCTTTTTAAGAAGAATGTTAGCTTCTTGAGATGCTATTTCCCCACATATACCCTGAGGAACATTTTTTATCTTAATATATTATGATAAATCAACCCTAGATGTTTGTTGATTTCTTTCTTACATGAAGGACTTGGCTCCATCCTTAACAAGGTCCAGAATAACTTCTGTCTTACTTGGTTGCTAAGGGCAAGATGTAAAGGAAACTATTCTCTCACAACATGCGTACACTATGCTTCAGTGACTCCAGATTTGGTGCCCTGCCCTTATAAAGGCAATTTACATTTCTTTTTTAATTAATGCTCTCTCCTTTGATTAGTTCATCATAGCTGGGGAAAAAAAACTAAAAAGCTTTTCATCTCATCTACTTCTCGTGCACATCGCCTCATGCCAGTGGTGTGAGATCACTTATCATTTACACATCTATCATTTATTTTAATCTAGGCCATCTTTGTGGAGGGGAGAGAACTGCATACACTGCTTTTTCAACCATCATGCCCTTTCTCATCCATTTGATTTAATCAATCAGCGTCCATGTGTGTACTGTATATATCTTCCCTGTAGTTTCACAGCCTGTCAGTCACTTGTCATAAGCAAACTGGCCATCAACCTCCAAAGGTCTGGCTGATGAGTGGCTCCTTTGACAGTGGCTAGGTTTCCCTAAGGGCCTTCACTTCTCAGAAGTCTTAAAATATCTACCCTGGCCCCGCCAGGCCTGTCCTGCAGCCTCATGTAGATACTGCTTTGTTGAAACACACTGGGCATGGCTGCAGCATGCTCCAACAAGGAACTGAAAGAATCGGCACCCATTTATGAATTGATGTCTGTATAACAAGGTCTTCTTCCCCATAAAGAGGTAAAATATTTATAGCAGGGCTTCTCTGGTGCCTCAGTGGTAAAGAATCTGCACATGGATTTGATCCCTGGTCCAGGAAGATACCACATGCCAAGGAGCAACTAAGTCAGTGTACCATAATTATTGAGCCTGTGCTCTAGAGCCTGAGAACTGCAACTGTTGAGCCCACATGCCACAACTACTGAAGCCCGTGTGCCCTAGAGCCCAGGGCTCCACAACAAGAGAAGATATCACGATTAGAAGTCCGTGCCCTGCAAAGAAGAGTAGCTCTTGCTTGCCACAATGAGAGAAAAACCTGTGCAAGCAAGACCCAACACAGTCAAAAATAAATAAATAACATTTTATATATATATATATATATATTTAAAAGAAAATTTATAGCATATAGGCTCCAGTCAGTATCTCGATGACAACTAAACTACTTCTGAAAATCACAATTTTATGGAATTAATGCACAATGGAATAAAAATTAATTAACAAATTTGATTGTCAGTCTTAGTGATCTTAGTATGGTTTATGATTGGTTTAGTCAGTCAGCCAATATCTGATGAGTTCAGGAATGTTTATGTCACAGATGAAGTACTCAAGGTGAAGAGTCACATTTTGAGAGGGACATGAGAAATCTAGAGTGTATCTTCAGATGAGAGGACCTGAAAACCACATCATATGAAGAGTGGTTGAGACAGAGGGCTTAGACAGAATGAAGAGTCTACGAAGTCTTTTTCAGAATCTTCAAGGCTCTCATTTAGAGAAGAGTAAAATTTTACTTTATTTCAAAGGGAGAATCCATTCATTCATTCCCCTGAAATTTATAATCACTTAACATGTACCAAGAAGTGATCTAAGCACTTGAATTATATCAGAAAAAAAAAAAGTAAATTCCCTCCCAGGAAGCACTCACCTTTTAACATCTAATGACAATAAAAGTGGTAAATAATAAGTAAACTGTGTAGTATTTGAGAAAATGGCAAGTAAAAAGAAATATTCAAAGTCAGGGAAGGAGGATTCAGGATTGCTGGAGGGACAGAGTGTGTGATATAATTTTAAATCATCTGCAGGGTAGGCTTCATTGTAAAGGTAAGGTGTGGAAAAAGCCCCAAGGAGGCAAGGAACTAGATTCAGGGATACCTAGGGTGAGAAGTACAGATAGGTGGAAGAGGCAGTACAGTGCCATGGAGCAGGACTGTGCCTGGTGTGTTAGGAGCAGAGGAGGGCTGGTGTGCCCAGAGTTGACTAGGGGAGAAGAGTAGAGAGGCTGGGAAGAGAGTAAATGATGTACCATTTACCTTCTTAGCCAATGTACAGACTTTCACCTTGAGTGCCTTGAGGAGTCACTGCAGTGTTCTGAGCAGGGGGGCCCCAGGATTTGATCAGTTTCATTTGGATCATTCTTGATGTTGAGTTGAGACTCACCCAAGGGAAGGGAGACCAGTTTAGAAAACCTGGCCAGTATTCAGAAGAAGGATGGTGCTAACTTGCATCAGAAGGTCCCAAAGGTCATAGTGGGTTGGGTGTGGTATATAAGACTGAGGAGAGTAAGGGCAACTCTAAATGGTTAAGAAGAGACTGCAGGACAAAAGTTTTAGAATAAGGATAAATTTGGAAGGAAACTCAGAGGTCTCTTAGATCACTACTGAAACTTGTTTTTTGGGAAAAATAATGCTATACTATATTCTAAATAAATGAATAGCAGTTTCATTTATTTCATTTATTCAAATATACACAAGCAGGTTCCCCCCCTGCCAGGCGATCATATGCATTAGGAGAGAAATATAAATTAATGATTTTAATGCAATATGATAGTGGAATGAAGAAAAATGCCATGTAGCCCTAAGTGAGGAAATACTACTATTTATTTGCTCTAAGAGAATAGATATGTTAATAAACATATGGGTCTCGGTTTTCTTATGTGTAAAATGTAAAAATAACACGTTCTACTCGACATGCTTGTTGTGAGAACTAAGGGATGTAATGGACATACGGTCTCTAGCATCACCGTCTCCCTGCTGTCACTTCTCAGATGCACCATTTTCTCCACCCCTCCAAATCTCTTCCATCTCCCATACCTACACCTCACCTGCTCATTTATAATTTCTTCATGTGGATTTTTCTTGCTACCTTCTTTCTACCTCCTTCTACCTGACTTACTTCTAATAATGCCACTTCCTTGAACAATTTGGGCTTCCCTGGTGGCTCAGATGGTAAAGAATCTGCCTGCAATGTGGGAGACCTGGGTTCGATCCCTGGGTTGGGAAGGTACACTGGAGAAGAGAATAGCTACCCACTCCATTATTCTGGCCTGGAAAATTCCAAGGTCAGAGGAGACTGATGGGCTACAGTCCATGGGGTTGCAAAGAGTCAGACACGAATGGAAAATTTTCACTTGAACTATTTTACAATTGAATTGCTTTTTGCCTCATTTCCTCAAACAAAGGTGCTTCAGTCAGTTTATCAGGAACTCTCAAATGAAACTGAAAAACAAAATCACAAAACTCAAGAACTTGCTTTAGAATTTCTCCCATCCCCAGTGTTCTGTGTTGATGCAAGTAAGCTCCAGAAGACACTGCTACTTTCATGAATACCTTCAATATGTGATTCCCCACCTGTAGGTGGAGAGGCCTTGGGTCGTATCAACTGTCTCTCTCTTCACTTTTTCCCCAAAGGGCTTTGCACTTAGCAGATGGCCACTACATATTTGTGGAATAAGTGAATCTTCACATTCTTAAGACTTTGGGTTCATCGTGGATGGTATCAGAATTTATATTAGGGATTCTTCTTACTCCTTAGCTGTATTATTTGACTTCACTGGTTTTAAAAGGCATAATTTGCAGTCTATTTTTCTACTTCTCTTGTCAAACTTTATTGGTCCAACATGAGCATTCTGAATTTTAAAATTCTTAGGAGCTTAACGTTTGTTCTAAATTTTAGGGAAAGATAGAGCAAAATTCAACTGAAATGACAGTTCCTCCTCAACCCTTATGCTTCTGTTCTGCGACCACCTGGTTACATGCTAGACCCCACCAAAGAGAATGAGAACTGTGGAGGACAGGGCACCAGAAGGGTCCTATTTCCCGTTTGACTGGTGAGAGTGAGTCATTCCTGATTGTGAGCAGAATGATATTCACAGACCATCACAGCTCACAGAACCAGCCGAATGAGAACAGTAAACAAGGATGATTTTCAATGTTGAGGCTAAACTTTTTCTGATGTTAAATATCATCCTTCATGTAACAGTTTCCTTCATTGCTCTTTTCTCTGAACTCCATCCTATCTCTACACTTCAGATTTCTGGCACTGATTACTCATGCCTGTCCCTGCTGGTGTGGTACACTCGTGTTTGAGTAAGGCACAGGAAATGTGAAGATGAGCAGTTGCATTCACTGCTTGGGCACTGCCCTGATCCCGACAGCACCTTAGTCTCCTTCAGAATTACCCTCCTGCTTTTGCACGAGTGCTCAGCACATCCGTCCATCCAAAGGCTGTCTTTCTGCTACAAAAGCTGGATTCTCTCTGGCCCTTTCCACTAGACTCCTCTGCTCACTACCCAAGTTCAGACAAGGGATGAAGACATTGAAGCTTTCAGTCTGACTCTCTTTCTCATGATTATAGACTTTAAGCATCATGTCACACAAATGGAGGCCGTGATTTTGATGTGTTCAATCCAACAGTAGGATTTGGTGCAAAGGGAGAGAATTTCAACTGCCAGGCATCCAGGATCCCATCTGTTCTGAGTACACTGTGTGTATCTGCTGCAAAACCTTGAGCTTCCTTATAGCCTTTTAGAAAATTCCAGAGCTTTCCTTTAACCTAACAGCAAGTTTTCTTGCTGTGTAAGTTAACTGAGTTTACTTTCTTTCTGTTTAAGAACTCTAATACAGAGCAATAAGTCTGCCTTTTTAATTATGACCTCCATAGGCATTGGGCCTAGGGGGCATTGTGTAAATGTTTATTTAATGAGTGAGTAAGTAAAAGTTATTTTAGTGTAAGAGAAAAGATGAGATAACATAAATGAACATTTGGATTGAGCTGAAAATGGACACTGCCTTATCCTTGCAAACACTTTCCTCCCTGGCAGTTTTTTATTTTTTATTTCTTTGTCTTTGTTTTTCTTTCTGCCCTGGTTTCTGGTTTTCAGTTGTAATTTGCTTTAAAGATAATACTGCCATGTTCCTTTGAACTGAAACTATCTGGCAATTTATGGTCAAATTTAAGTTTGGCATAACAGGCTTAATGTTCAGCTTTCCATCTGTATTCTGTCCTTGGCAAAAACCCAGGGAAACTTGGGATTTTATGCTCCTGAATTTTATAAACCAGTAAACACAAAGGTATTGGAATTGTATATCTTAGCATGAAGCTTTTTATCTTGTGCATAAGAAATATCAAATTGGACTGTGGTGTAGGCAGCTAAGGGATTTGCACTGCTTCCTCCCTTTAGAAATGTTCTTTTTTAAGAACCAGTGTCTGTGGAAAGTGATGGTAAAACAAAAACAGCGATTTACTTTGTTCAGTGTTCCCAGATTGTCAAGCTATTCTCACCTGGTTTCTGTGATGCGCCTTCCAATGGTGCAAGGTAGTCAAGGTTTGTGTTACTATACCATTTTAAAGAGAGGTACAAGAGAGTCTCACAGAACTTAAGTGGTGCTGAAGGTCATATAGCTGATTAATGCAAAATCAGAATGATCAGAATTTAGCTTTCCTTTGCACTGACAATGAGATAGAGAGTTAAGTCATTCTTTGATTCTTTCAGACATTATCCATTAGAGCCTTACTTTTTACCTCCTGTGTATCAGATATGTTTAGGCTCTGGGAATGTGCTATGAACAAAATATATGGAGTCCCTGCTTAATCTCAAGGTGGGCTCACCTAAGCATGGGACTGAGTAATTCCTACTATCTGAGAATTTGTTCAGTCTTTTGAAGTCCTTGGCCAGGCCTATGTTGAATATGGATGACCCTGGCCTTGATTGTAATACTGATGTTGAGCCTGATAATGAAAATGATGCTGGAAGCCAATCTCTCATTTCATGCACTTCTTTATTGAGCACTGTCTTTATGCTCTGAAATAATCCTCTCTCACCTCCAGGACTCTAAATACATGTTGACTCCCTGAAGCTTTGTTTCACTGATATTGTTAGTAATATCACTCCTCTCCATCACCCTTCTACCAAGTCAAGCTTTTACTGTGACATACTCTCCTTCTATGACTGGAGAGGCAGCCTTACCTTTGCTTCACCTCTGATACCTGATTATAACAGCCTGATGTGGGGTTAAGAGACAACCTCAAGTGGAGAAATATTGAATCAGTAGCAAGATGTAATAAATATGCAAATCTCTCCTTTCAGAAGCCTTATTCCAGGCCATCTAATAACGCCTCCATATTTCTTCATGTTATTATTCTCTCTGCTGCAGCAGGGAGGAGGCTGCTTCTACAGCAGTGCTGTTCTGCCTTCCCACCTGTTTACATTTACTATATGGCTGCCTAGGGAACCCTGCAGAAAATAATGCTTGTGTGAGCCATTTAGTTGACTACATGTCAAAAAGTAATTTGAATCAAAGAGTCACTAACTTAATTGATGGTGATGGCTCCATCCAAAAACAACCAAAGAAATTGATGTTGTGCAAATTGCACATATATTGCTCTTGAATTTGTGAGCATATTCTTGTTTGCCTTGACAGGATTCAAATTATCTTCCGGACAGCTCGACACATTACTTAAGATGTGCTTGTATGTGAATTTTAGCTGCTAAAGGGGGCAATAACAACCTTCCTGTGAAATTAATTCCCATGACTTCAACTTCATCTTGCTCTTTCTTTTACTCTTTCCCTGCACATATCCCTTCCACTCCTTTACAATTGTGTTCTAACCTCTAAGTCATTCTAGTCACCATGGAATACAGACCTATTGTCTTTGCAGACCCCATAGAGACCTAAGGTCTTAAGGAGCAAAAGATGACAGAATTTTAAATTCTGTGGACACATTCAGTTCAGTGTTACCAGGCTCTATTTTTGACTTGTCATTAGGTATTTTTTTGATGGGTAGAGATCCTGAAAATTAATTTCCAAGTGAGCCTATATCCCAGAGAGAGCTGGTATTTAGATCCTGGGCTGAGGAGGCTGACCCAGCAGTCATGCCCCCAGAGTGGTGGTGCTGTGGGTCAGAGGACAGGGTCAGCATAAGAAACAGTCAGTTTGCAACACTTGGAGTTATCTGCATGAGGATATAAGATTCTCAAAAACAACTCTCAGTGGTGCTGCCCCAGTAGGTACTAACTCCAGCAGACTATACAATGAAGTGTATAAAGCATTCGATGAGGGGAAGAAACACAGTGATCAGGCTTATCTCTGACACTAAGGAGTTGTCAGACATGAGTCACACAAACAAGGTGGTAATGTGAGAAGATTGAGGTTTTCTGGCACTAGGGAAATGGATTATTATAAGATAAAGAGGAAGGAAGATTAAGCAGCAACCCACCTGCTTGATCTACCCCTCTGTTCATGGCAATCATCTTATGGAGCTAGATATCTGTGAACATCATCTGAAAAAACAAAGATGTACATGATGTTCAAGGGGTCTGTGATGGCTAATTTTATGTGTCAACCTGATTGGGCTAAAGGATGCCCAGATATCAGGTAAAACAAAAACAAAAAAAAAATGGAGTTGTGTCTCTGAGGGTGTTTCTGGAAGAGATTAGCATTTGATTTAGCAGACTGAGCAGAGATCACCTTCATAAGTGTGGGCATGCATCATCCAATCTGTCAAGAACCCAAATGGAGCAAAATGGCAGAAGAAGGGCCAATTTTCTCCCTCTTCTTGAGCTGGAATATTCATTTTTCCTTCCTAGAGACATTGGAGCTCTTGGTTCTTGGGCCTCTGAACTCAGGCAGAATTATACCACTGGATTTCCCTGTTCCCCAGTTTGTAAATTATGGGATTTATAGGCCTCCATGCCACATTGATGGGGAAAAAATGAAAACACTGCCAGATTTTATTTTCTTGGGTTCCAAAATCACTGTGGATGGTGACTGCAGCCATAAAATTAAAAGACACTTGCTCCTTGGAAGAAAAGCTATGGCAAATCTAGACTGTGTATTAAAAAGCAGAGACCACTTTGCTGACAAAGGTCCATATAGTCAAAGCTATGGTTTTTCTAGTAGTTATATATGGATGTGAGTGTTGGACTGTAAAGAAGGGCTGAGCACTGAAGAATTGCTGCTTTTGAATTGTGATGCTGGAGAAGACTCTTGAGAGTTCCTTGGACTTCAAGGAGATCAAACCAGTTAATCCTACAGGAAATCAGTCCTGAATATTCATTGGAAGGATTGATGCTGAAGCTGAAACTCCAATATTTTGGCCACCTGATGCAAAGAGCCAACTCATTGGAAAAGACCCTGATTCTGGGAAAGACTGAAATCAGGAGAAGAAGGTGATGGAGAATGAAATGGTCGGATGTCATCACTGACTCAATGGACATAAATCTGAGCAAACTCCAGGAGATAGTGAAGGACAGGAAAGCCTGACATGCTACAGTCTGTGGGATTGCAGAGTTGGACACAGTTGACTGTCTGAACATCATGAGCCAAATGAACCAACCAACAACAGTAACACATGAGCCAAATCATATAATCCCTCTGTCTGTCTCTCTCTCCACAGAATGGCCCAGCATAGTTGCAAAAATTTCCTCTCTCAACTCACCTTCAGTCTCATCAACTACTACTACTGCATCCAAGAAGAGTTCTCAACTCCCTTCCACTCTTCTATTGCCTACAACCTTGACATTATTCTTTGTTTGTTAGTTGTTGCTGTTGTTGTTTTGGGTATAGACTCTGAGATCCACCTGTGATTTGCTTTGTGAACTTTTAACGTAATAAATTCTACCTCAAAATCCTAGTCCTGAAATAAGCAATTTGGCCTCTATACTAATTTTCTACCACAGATTTTGCAGCATGAGCTTGAGTCAATTCTGATTCTCAAAGTTTGACAGTATTATTTTTCTCCTGAAATCACAACTATTGCTTATTATCCCATCAACTTCAGCACAGCTTTCATAGTTGAGAGTTAGGCAACTGTCTGGTGACTTTGGTTCTGCTTGGCCTTGTTCAAGGATCACTACTTTCACCATGAAGATCCCATCATGTGTCTGGGTTTCAAAGCTGTGTACAATGAATTAGACTGACTCCAAGCCAATTCTATGACCCTTCTGATTTATCAACTTTTCAGCAATTATACCTACTTCAGTTTTGGACCTTCCATCTGAGCCTGTGTCTTGCTTAGTACTACTGGCCACCAGTCTAAAATCCACTTTTTTGATACTGTGACTGTGAATCATGATGTTATAAACAGCTTTACAAACAATTTCTCCCCAAGTGGTCACTATCTCATTCCCCATGGGACTGTCCTCTACATGGTATTCAAGGTAGATCTGTATACAGCTCTCTGACGCATAATCTCTGGTGCATAATCCAGTTAGAATTGAGCCATGATAAAATCATCTTATTAAAAAGGTAAAGTGACTTTATAATTTCAGCATTTCTTTAATTCATTTGGTCATTTAAACAACAGTTTCTCAAGTTTTAATGTGTGTATGAATCATTTTGGATCTTTTTCAAATGCAGACTCTTATTCAGTGGGTCTGAGGTGGGGCCAGAGATTCTAAAGAATTCCCACATGATGTCACTGTTCCTGGCCCATGGTGCAAAAGTTCTATAAACTGTTATTTATCTCTATTTTCCTTGGCTGTGTCTCCTTTATTTTTCTATTCTCAGTTCATAAGAAGTCCCTCTAACTACCCAGATATTATAATTGTGAGGTAATCCAAAACAAATGGTCTTTTTTTCTTTTATGTAAAATTGCTTAGACATGTGTATTTTTAATCGAGTTTTTGTTTGTTCCTATCCAATTGTGCCTACATAAGGATTATAAACATTTGCCCATTTCTTTGCATAGCACAACACCCTTCGTATTGTACACTAAAGAAAATACTTTAAAGCCCTTTCTTTGCAAAAGCTGTTTTCTTAAGTATCAGATAGCATTTAAATGTATAAAAACAATTTAATGAAGAAAGCATCTTGTAGTCTAGGTGAAAGCTCACATGGATGCAAGCATTTGAATCAACCCTGCACCATTTAATTGTGGTTCCCCAACCCACCCAATGCCTGCATCGGTCACACAGACCTGCTGCTCTCTGGCGTAAAACATTGCAGAAGCCCTCATCAACTTCATCTTCAGCAGGGTACTGGGGTGCTGCTGTTGGCCGACACCTTATCTGCCTGCTCTGACCAGACGCACATGTGACCTCCTCAGTCCTTGCCTTGATAAGATTCTTCCTTCTTTCTGTCTCATGCATTAAAAGCCATATTTTTCATCCTGCCTTCCTGCCCTCCTTTTGAAGCTCCTCACTGTGTGTGTGCCTGATCAGAGTGGAAAGGGGTAGATGAGTGCTGGGAGAGATGATTACAAAGCAAAAGAGAAATCACCAAATGTCCAATAAGTACCAAGTCTTATCCTTTGGTGACTTTACCCTAAGCAGCCTCACAGCTACGCAAACTGAGAATCTCTGCCTCTGGAAACTCGTCTTTCGTTTCCAAGGAAATTTTGGTGGAAAAATGAAGCCCATTGTGCCTTTTCTTTCTCAAGTGACATCTCCCAAGCACGATCTGCTGTTTTGCTGGTTTTCCTGGCAGTGAAAAATGCCAAGTACAGGTCGAGTCTGTGCACTTTTGAGGCATAAGACCTTTTGCTAGGCTGGAACAACACCGCCACAAAGCAAAACTCATCTTTCTGCCACAGTCAGCAGGCAAGTGTTGCAAAAGCAGGAAAGGTTTGCATAAGAAAGCTCTCAAATGTTAATCCGTTTTTATAACTATACGTCACCCTAAATTTTGTATAAGCTTCTGAACTACTGAGATAGCTCTTTGCTTACTTGCTCTACCTTCCTTTACAAAATGAAGGTAGCCTAAAATCAGGGGATTAGATGAATTCACAGTGAAAGTGACACTCCCCTTCATCTCCAGGCCACTTTCTTCAGAGCAGTAAGGCGATGGTACAGAATGGAAGCCCAGGAGTCTGGGATCAGAAGAAGGTTATAGAGTCATGTGACTTGGGAAGATCTTTGGGGTCTCGGGCTCATTACTGGTGAAATTAACTCTAAGGCTCCTTCTAGTGTGACAGTTCTCTCCTTCTAGGAATAAAGTCTGAAAAATTGTCTTTTAGCTTAGGCCAGAGAAAAGGTACACAAATAAATGCAGAAATATTCCTCAAAAACATCTCTCTAATTATGATAAAATCAATCCTAAGTGCTTATTAATCACTGCTTAATAGAAATGAAGAAAATTTTTTCCTCAGCCTCCTGAAAGTCTTTATAAACTTCTACACTAATGCAAATAATTCATTTATAACAGTCTCTAATTCATAAGCTAAGCTTAAAAATAGTTCAGGGGTTGTAAACTACAAAATTTAAACCCACTTCTTATTTCATCACAGCAATGTACAGAAAAAAATTTAAAAAAAGAGTTCCTCTATTGCTCTCTAACATCTTAGTATTTTGTGGTTTTAAAGTATTAATCCTTAATCAAAACCAGTGAAGTTTCAAGATAAGTGTGTTCATGTATTCATGGGAATATCAGAACCTCTGGTATTAGGGGTTGAAGAAAAATATCTTTCAAAATGCATGCCTTCTGCAGCTCTGAAACATGCCCTCTAACCTGGTGTGATGATACAGAGGAAGACAGGCAGTATTCTTTACAGAGTGAATTAAGCATGCTTGAGGAGTAGATGCTGATTTTATATCAGCATATATATATATATATATATATGAGACAGGGGAAGACCTCAGAGTACACTTATTAAAAAACAAGAAAATAGATCCATCTGACACATTCACAAGTATTATAGGTTGCAAATAACCACAAGGACAAAGAAGAAAACTGTCATAGCTTTTTTTTTTATTTTTCAAATTATCTGCTAGCTTTTTAATATCACAGTTTATATTTGGTCATAGGTGAAGAAGTTGTCAAGCCTTGAAGCGATTTCATTTAACCCAGGACAGGAGGCCGAGAGGTTGTGAACTCTCCATGGTCCTGAATCAGGAAACAGTAAAATAAATGCCTTAGCTCTGGTGATTTGGGGGAGCCTGCACAGCTTGACACAGTTGAGGCCCAGGGGATGCTTTAAATCTGGAAACAGGCATGTGTATGCACTGGAAATTTGTATGTTTGTTCCTATAACATTATGTGCAGTGCCCTTTGGATGGAATGGTAAAGAGACAAAGAAGGGTCAAAAAAAAAAAAAAGAGAGAGAGAGAGGAGAGAGAGAGAAAGGGTGGGAATCAAAAGTAGAAAAGGAATAGAATCTAAAATTAAAATCTAAAATATCAGGAATAGGACAGAAGATTAAACACAGGTTTTCTCAACAAATCTCCAATGCTGGGTCTCAAAGGAACCTGTTGAAATGTGAAAGAGGTAGTTTTTTTTGTTGTTGTTGTTAAATCAGGGGAAGATCTGTGTTAAAAACTCAGCAGCCACTAAAATCCTACCCTGGGGATGGGGAGGCAAAGGAAAATACATTTAGTTTCTAGAAAGATTCACACAAATTCAGGCATGTTGCCCACTCTATGTTGATAATAAAAGATGCTCCTTTGGAAGATTTGGCCCTAATCAGTTTATGTTGATATCTAGGAGGACAAAGTTGCAAAAGTCAATTGCATCCATTTATAAACAAGTTTTGGGTTAGATTGAACATGAAAAGGACTCTGGAAGACTTTGTCTTGCATTATTAAATTTTATATCAGAGTTGACAAACCCCTCTTCTACTGATGAAACAAGTCCATAGGATGAAACAGACCAGCTAGGAAACATGCGTCCCTGAAAAATACAACCTCTGTGGCATTCCCCTAGCTATGTTAGTTTACGAATTCATTTTAAAATCCTCCAACCATCATCATTCTGCACCTTTGGAATCACACCACACCTAAGATATCCTTTTCAGGCAGATGTGAGTCTGTGCTGAGTTCAATTAATTTATTGGAAATGAGTCAATATCATTCAGACAATATGATTTTGAGGCAGAGGACTAAATGGGGACTTCATATTTTCTTTTGAGAGGCAAGCACAGAACCAATCTCTTCCTTTTAGATCCAACTATGCCCAGTATACTGTTCTCAGTCCTGGACATGATATTTTGAAAGATAAACATGGATTAAAGTACCTTCCAAATTGCATGGTGGGGAATCTGAAAGGATTTGAAACTATGTCAACACAAGAATAGGGAGAAGAGAAAGCAAAGCTTACCAAATGTAAGATGAATTTTGCCATGAACCTTCTCTGCAACCTTCTCAGGCATGTTGCTAAGACTTATTGAGGTCATTATTTCAGTCTTCTATGGGATACATTTATGCAGCACCCTGAATTTCAAGTTCTGTTCTGGTTGTTTATTTTTTAAACTTGTTATCTTTGAATGAGAAAGGGGTAAACATGCAACTTTATTTCATTTACATAATGCAAAGCAAAAAGCACCTATTAAATGAATAATTAGGGCTTGACAGCCACTAAGTTTTCATCTGATAGTAAAAGCTATGAGCTTAAATATTGACAGCTTTCCAAGACAAAGTAATCTTGATAAGAATTGGGAGACAGGAAGTACTGCTACTGCTGCTAAGTCGCTTCAGTCGTGTCCGACTCTGTGCAACCCCATAGATGTCAGCCCACCAGGCTCCCCCGTCCCTGGGACTCTCCAGGCAAGAGCACTGGAGTGGGTTGCCATTTCCTTCTCCAATGAGTGAAAGTGAAAAGTGAAAGTGAAGTCGCTTAGTCATGTCCAACTCTTAGCGACCCCATGGACTGCAGTCTACCAGGCTCCTCCGTCCATGGGATTTTCCAGGCAAGAGTACTGGAGTGGGGTGCCATTGCCTTCTCCAAGACGGGGTGGGGGGGGGAGTACAGTTTGTGAGTACAGTTTGTGACATATATTTAAATAGATGGCACTAAACAATAAAATAATTTATTAACTCTTCTGCCAATATCACAATATATTAGTCTGGGGCACTGTGGTATCTGTTATGATATTTTGGGTTTACACAATCCCCATCTGTGCTAGACTAGACCAGAGAGATAACAGAATACGAACCATTTCAAACATGAAGGCAGCTGTGTGCCTACTCCACTCCAGATTTCTGAGCAAGGTGACTCTCAGACTATTTCCTTCCAGACATCTCAGCAAGCAGCTACATTTATTTATATTATTTAAAGCTGTCTCCTCCTTTACCAAGGACCTCCTAGAACCCATACGTTCTATTATTTACATACACAAGGATCACGTTTTTTCAATGACACCAGGCATCCTTTTGTTTAAAAAGAAAAAAAAATTAATTTATAATAGTATGAGTTTTAAGTAATTTTTATAGTTTATCAGCTGACTGATGTTGAATATGCAGAAGTATTATGAGCCTAAATGAAAACTCAAAAGCCAAAGCAGTGAATTCTGCTTTAGTGATCAGTTGAATCTCCAATGATGTAGCACATACTAGGAATTAGAGTATAAGTTTTATGGCCATTCTGATGATATTATTACTTGCAACTCAGAAATGCCTATATCTTGATTTTTCAGTCATAATTCTTCCAGTAGGTTTTCCTGAGGCAGAACAAACAAGGGTCAGAAGAAAGGAAATAGCAATACCATCCCAAGCACTGGTCTCTATGGAAGAAGACTGGTTTGGAACTTGAAATTTAGATTTAAGAATTAAGATGGATCTTTACACACTCCAAAACTGAGGTGAAGTTAATTTGAAATCAACACACTCAAACCAAGAAAACTACTGCTGTTTCTACTCACTAACTTCTATTGTTTCCCAAATTTTGTCTCCCACTTTTCTACATTTACACCATCACAATTTTTGTACTCAGATCATTGTCTCCCAAATAAAAAACATACTTTGTACCCTTGAAGCCTTATATAATCATGTATTAAGGAGGTAGGCTTAAAACTCAACATTCAGAAAACGAAGATCATGGCATCTGATCCCATCACTTCATGGCAAATAGATGGGGAAACAATGGAAATGGTGACAGATTTTATTTTATTTTTTTTTTGGGGGGGGAGCTCCAAAATTACCACAGATGGTGACTGCAGTCATGAAATTAAAAGACACTTGCTCCTTGGAAGAAAAGTTATGACCAACCTAGACAGCATATTAAAAAGCAGAGACATTACTTTGCTAACAAAGGTCCATCTAGTCAAAGCTATGGTTTTTCCAGTAGTCACATATGGATGTGAGAGCTGGACTATAAAGAAAGCTGAACTATAAAGAAGAACTGATGCTTTTGAACTGTGGTGATGGGAAAGACTCTTGAAAGTCCCTTGGACAGCAAGCAGATACAACCAATACATCCTAAAGGAAATCAGTCCTGAATATTCATTGGAAGGACTGATGCTAAAGCTGAAACTCCAATACTTTGGCCACTTGATGCCAAGAACTGACTTATTGGAAAATACCTTGATGCTGGGAAAGATTGAAGGTGGGAGGAGAAGGGGACGACAGAGGGTGAGATGGTTGGATGGCATCACCGACTCGATGGACATGAGTTTGAGTAAACTCCGGAAATTGAGGATGGACAGGAAGGTCCGGCATGTTTAAGTCGATGCAGTCACAAAGTGTTGGATGTGACTGAGAAATTGAAATGAATTGAAAGGTGATATAAGCATAAATGCATTGTGAATGGGAGAAGTTGAGGTTTAGCTTTGTTCATTTTGTTTCTATAGTATTATGTATTTATTTTACCTTATTTACCTAAAATAAATTTTACATACTTATAATGCACAATCTGCTGAGTTTTGATATATGTATGCACTTATGAAATAATACCACAATCAAGATAATGAGCACTCATAATCCCTAAAATCTCCTCTTTTGTAATCCTTTCCTTATACCCCTCCCACTCTCAACCTGTTTTTCCTTATACAGAAGCCCACAGATACATTTTGCATTCTTTTAGAATTTTGTATAATTTAATTTATGTAATTTTATATAATTTTCATTACTAAGTAATATTCCATTGCATGTATATGTAATAAATTGTTTATTTACCAGCAGATGGACAGTGTGTTTTCTCTAGTAGTGGCTATTAAGAAATATGACTCCTGTGGCCATATCTGTAGAAATCTTTGTACGGTCTTATGCCTTGTTTTCTCTTAGACAAAAAAAAAAGAAAATGTGCTATTCGATAGTCTTTTGTAATTTAACATAAAATTTCCAGTATCTCCACCTAGTTGCCAATATGATAATAGCTGACATTTTCTTTGCTATCTGTTTTTGTTGTTTGCTTAATATTATGCATTCAATGGATCTGTAGTGCTATTTTATTGTGGTTTTAACTTATATTCCTCTAGTTATGAAAACCTTGAATTTTCTGTGTATCATTTGAATAGAAGAATGTGGCAGTTAATTTGGAGTATAGGACTGAAGTTCAAGGAAAAATTTGCATTTGGATATAGAGAATTTTCTGGCCATTAATAGGCAATTGCACTAATTTTTGACTTTTGGAAATTTGATGAAATGGCTAAGATTCAGTTATCTGGGCTTGTTTTATATTTATGAATTTGTGATATTTATAAATTTACAGCAATCAGAGAAAACATCATTCTTCATACTTCACTTTTTCTTAGTATATTCATACCCATTTCATTCCTTTGAAAGTGTTTGTTGCTCAGTCACGTCCAATTCTTTAGCACTCCATGGATGGAGCCCTCCAGGATCCTTTGTCCATGGACTTCTCCAGGCAAGAATACTGGAGAGGGTAGCCATTCCCTTCTCCATGGAATCTTTCCAAACCATGGCTTGAACTCAGGTCTTTATTTTCCTTCTCTTTTATGAATGCAGAGGCTTTGGCTGTTTATTTATGAAAGTTGACAATTTTAAACTGAAACCTGAATGTTTTAGCACTAAACAGCAGGATTCAGTGGGAAAGTTTTTTGCTTTTTTTTTTTTTAATTTTATCACTTTTATAGTCTTCATATGAAAAGTAGCTTATGTACTATTAGGAGAAAAGTATCAAGGAGATACATTGACCTAAACACAGTTTCTTTATCTGAGCAGAAGGTTTGAATTTCTGGAACACAAAATAGCCAAACATAAGTGTAATAGTATTTCTTTGGTCTAAAACTCAAATGGCTGAAATATACTTATTTCTAGGAAAAATGGAATTCCCTTTTTCTAGAAATAGTGTTTCATTTTCCATTTTTTAATCATATTTATGTGAAAAAGTAGAAAACATTGAATGGCTTCAAGTTAAACAAATTTATGTAATTAATAATTTTCAACTTTCTCTGCTACTGGTCACTTCCACTGGCAGCAGAGAAAGTTGAAAACTACCATAAAATTTTGAGATAATTTTGTTGGTTAGATCTAGTCATTCAGTGTTACATTCCAAGAACTGTGTACACATTCTTTACTGTGTACCAGTAAGTCACAATTGAATACATAGTTGCCAAGCAAAAGTCCAGTAAGTGACTGACTGAGTCTAAGATCTTTTAAGATCCCTGGTGATTTTAATGACTTTAATTTATGTCAGGATTTATTAAGTTTTTGATTCATTATTAAGTTGCAAAAATGCTTGATAAAATGTAATTCCTTTCAAGATCTTAAGATATCAGGTACAAATGAGAAGTTCCAGAACAAAATATAAACTTTACAAATGTAGACGAGAGCCAGTTAAATGGACAGTGAACTACTCAAAACTGTCATGATTTTAAATGTGTCTGGGTTTGGAGACTAAAGGAAATCAGCTTTTGCTAATATATATATAAATAAAATATTAATAATTTCAAATTTACAGAATCTTGCAGGTAGATTACTGAGAAGATTTTCCTGTAATGAGTTGCCAAACAGATGCTGCTTCAGCCCTGGATATGTTATTATTTATTTCTTACAAGGAAATTCACCTATACAAACCAATACAGCAATAAAAACCAGAGAATTGGACTATGTGGGAGAAAGTGAGAGTGGGATGATTTGAGAGAGCAACACTGAAACATGCATATTACCATATGTAAAATAGATGACCAGTGCAAGTTCAATGCATGAAGCAGGGCACTCAAAGCCAGTGATCTGGGACAACCCAGAGGGATGGAGTAGGGAGGGAGGTGGGAGGGGGTTCAGGGTGGGGGGACACATGTGCACTGACATTGATTCATGTCTATGTATGGCAAAAGCCATTCCAATTTTGTAAAGTAATTATCTTCCAATTAAAATTAATAAATTAATTAAAAATAAATAAATAAGAAGAAAGTAAAGTCAGAGTTAGGTCAGGAAACCTTATTAAAGTGCTCTCATCTTGCTGCTTTGAGCTAAAAGAAAAAAAAGAGAGAATTAAAATGGATACAATGCTTCTCATACTCAGACCTCATTCAACTTTCATCAGTTGTCTTAATGGTATTTTATAGCAAAAGGATCTATTTCTGAATCATATGTTGCACTTTAAAGACTTTAGGAGAGATATTTTGTAGAATATTCTCCAGATTATATCTGAAGTTTGTCACTATCAGATCAGACTTTCACTGCATCATATCAGGTATAAGATACCATTTCAATTTGAATCATTAATGATTTTATTCATGTTGACCCATTAATTAGAGTGTCTGCCAAGCTTCTCCACTATCAGTATATTATTTTCCCTTTGTAAATAAAAATGATTTTGAGGGAAGGTTATTTGAAACTGTGTTAATATTTTATCTCACAGCAAACTTTCTATTGATTGATTTGTTTATATCACTATGAACTCATGCTTACCTCTTTAAGAGTTAATCTCATACTATCAACACTTTGGCCACCTGATGCAAAGAGCTGTCTCATTGGAAAAAATCCTAGTGATTGGAAAGATTCAGGGCAGGAGGAGAAGGGGGTAACAGAGGAGATAGTTGGATGAAATCATTGACTCAATGGACATGAGTTTGAGCAAACTCCAGGAGACAGTGAAGAACAGGGAAGCCTGGCATCCTGAAGCTCAGTTCAATTCAATTCAGTTCAGTTCAGTTCAGTTCAGTTGCTCAGTCATGTCCAACTCTTTGTGACCCCATGGACTGCAGTATGCCAGGCCTCCCTGTCCATCACCAACTCCTGTCACTTACTCAAACTCATGTCCATTGAGTTGGTGATGCCATCCAATCATCTCATTAGCTGCAGATCATGGGGTCACAAAAAGTCAGACACAACTTAGTGACTGAACAACAAAATCACTTAATCTGATATTCAAATTGCTCCAGATTGCTTAACAGCAGATCACAGGAGTTGATATCTGTATCTTTATGACCGGTTCCCATCCATCTTTGAGCACATCTTTTCATTGTGACAGAAGCCACCTTTTACACTGCTATGACCCCAATCCTAGAATCAGGAATTTCTATGAAGATCCCTGGTTCTTCTAGTAGGAGAATAATAGAAGTCAAAATTTTGGCTGTAGGTATTCTCAATGCTACTACATTATTGCTTTCCATGGATCTTTTCAATGCACAGAGCTAGAGAATTTACCTCCCTGACACATGTGCACACACATTGTCTATCTACCTACCTATCTATCTATCTATTCTTCATTAATTTGCACTGATACCTCCAAGTCTAATAAGGAGTTCATACAATTTTTTTTTTCCATTTTCATTATTCAAATTTCTCCAACAGTAAGAATCTCAGCTTCCATTTGTCCCATTGTATTAATTTGACCAAACCATGTTCCATCACATTGAATAATATTCATTGTCTGGATGTACTACAGTTTGTTTATCATTCATCTACTGAAGGACACTGTGGTTGTTTTGTTGTTGTTCAGTCACTAAGTCGTGTCCAACTCTTTGTGATCCCATGAACTGCATTACACTGGGATTCCTTGTCCTTCACTATCTCCCAGAGTTTGCTCAAACTCATGTCCATTGAGTTGGTGATTAATATTATGCTTGTTTATTATTTTCAGAAAGGAATGTTTCTTAAAATTATGATTTCTTGGTATCATCAATTACAAGTTTGTACACTTTGAGATTTTTGAACTTAATTGTGAATGTTCTATACTTCCTCTGTCCTAGGGAAATGACATGCATGATAAATAAAAGTCATGCATATGTAGAGTCAGATTGACTTGTATTCGAATTCATCTCTGCCATCTACTAGCTCTGGGGCTTTGAAAACTCATTTAACCTTCTCAGCTGTGCCTTTGAACCAATCTTGATCTGGGAACTATAAACGTACTGAGACTTACTACATTTTGAAAGTCATCACAACACCATTCTTGATGTTTCCTGTTTGTTTTTCAGTCGCTAATTTGTGTCCAAGTCTTTGCAGCACCATGGACTGCAGCCCACCAGGCTCCTCTGTCCTCCACTATCTTTGGAGTTTCTTCCAATTCAAGTCCACTGAGTCAGTGATGCTATCTAACCATTTCATCTTCTGCTTCCCCTTCTCTTTTTGCCTTCAATCTTTCCCAGCATCACAGTCTTTTCCTACATGTTGGCTCTTCTCATCAGATGACCAAAGTTTTGGAGCTTCAGCTTCAGTATCAATATTTACAATGGATATTCACAGTTGACTTCCTTTAGGATTTACTGGTTTGGTCTCCTTGCAGTCCAAGGGACTCATAAGAGTCTTCTCCAGCACTACAGTTTGAAAGCATCAGTTCTTCAGCCCTCAGCCTTCTCTACATTCCAACTCTCAGATCCATACATGGCTACTGAAAAAAAACATAACTTTGACAATACAGATATTTGTTGGCAAAGTGATGTCTCTGCTTTATAATATGTTATGTGGGTTTGCAATAGCTTTTCTTCCAATGAGCTAGTTAGTGTCTTTTAATTTCATAGCTTCAGTTACTGTCCACAGGGATTTTGGAACCCAGGAAAAGAAAATCCGTCACTGCTTCCATTTTTCCTCTTCTATGTGCTATGAAGTGATGGCACTGGATACCATGATCTTAGGTTTTTAATGTTGAGTTTCAAGCCAACTTCCAGAGCTTAACCTAAATTCCAATTCTAATGTCATCATCTAATGGCATGTTATGCCCAACTTTTATTCCCACCCAGTTATCTTAAGTTAGAGTTGTCTCTATCCATCAGTCTCTCTATCCATCCATCCACCCTTCCATCCATATATCCATGCATCTTTTTCTTCAAACACTGAATGATATTATGGTGTGAAAGACATAGTGCCTGGTCCTGAGTCATGGAGGAGGGAGACACAGCCTAGTGAGAAAGGCAATATAAAAATGGTATGTCTAAAAGATGCTATGAGGTCACAGAACTAGAGGCACTGAGTCAGCCTGGCAGATGTTCTGAGAGGCTTCTTGAGCAATTTGTTAGACAAGGTAGCAGTGGGAGGTGAGCATCAGCGTGGGAGACAGAGAAAAGAGCATAAAAAAGGCACAGAAGGAAATGAACCTGAGTGTTAAGTAAATCACTATAACTTGTGCTTGGCTTGGATCCAGAGGAACAGCCAGACACCTTGGTTCTTCTAGTATTTAAGCTCTGACTTTCCTGAACTTCCTAATGATAGACATTCTATCCCCACTGTACCAGCCTACTATCCTATTTAACTCTAAATATTGAGATAAATCCGCCAGGTTGTCCACTGTGGTGCTCGGCTGACCTATTTAGACATGCCTACCTCCTCTCATTGATCTTGCAGATGCTGACTATAGAACACCCTATTTTGACAAAGTCTCCTTAACATCTGAAACACATTTATTTCAGATCATGATCTTTTCCTTTCCACCCCATAATGCTGGAGTTCATTCTATGGCATGACCCAAGGCCTGGCAGTAATATTTGTTAGCATATTTTATAAAACTCAAAACTGTGTTTAAGATTTTAGGTTCTAAATAAGTCTTCTTTAAGCGTTCTTTTTTATTATTATTATTAGAATGACTCACATAGACTGGATAATTTTCAGTGCAAAACCTCCTAGTAAAAAGGAAGAAAGGAGACAGAAAAATATAGTTGGAATTTAAGAAAATGTTAAGTGAAGTTAAAAGGAAAAGAGAGATATCTGATTAGAGACAGGGAAAAACCAGTCGAAATATGCACATCCTCAAGTTTTCACCCCTCTGGTCAAACTCAGTTAATGTAATGATCTCCCTCACTTTGAAAACTGGAGGTCAAATGTGCTTGGTTTACCATTAGCATACCCTTAGCACATAACACTAAACTGAGCCAAATAAAGATATTTGTTAACTTTTTCTGATACCTAAGATGCATCATCATTATCTTGCTTAAATATATCATTTTAGGACAATTCTGTGATATTCATTACAACTTAAAATATCTTTCTTCTTCCACTTTATTGCAGTAGTAACCATTTGCATCTCCAGTAACTCTTTCTAAATAATGTTGCTTCTAAAAATCCTTTCTTACTAACACTTCTTGGCTTGGGCAACCCCCAGTTTTTGTTCTCAGTATCTATTATAACAGGCACGAGAAAGACATTTTATTTTCATATTATATTTAATAATTTATAAAGTATTCACCTACCAAATAATATATAACTATCCTATGTATTTGTCAAAAAGGCTAATATCATATTGTTTTCAGTCAGTCAGTTCAGTCCCTCAGTCGTGTCTGACTCTTCGCAATTCCATGGACCACAGCACGCCAGGCCTCCCTGTCCATCACCAACTCCCAGAGTTCACCCAAACCTATCTCCATTGAGTTGGTGATACCATCCAACCATCTCATCTTCTGTCATCCCCTTCTCCTGCCCTCCCTTAATCTTACCCAGCATCAGGGTCTTTTCAAATGAGTCAGATCTTCACATCAGGTGGCCAAAGTACTGGAGTTTCAGCTTCAGCATCAGTCCTTCCAATGAACATTCAGGACCGTTTCCTTTAGGATGGACTGGCTGGATCTCCTTGCTGTCCAAGGGACTCTCACGAGTCTTCTCCAGCACCACAGTTCAAAAGCATCAATTCTTTGGCACTCAACTTTCTTTATAGTCCAACTCTCACATCCATACATGACTACTGGAAAAACCATAGCCTTGACTAGACAGACCTTTGTTGACAAAGTATTGTCTCTGCTTTTCAATATGCTATCTAGTTTGGTCATAACTTTCCTTTCAAGGAGAAAGCGTCTTTTAATTTCATGGCTAAACTGAGAAAACTGAGACTCAGGGAAACTGAATGATTTTCCCAATATCTCCCCGTAAGTTCAAATCAGAACATGATTTAGACTTTTGATTCTAGAGCATAGATCTCAGGATTCTCAATTCAGTTTTCTGTAAAATTTGTCTCATAATTATGTATTTTTATTGGCAGCTTTTTTGAAATATGGAAAATATTTTTCTCCTCTAAATCTTCCTCCATTCTTTACTGTCTATCATATACCTTTACATATAGAGTATCTGGGGCATATGTTGGTTTACTGAATAAATCAACAGCAAAATTTTTAAAAAATTAGGTAATTCACATACAAGTTAAAAATATACTAACGAAAAGAAAAAGAAGTCTAGTGTTTTGCCATCTCTTTTTGGCACTCTTTTTATTTTCAGTTATAGAATACAAACAATAACATACTTTTCGATCAGTATGGAGACCACCAAGACACTTCTACATTATTCAGTCTCACCACAGTGTCTTCCAAGAGGAAAATAAATAACTCAGCTAAAGCTTCACTGGTCTGTATCACATGCACAAGCATGTAGGATTTCTTTGCTGTCACGCTTTCAGATGGGAGCAAAATCCCCCTGCTGAGTCCTGTTGCTAACTGCAACACTTAAGATATAATTTGGCATATGGAGACTTAGGCCTTCTGAGCTGGTGTCTCTTCTTCCATGTGCCTAAATTCCAGGCAGGCACAAGAAATAAGATTTGTGACTATCGGTTGGTAATAGACTTGGCAAGTCCTGAGAGCTGACCACCTATCAGTACATCCAAGGATGAAATCATTTCTCTGCCAAGAGTGGGCCATGCATTTGCAATGATGTTCTGGAAATATGTCTCACTGAATCATGAGATGTAAGAGTGTGGGGGTGGGGAGTGAAAAGCAGACATTTTCTTGAGACCCCATTCAATGAACAAAATTAGGCTGAGAGTTGAAATAATTTTAAAAAATCATAAAGCACCAGTGCACCGGCCCCGAGCACCCTGTATCTTGCATCGAACCTGGACTGGTGATTCGTTTCACATATGATAATTTACATGTTTCAATGCCATTCTCCCATATCATCCCACCCTCGCCCTCTCCCACAGTCACCGGGCTGACCCAGAGGGATGGGGTGGGGAGGGAGATGGGAGGGGGGTTCAGGATGGGGAACTCATGTACACCCATGGAGGATTCAAGTCAATGTATGGCAAAACCAATACAGTATTGTAAAGTAAAATTAATTAATTAATTAAAAAATTATAAATCAGAGTCCCAAAGCAGGTGCTTGCAATCTAGATACACGGCAGTGAAATAAGGTGTGAAACATGCCACATCCGCAGTGCAAATATAACTCCCATGGGAGTTCTAAAAGGGTAAAATCATCACAAAGCTCTGACAACTGGAAGAAGGGGTCTAATGGAGAAGAGCAAGGAGCTAACGACGAAATTTTAAAAAGTTTAGGACAAAGTTGTGAGAAAGGATACATTTGAGCACAATGAACAGACTAGTAATGTTGCATTAGAAGCAATATGTGGACAAAGTACTCAGTTAATATTGTAGTTTGGGTCAAAAACTTTCCTAAAGAGTTTGGACTATATCTTACAGACAATAAAGAGTTCTTGATGTTTACGGGAAATTGTACTAGAAGTAAGAAGCTGGGTTTTGTGAAGGTCAACTTCAGAGTGGATAGTCTGAAAAGGGGAAGCAATTGAGTAGGGGAAATTTCTAACACATTATCAAGTCATTCAGATATAAAATAATGAGGTGCTGTGGGTAGCTCAGAGCACTTGGAAAGGGAACACAGATGTCAAAAGGCAGAACTTACTGCTACTGTAAAACATCATCTTCAGCTGAAAGCATTCATGATTTCATGAATGCTTTGTGTTGGCAAAATCATAAAGTGGGAGAAGCTTATCTTGAGAGTTTTCCACTTACTTTCTGGTTCATTCACTCAATAAATGTTTGTTGAGTGTCCTTACCATGTGCCAATCCCAGTATCAGGCACCATTCTCATTATTTTTGGCAATGCAGTGTCTCTCTTGAGTAAATTTCAAAATTGTACCTATTTTTCTTTCTTTAAGTGTTTATGACCAATGCCTCCTGCCTCCTACATAAGAAATGAATGTGAAGGTTTTAGTTTCATAAAAGTTGCTATTATCTGGTAAAGTCCTTTCCACTCTGATTAAAAATATGCACCATAAGGTTCATATCAAGAGACAACAAGGATAGAAGATTTTGTCCTTGTCACCAGCTGGCAAGATGAAGAAAGGGAGGTGTTTCAATCTACCCTCCAGTTTTGTTTGTGAGCATGTGCAATAGGCATAGACTTCTGGTCATCCTGCTCTAAACTTTAAAGAATGGTTATGGTGTCAAACAACACATTTTGTGTTGTTCACAGCTCCCACTGGCCTCCTGCTTCACAAGTTCTCTGGGGCTCCTTTGTATGAGTCTGTAACAGTGCAGGGCCTAGTACTGCACAGACTATGTTATCACTCACTCTTCATTATTTGTGTGATGCCAAGATGAGAGGGTACAATGCATTGTCATTCTATATTATTTTGCAGATTGTTCATTTTGATTCAAGCTTATTATGAAAATTCTAGACAAGCAATAGCTCAGAGAAAAGAAAGTCGCTCTTACAAAAGAAAGACCCAGATGAATTGATAAGAGAGATACCTGATGCACACAATACCCAGAGCAAATTCAAGAGTGGCAGCGATGACTGATAAGCCAAAGTCTCATTCTTGGTGATGTCTACATGACATTTTGTGCCTTGCACCACTGGGAGGGCAGGAATAGCTCAGCTACCTCCAAGATGAACAGCATCTGAAGATGCCTCTGCAGATTCCAATATGTGCCTTACAATGTCCTCTGGTATGCAAAGCCTGCTCCATTTCTCAGAGGAAAAAAAAAAAACTCTAAATAATATTTTATTTTCTGTAGGGCTTTCAAACACTAGCAACCCTGGAGTATATGATCTCTAGAATTCACAGAATGCAGGGACAGATTTGTGCAACCAGGCTCGAGAGGGAGTTCAGATGACTCATCTCCCAGCCTACTTGGGGTCAAGCTAAAGCTTTGAAAGGGGTGTTTATGAACAACTGGGGGAAGAAAGAGCTCTTGGAATATTATAGCAGGAATAAATAATTTATAAGGCATACTCTAGAATAAATAGAAATTATTACTTTTTGAAACCCAGATTTTACTTCAATTCCAAGCTCCACTAGCACATAGAATATTGCCTTATAGAACTAAAAAAAAAGAGAGAGTAAGCAAAAATGAGAGGGAAAGAAAAAGGAAGAATATGAAGTCTGTATGCCAAGGAACATATTGAAAGAAATGCTGCTTTTGCATAAACACACATGTATCTCTTCCTTCTCTGTGAAGAATTGTCATGGAAAGAACACTAATAAGGTGTGTGGACTCACACACTCCAGTCTCGAAGCAGAAGTTGTGTTTATGAGACTAAACAGCTGGGATAGATACACCTTATTTTGTTTGCTGTGCCTTGTATATGCTCACATTTTTACTCCTCAATGTGCCATGGGCTCCATGCCACAGAAGCATTGCATAGGAGATGTCTTCTGCCAAATGACACCAGATTAAAATACAGAAGAGCCAGCTAAATCTGAAATTTCAGACAAATAATGAGTATCTTTTATGTTAAGCTTGTAAGCATCTAGTTATTTTAAACTTATCTTACATCTTCTGACCTTGTTGAACCCCTTAATAATTCTAGGATTCATTTCTTCTATTTTTTTCATGTTTCCTTCTCTGTATTTTTTTTTTAAACTCATCATTTTCTGCATAAATAATCATGCTCTCTGTAAATAGGGGCATTTTGTGTCTTCTTTGTTAGCTTTATTTATATATTTGTGTATTTGCCTCATTGCACTGCCTAGAACTTCCAGAATTATGTGGAATAAAAGTGGTGAGACTGAATATCCCTGTCTGTTCCTGATCTTAGGGAGAAAGTATTTAGTCTTTTACTATAAGTATAATGTTAGCTACAGCTATTCCATAGGTTTTCTTTATCAAATTATGAAAATTTTCCTTTATTCCTACATTTCTGAAAGTTTTTATCATAAATGGATGTTGAATTTTGTCAAAAGCTTTTCATGCATCAATTCATATGATTATGAATAATTCATCTTCAGCCTACCAGTATGGTAGATTACACATATTTTTGAATACCCAATCAGCCTTATATCCATGGAATAAGCTTTACTTCCTCATGATCGATAATTATTTTATACATTGTTGGATCTAATTTGCTACTTTTTTTGAAGATATTTGCGTCAATATTCATGAGAGATACTGTTTTATAATTTTCCCTTTCTCTAATGTCATTATCTAATTTTTATGTCAGAGCAATGCTAACCTCATAGACTTAGTTTGAAAGCATTCCTTCAGCATCTATTTTTTGCTGTTCAGTGGCTCAGTTGTGTCTGTTTCTTTGCTACCAAATGGACTGCAGCAAGCCAGGTTCTTTGTCCTTCACTCTTTCCCAGAGTTTGTTCAAACTCATGTCCATTGAGTCAATGATGCCATCCAACCATCTCATCCTCTGTTGCCCCCTTCTCCTCCTGCCCTCAGTCTTTCCCAGATTCAGAGTCCTTTCCAATGAGTCAGCTCTTCACATCATGTGGCCAAAGTATTAGAGCATTAGCTTCAGCATCAATCCTTCCAACAAATATTCTGTGTTGCTTTCTTTTAGGATTGACTGGTTTCATCTCCTTGCTGCCTAAGGGACTCTCAAGAGTCTCCTCCAGCATCACCATTCAAAAGAGTCAATTCCTTGGTGCTCAGCCTTCTTTATGGTTCACTTCTCACATTTGTAGCAGACTGCTGGAAAAACTGTATGGACCTTTGACTATATGGACCTTTGTTGGCAAAGTGATGTCTTTACTTAGTAAAATGTTCATATCATTTCCTCCTTAATCATTTGGTAGAATCCTCCAAAAAAAAAATCATGTAGGTCAGGAAATGTCTTCTTGGGGAGCTGCAAAGTTTGAGATCAATTGGATTAGTAAGACTAATCGAATGGTCTATTTCATATTGAGTGAACTGTGGTAGTTTGTGTTTTCAAAGTAAAATTCTATTTGTTTTAAAATGTTTGTGTATAAAATCTTTCATAGTTATCCTTTATTATATTTTTGATGACTGAAGTATCGGCAATGATAGAGCAGTTCACCCCTGACATTAGGAATTTGTGTCCTCTCTTTAGCACAGGGGTCCCCAAACCCCAGGCCACAGATCAATATCAGTCCATGGCCTGTTAGAAACTGGATCACACCACAAGAAGTGAAAGGCAGGCAAGTGAGAGAAGTTTCATCTGTATTACTGGGTTTACAGCCGCTCCCTAATGCTCACATTACCACCTGAGTCCCACCTCCTGTCAGATCAGCAGCAACATTAGATTATCATAGGAACACAGACCCTACCATTCTTGAATCATCCTAAAATAATCCCCCATCCTCCCGTTCTAAGTTGCTTCAGTTGTGTCCGACTCTTTGCAACCCCATGCATAGCCAGCCAGGCTCCTCTGTCCATGGATTCTCCAGGTAAGAATACTGGAGTGGGTTGTATATTTCCATCTCCACGAGAGCTTCTGACTCAGGGATCGAACCTGTGTCTCTTATGTCTCCTGCATTGGCAGGTGGGTTCTTTACCACTAGCATCACCTGGAAATTCTCCCCCAACCTCCCATTCTTTGGAAAAATTGTCTTCCATGAAACCGGTCCCTGGTGCAAAAAGTTTGGGAATCACTACCCTAGCAGCTGTGGACTTTGTGGACACATACATGTGAGGATTGGGCCAGGCGACAGTCTGAACTTTCTCCATAGCTCCTAAACTGGGTCTAAGAGAATTGTTTTTGGGACCTGACCTAAGTGGATCCATGCCAGTAGCCTGGTGAAAACATCTCCTGAAAGTCACCAGGGCCACTTGCCTGTATACCCATAGCTAAGCCAGGACTGAGAGCGGTGCCAACTATAGTGCACTTCGTGAGCCTGCCCAGTGGGTAAAGATGGACCAAACAGAGCACATCCATAGTGAACAGCTCCAGAGGAGGACTAGTCGGTGACTTCTTTCCCAGTGGGAGCACTCTAGTATCACCTTCCTAACATCACAAATCAGAAAGTAAGCTAAGAAACAGATCTGGGGAGACTATACTCTAATGAGTAGGGAGCAGACCCTGCCTCTGCAGGGCAGCGAGAACCACAAAGCAAAGAGGAAGCCCCAGTCAGTATCCAACCAGGTTCTGGTTGCCACACCCCAATCAAACCCCCTACCAAGGAGATGATGGCACGAGTCTCTGGACCAAACTCACCTATCGGGGGAAGACACCAGAAGCAATAGAAACTATGACCCTGCAGCCTGCATAAAGAAGTCCATAAACACAGTAAGTTTGAGAAAAAGAAAAAAAAAAAAAAAAAATGAGACGACAAATATCTTCCAGATGAAGGAGCAAGTTAAAAACCTACAAGAACAACTAAATGAAGAGGACATAGTCAACCTACTTTGAAAAGAAATCAGAGTAATGATAGTAAATATCTAAGATTTTGGAAAGAGAATGGAGACATGGATCAAGCAGATGCAAAAAACGTCTAACAAAATCTACGAAGAACTAAACAGCAGAGATGGAAAATACAGTAAAAGAAATGAAAAAATACACTAGAAGAAATTGGTAGTAGGATAACTGAGGCAGGAAAATGGATATGTGACCTATAAGACATAATGGTAGAAATCTCTGCTGCAGAGCAGAATAAAGAAAAAAGAATGAAAAGAAAAGAGGACCGTCTCAGAGACTTATGGGACAACATTAAATGTACCAATATTGAAATTATAGGGGTCCAGAAAAAGAAAAAGAGAAATGGCCTGAGAAAATATTTGAAGAGATTATAGTTGAAAACTTCCCTAATATAGAAATAATCACCCAAGTCCAGGAAACACAGAGAGTCCCATTCAAGATAAATTCAAGGAGAAACATGCTGAGACAAATATTAATCACATTAAAAAATTAAATACAAAAAAAAATTAAAACCAACAAAAGAAAAGCAACAAATAATATACAAAGCAATTTCCATAAGATCATTCAGCTTATTTTTCAGCAGAAACTCTGCAGGCCAGAAGGGAGTGAAATGATATATTTAAAGCAATGAAAGAAAAATATATATATATATAACTAAGAATTCTCTAACCAAGGCTCTCATTTACATTTGACAGAGTAATCAAAAGCTATGTGTATGTGTGTGAAAGTTGCTCAGTTGTATCCAAGTCTTTGAGACCCCATAGAGTATAGCCCACCAGATTCCTCTGTCCATGGAATTCATCAGGCAAGAATATCAGAGTTGGTAGTCATTTCCTTCTCAAGGGGATCTTCCCAACCCAACAATTGAACCTGGGTTGTATGCATTGCAGGGAGGTTCTTTACCTGGGAAGAAAAGATTGGGGCAGGAGAAGAGCCCCAATCAAAAGCTTTATAGATAAACAAAAGCAAAAGGTAAGAATTCAGCACCACCAAACCAGCTTTACAACAAATGCTTATGCAACTTCTCTATGCAGGAAACACAGTCAGACCTGACTGAGTGACTTTCACTTACTCACACAATACCTGCCTGGACGATGGCAGAGGAGTAAGTGGATGTGGAGTATATCTCTCTCCACAGATACATCAGGAATACACCTTCAGACAGACGTGCTTGCAGAACACCAGCTGAGAGTGAGCAGGAGTACCTGACCACAAGCAAAGAATATATAGAACCATGCAGAACTTGGTAGGATAAAGGAAGTAGGGGGTAAAAGAGGAGAATTAGTAGGACTGGGCCTGCCTTTGGTGGGTGGGGTAGCTGAAGCAGGAGTTTGTTCATCCCATGGGGGCAATTGCTTGGAACAGAGGAGAAACATTTGAGGCTGAGAGTGAAGCAGCTGATCTGTGACAAGCTAAATGGAATGAGAATCTGACAGTCCTTGCCATAGACATATGTACCCCAAACAGGGATGTAAGTCCCCTAGAAGGCACAGCAATTGGGAGCTGAAGTGTAGGGATTGTGGACCCATCCCAGGGTGAGGTCTGCAGCTGACTGCAAGAAGATGGCCTGAGGGGATGTGAGGGAGGAGACTGTGGTTGGAAATGCCTGTGGAGGAAAAACAGGCAGTCATAGAGGCAAGGTGATACTTCTGAGTCATATGTAGGAGGTGTAGCCATCACTATAGCCTCTCTCTCCTCACATGCCAGCACTGGTAGCTGAACAATAAAGAGGCTGGCCCTTCAAGCAGCTGACATGTGGAACAAGAGTGAGACTCCCGTCAGTGGGCCCCTTTAAGGGTCTGATGGGCAAAGCAACAGCGAAAGACCCCAGTCAGGGGAGTCCTTTAAATGCATGAACAGGCAGAGCAATGGAGATGGACCAGCCAAAGAGACTTTCTCATTGTCAGTTGCCAGAGGCTAGAAAAACTCTCTGATAAGGCCATAGCCCCTGTAGCTGAGGCAGTCAGTGTCCCTGCACACTTGGCACTGCCAGGGTCATGCAACCTAAGCAGCTGAGCCATCTTCATGCTCAATCCTCACTGGAGCAGAACTGTTGCAGGCTAGAAAAATCCCTAATAGCACCACATCTCCTGTGACAATAGCTGCAGGCAATCCTATGTAGCTGGCATTGCCAGGGTCCTCATAATCCAAGCAACAGTGCCACCTCCATGCATGGTCCCCTCTTGGACAGAGCTGCAGGAGGCTAGAAAAAGTCCCAGGTCTGTGCATGAAGGGTCACTTGAGTTGTATCCAACTCTTTTTGTGATCCTGTGGACTGTGGCCTGCCAGGTTTGTCCAGGGGATTCTCCAGGAAAGAATGTTGGAGTGGGTTGCATGCCCTTGTTGCATGCACATATGTGGGTTGCATGCACCATACTTCCTGCTGCCCTAAGCCAACCCCCTGAGTACCTGGTGCTTCCAGGGCCCCTGCAACCCAAGTGACTGTTCCACCTTCACATCCGGCCCTCACTGGGGCAGGTCCAAGTCCTCCAGAGCAGCCTTAGGAGCAAACCCCTGTTGATGACCCACATGAAGAGGTGGAGATAAAATCACAATTGAAATCCACGGGCAGGGTTGCTAAGAGGACCCAAACCTTCCCACCAGCTATATGAACTGCAGATTAAATCCACATGATCAACTATGTAGACTCGGTGTCTATGGAATATATAAAAGAACAATGGGAGTTCCCACAAAAGAAAACACACTAATTCTAACAGCTGTCAACATTGGAGGCAAGAACACATAGGAAAAGAACCAGATTAGAGTCTGAGCTGCCCCCACAGCAGGTCCAGAGACCAGCCCAGTGTTGGAGAGCATCCTAGGAAGGTGAGGTGGACTGTGATTCCCAGCAAGGGAAAGCTTGTTGACAATGGAGACTCAAGAAAAACATTTATTATTCTTACATTTTGACTAGTTTTGTAGATGTTTTTTGATTTTTTTCTTCTTTATTTTTCCTTCCTTTTCCCCTTATTTTTCCCTCTGTTGTAGTTGTTGATTTCATTAGTACTATTAGACCTTTTTATATTTTTAACTTTTTAAAATTTATTATTATTTTTCTACATTTATTCCTTTGTTTGCTTTTCCTACTGTTCTTTTTCCATTGCAATTAATCCTTATGTGTATAAATTTTTATCTACCCATACTTAACTTTGCATTTCTATTCTTTTTTCCTGCCTTTCTTTTTCTCATCATATTTGTTAGTTTATTTTGTTTTTACTCCTTTACTCCCCAGATGGCACCTTGGTTTGGTTTTGTTTTCCAACTTGTGCCTTAGTTAGTTTTGTTTTTAACTGGTGGACATCATTTTTGGTTTCCTTTGTTTGCCAGGTCAGTCTACTGTACTTTATATTTTTTGGACAGCTTTGATTTTGTTTATGGGTGTATATGTATGTGTGTATATGTATAATAATGTTCCATTATTTTAGTTATTATTTCCCTGATTTTGCTATTGCCATATGCCTGGGGTTGAGTCTTTTGTTTCTTGTTTTTGTGTATTTATTTTAATTCCGTTTAATATCATAACAAACCACCTTTGGAATCTCTATTCTGTGGCCAGAGATCAAGCCCTGAGCCTTTGGAGTGAGAGTGCTGACCCTCGACTACCAGAGAACTCCTAACCCTAGGGAGTATCAAATAGTGAGAACTCCCACAAAGGCAACCACTGTATACAAGACTAGGTATCACCCATCTGCCAGTAACATCCTGTGCAAACACCTCATCCAAACAACAAGTAAAACAAAAACAAACCAAATCATCAACAGACAGGATTACCTCCTCACTCAGCCCTGCCCATCACAGGAAAAAAAAAAAAAAAACAACCCTCACTTCCTCCCAAGGGAGCACAAGAACAAGTCACACCCTACATGAAGCTTGCACAAACCACTGGACCAGACTTCCAAGAGAAGGAACCAAAAGGAACAAAGAGTTCAACCTTGAAACCTGGGAAAAGGAGACCTCAAACACAATAAGCTTAAATAATAATAATAATAATAATGAAAAGGCAGAGAAATACTGTGCAAATGAAGGAACAACCTAGAAACACACAAGTCCAAATAAGTGAAAAGGAAATAGGAAAACTACCTAAAAAAGATTCAGAATAATGATAGTAAAAATGATGTAAAACCTCGGAAAAAAAAAATGGAAAAAAATGCAAGAATCAATTAACAAAGCCTAGAAGAAATAAAGAATAAGCATACAGAGGCAAACAACACAATTACTGAAATAAAAAATTGTCTAGGAGGAAACGATAGCAGACTATCTGAGGCAGAAGAACAGATAAGCGAACTGGAAGACAGAATGGTGGAAAACTCCTGAAGAGCAAAATAAAGTAAAGAGAATGAAAAGAACTGTGGATAGTATCAGAGACCTCTGGGACAATATTAAACACACCAACTTTTGAATTATAGGGGTCCCAGAAGAAGAAGAGAAAAAGAAAATGTATGCAAATTTTTGAAGCGATTATAATTGAAAATTTCCCCAACATAGGAAAGTTAATAGTTATTCAAACCTGAGAAGTGCAAAGAGTCCCATACAGGATAAACTGAAGGAGAAACATGCCATGACATATACTAATCAAATTAACAAAGATTAAACACAAGGAAAAAAATATTAAAAACAGCAAAAGAAAAGTAACAAGTAACATACAACAGAAGCCTCATATGTTTAACAGTGGATCTCACAACAGAAATGTCTGCAGATCAGAAGGGAATGGCAAGATACATTTAAAGTACTTAAAGGGAAAATCAACAACCAGGATGACTCTACCCAACAAGGATCTCATTCAAAATTGATGAAGACATCAGAAGCTTTGCAAGCAAGCAAAAATTAAGAGAATTTAGTACCACCAGACCAGATTTACAACAAATGTTAAAGGAACTTATATAGTCAGGAAATACAAGAGAAGAAAAAGATCTACAAAGACAAACTCAAGCAATTAAGAAAATGGCAATAGGAACATGAAAGTGAAAATTAAGTTTCTCAGCCATTTTCAATTCTTTGAGACCCTGTGGACTGTAGCATACAAGACTCCTCCATCCATGGGATTTTTCCAGGCAAGAGTACTGGAGTGAGTTGCCATTTCCTTCTCCAGGGGATCTTCCCAACCCGGGGATTGAATCTAGGTTTCCTGCATAGCAGGCAGATGATTTACTGTCTGAGCCACCACCAACCCACAATAAGAACATATATATCAATAATTACTTTAAATGTAAATGGATTAAATGCTCCAGCCAAAAGGAACAGACTGGCTGAATGGATACAAAAATAAGACATATATATATATATATTCTATAAGAAATCCACTTGAGACCTAAAGACACATATAGACTGAAAGTGAGAGGATGGAAAAATATATTTCATGAAAATGGAAATCAAAAGAAAGCTGGAGTAGCAATGTTCATATCAGGCAAAACAGACATTAAAATTAAGAGTATTACAAGAGATACAGAAGGACAATATATAATGATCAAGGGATCAATTCAAGAGGAAGACATAAGAATTGTAAATACCTATTCACCCAACATAGGAAAACCTTCACACATAAGACAAACTCTCACATAAAAGGAGAAATTGACAATAACACAATAATAGTAGGAGACTTTAACACCCCATTTACAGCAATGGACAGGTCATCAAAACAGAAAATTAATAAACAAACATAAGCCTTAAATGGCAGCTTAGTCCAGATGGATCTCATTGATATCTTCAGGACACTGCATCCAAATGCAGGAGACTACACTTTCTTCTCAAGTGCACATGGAACATTCTTGAGGATAGACCACATGTTGGGTCACAAGTCAAACCTCAGTAAATTTAAGAAAATTGAAATCATACAAGAAAAAAAAAAACTGTAAAAATCACAAACACATGGAGATTAAACAATACTTTTCTAAATAACAAATTAATTACTAAAGAAACCAAAAGGGAAATCAAAAAAATTTCTAGAAGCAAATGACAACACATCTCAAAACCTATGGGATGCAGCAAAAGCAGTTCTAAGAGAGAAGTTTATTACAATACAATACTCCCTCAAGAAACAAGAAAAACATCAAATAGACAACTTAACTTTACACCTAAAGCAACTGGAAAAAGAACAAAGAAACCTCAAAATTAGCAGAAGGAAATAAATCATAAACATCAGACCAGACATAAAATAGAAAGAAATAAAAGAAACAATAGTAAAGATTAATAAAACTAAAAGTTGGTTCTTCAAGAAGATAAACAAAATAGACAAAGTTTTAGACAGACTCATCAAGAAAAAGAGAGAGAAGAATCAAATAAAAAAAAAAACAGAAATGACGAAGGAGAGGTTATATCAGACAATGCAGAAATATGAAGGCTTATAAGAGACTATTATGAGCAACTATATGGCAATAAAATGGACAACCCAGAAGAACTGGAAAGATTCTTAGAAAAGTTCAACCTTCCAAGACTGAACCAGGAAGAAAAAAATATTATGAGCAACCCAATTACAAGCACTGAAATGGAAACTATGATCAAAATCTCCAAGAAAAACAAAAACCCAAGGCCAAATGGCTTCACAGGTGAAATCTATCAAACACATAGAGAAGATCTAATGACTATCCTTTTAAAACTCTTTCAAAAAATTGCAGAGCAAGGAACACTTCCAAACTCATTCTACGAGGCCATCATCACCCTAATGCCAAAACCAGGCAAAGACAACAACAACAACAAAAAAGAAAATTACAGGGCAGTATCACTGATGAACATAGATGCAAACATCCTCAACAAAATTCTAGTTAACAGAATTCAACAATACTTTAAAAAGCTCATACACCATGATCAAGTCAGGTTTATTACAGAGGTATAGGGATTCTTCTATATATGCAAATCAATCAATGTGATACACCATATTAATAAACTGAAAGACTAAAAAAGTATGATAATCTCAATAGGTGTAGAAAAGCCTTTGACAAAATTCAGCACACATTCATTATAAAAACTCTTCAAAAAATGGGCATAGAAGAAATCTATTTCAATATAGTAAAGGCCATATATGATAAACCCACAACAAACATTATTCTCAATGGTGAAAATCTGAAAGCATTCCCACTAAGATCAGGAGCAAGACAAGGGCATCCACTCTCACCTCCATTATTTGACATAGTTTTGAAAGTCCTAGCTATGGCATTAAGAGAAAAGGAAAAAAAAAAAAAGAGTAATCCAAATCAAAAAAGAAGTACAACTCTCACTGTTTGCACATGACATGATATTATACACAGAAAGGGCTTCCCTAATAGCTCAGTTGGTAAAGAATCCACCTGCAATGAAGGAGACGCTGGTTCAATTCCTGGGTTAGGAAGATCCACTAGAGAAGGGATACGCTACCCACTCAAGTATTCATGGGCTTCCCTTGTGGCTTAGCTGGTAAAGAATCCACCTGCAATGTGCTAGACCTGGGTTTGATCCTTGGGTTGGTAAGATCCCCTAGAGAAGGGAAAGGTTACCCACTCCAGTATTCTGGCTTGGAGAATTCAGTGGATTGTATAGTACATGGGCTCACAAGGAGTCAGACATGACTGAGCAATTTTCACTTTATACATAGAAAATCCTAAAGATACTATCAGAAAATTACTAGAACTAATCAGTGAATTTAGCAAAGTCACAGGATTCAAAATCAATGCACAGATATCACTTGCATTCCTATATATTAGCAATGAAAAATCAGAAAGAGAAATTAAGAAATCAATCCTCTTCACCATTGCAACAAAAATAAGAAAGTGTCTAGGAGTAAACCTACCTAAGGAGACAAAAGAACTGTATACAGAAAATTATATAAGACACTGATGAAAGAAAGCAAAGATGACACAAATAAATAAAGAGATATTCCATGTTCCTGAGATGGAAGAATCAATATTGTGAAAATGACTATACTATCAAATGCAATCTACAGGTTCAATGCAATCCCTATGAAATTACCAATGGCATTTTTCAAATAACTAGAATAAAAAATTCCACAGTTTGTATGGAAACACAAAATACCCCGAACAGCCAAAGCAGTCTTGAGAAAGAAGAATGGAGCTGGAGGAATCAATCTTCCTGACTTCAGACTATACTCCAAACCTACTGTCATAAAGACAGCATGGTACTAGCACAAAAACATAACTATAGACCAATGGATCAAGTTAGAGAGCCCAGAGATAAACCCAAGTGCCTATACTTGCCAAAAGAGGCAAGTATATATAATGCAGCAAAGATAGCCTCTTCAATAAACTTAGAACACCCAATGACATAAATCAAAGCAACATCCTCTATGACACATCTCCTAGAGTAATGGACATAGGAACAAAAATAAACAAGTGGAACCTAATTAAACTTAAAAGCTTCTGCACAGCAAAAGAAACTATAAACAAGGTGAAAAGACAACCCTCAGAGTGGGAGAATAATAGCAAATGAAACAACTGACAAAGTATTAATTTCTAAAATATATTAATCAGTTCATGCATGTCAGTACCAGAAAAACAAACAACCCAATCAAAATGTAGGAAAAAGACTTAAACAGACATTTTTCCAAAGAAAATATGCTCAGTATCACCAAATATCAAAGAAATGCAAGCAAAACTATAATGAGGTATCACCTCACATAAGTTAGAATGGCCATCATCAAAAATCTACAAACAATAAATATTGGACAGGGTGTGGAGAAAAGGGGACCCTCTTATACTGTGGGTGGGAATGCAAATTTGTTCATCCACTAAGGAAAATAGTATGGAGATTGCTTAAAAATCTAAAAAATAAAGTTATGATATGTTCCAGCAATCCCACTCCTGGTGTATATCTGCAGAAAAACATAATTCTAAAAGATACATGAATCTCAGTGTTCATTGCAACATTATTTGCAGTAGAGAGGACATGGAAGCAACCTAAATATCCATCAACAGAGGAATGGATAAAAAAATGTGGTACATATATATGATGGAATATTACCCAGCCATAAAAAGAACAAATTAACACCATTTGCAGCAACATGAATAAACCTAGAGATTGTCACAGTGAGTGAAGTAAGCCAGACAGGGAAAGACAAACATCACATGATATCACTTTTATGTGGAATCTTAAAAAAGGGTACACGTGAACTTACATACAAAACAGAAACAGAATTACAGATAAAAAAAAAAAAAATCATTACCAGGATGCAAGGGGTGGTGTTGTTTTTGTTCAGTCACCATGTCTGACACTTTGTGACCCCATGGACTGTAGCACACCAGGCTTCCCTGTCCCTTACCATCTTCTGGAATTTGTAAGGGGTGGAAAGGGATAAATTGCAAGTTTGGTATTGACATATACACTGTGATATATAGAATAGATAATTAATAAGGATCTACTTTATACCATAGGGAACTCTACTCAATTCTTTGTAATTGCCTGTATGGGAAAATAATCTAAAAAAAGAGTGGATATATACATATATGTATAATTGACTCTCTTTGTTGTGCAACTGAAACTAATACAACATTGCAAATCAGTTATACTCAAAAAAATGATCTTAAACTTGCTAAAAAAAATAGAAGTCAAGAAGTCTAGACTCCTTAATCAGCCTTTTCTGACATGATGAGTGAAAGTGAAAGAGAAGTTGCTAAGCCGTGTCCAACTCTTTGCAACCCCATGGACTGTAGTCTGCCAGGCTCTTCCCATTGGATTTCCCAGGCAAGAATACTGGTGTGGGTTGCCATTTCCTTCTCCAGGGGATCTTCCTGACCCAGGGATCACACGCTGGTCTCCCACACCGCAGACAGATTCTTTACCGTCTGAGCCACCAGGGAAGCCCCTAGACTAGATGAGTAGGACTCCCCATTTTCCTATGGCTGCAATAGAGCAGTTATTCTCTAAATGTTTTTCACTTCCTAGCCAGTCCCTTTCCTGGTTTTTGGGGTAGACAGAATAGGCTATAGGCATTTCCAGGTTTCTGTGCTCTTCAGAACTAAAAACTGTATGCATGAGATAAGTAAGCTCAAGGAACTCATCACCATGTTATTCTTTGAACAGTTAAATGCTAATAATAATAAATATCAACAAAGGTCATTTAGAATATTAAAGAAAATACAGTTGATTGGGAACATCAAAAAGTGACTATAGATAACCATGATGGTGTGATCACTCAACTAGAATCAGACATCCTGGAGTTTAAAGTCAGGTGGGCCTTAGGAAGCATCACTACAAACAAAGCTAGTGGAGGTGATGGAATTCCAGCTGAGCTATTTCAATTACAAAAGATGATGCTGCTAAAGTACTGCTCTCGATACATCGGCAAATTTGAGAAACACAGCACTGGCCACAGGACTGGAAAAGGTCAGTTTTCATTCCAATCCTGAAGAAAGACAATGCCAAAGAATGCAACTGCACTCACCTCACACACTAGTAAAGTAATGCTCAAAATTCTCCAAGCTAGGCTTCAACAGTGCATAAACTGAGAACTTCCAGATATTCAAGCTGGTTTAGGAAAGGCAGAAGAACCAGGGATCAAATTACCAACATCATTTGGATCATAGAGAAAGCAAGAGAATTCCAGAAAAACATCTATTTCTGCTTCATTGACTATGCTAAAGTCTTTGACTGAGTGCATCACAATAAACTGTGGAAAATTCTTAAAGAGATGGGAGTACCAGATCTCCTTAACTGCTTCCTGAGAAACCTGTATGCAGGTCAGGAAGCAACAGTTAGAACTGGACATGGAAAAGTGGACTGGTTCCAAATTGGAATGGAGTATATCAAGGTTGTATGTTGTCACTCTAATTATTTAACTTATATGCAGATTCAGTTCAGTTCAGTCTCTCAGTCCTGTCTGACTCTTTGTGACCTCCATGAACCGCAGCATGTCAGGCCTCCCCATCCGTCACCAACTCCCGGAGTTCACTCAAACTCATGTCCAAGAGTTGGTGATGCCATCCAACAATCTTATCTTCTGTTGTCCCCTTCTCTTCCTACCCTCATCTTTCCCAGCATCAGGGTCTTTTCAAATGAATCAGCTCTTCGCATCAGATGGCTAAAGTATTGGAGTTGCAGCTTCAACATCAGTCCTTCCAATGAACACCCAGGACTGATCTCCTTCAGGATGGACTGGTTGGATCTCCTTGTAGTCCAAGGGACTCTCAAGAGTCTTCTCCAACACCACAGTTCAAAAGTATCAATTCTTTGTACTTTCTTAATAGTCCAACTCTCACATCCATGCATGACTACTGAAAAAATCATAGCCTTGAATAGACGGACCTTTGTTGACATGGTAATGTCTCTGTTTTTTAATATGCTGTCTAGGTTGGTCATAACTTTTCTTCCAAGGAGTAAGTGTCTTTTTTAATTTCATGGCTGCAGTCACCATCTGCAGTGATTTTAGAGCCCAAAAAAATAAAGCCAGCCACTGTTTCCACTGTTTCCCCATCTATTTGCCTTGAAGTGATGGGAGCAGATGCCATGATCTTAGTTTTCTGAATGTTGAGCTTTAAACCAACTTTTTTACTCTCCTCTTTCACTTTCATCAAGAGGCTCTTTGGTTCTTCTCCACTTTCTGCCATAAGGGTGGTGTCATCTGCATATGCAGATTGCATCATGTGAAATGCTGGGCTGGATGAAGCACAAGCTGGGATGAAGATTGCCAGGAGAAATATCAATAACCTCAGATATGCAGATGACACCACCTTTATGGCAGAAAATAAAGAAGAACTAAAGAGCCTCTTGATGAAAGTGAAAGACGAGAGTGAAAAAGTTGGTTTAAAACTCAACATTCAGACAACTAAGATCATGGCATCCAGTCCCATAATTTCCTGGGAAATAGATTGGGAAATTATGGAAACAGTGAGAGACTTCAGTTTTGGCGGCTCCAAAATCACAGCAGATGGTGACAGCAGCCATGAAACTAAAAGGTACTGCTCCTTGGAAGAAAAACTATGACAAACCTAGACAGCATATATTTTTTTAATTTTATTTATTTATTTTTTTTATTAGTTGGAGGCTAATTACTTCACAACATTTCAGTGGGTTTTGTCATACATTGATATGAATCAGCCATAGCCGGATGACAATAGACAGCATATTAAAAAGAAAAGACATTACTTTGTCAACAAAACTGTCTAATCAAAGCTATGTTTTTTCCAGTAGTCATGTATGGATGTGAGATTTGGATCATAAAGAAAGTTTAACACTGAAGAATTGATGCTTCTGAACTGTGGTGTTGTAGAAGACTTGAGAAGCCCTTGGGCTGCAAAGTGATCAAACCAGTCAATCCTAAAGGAAATCAACCCTGAATATTCATTGGAATGACTGATGCTGAAGCTGAAGCTCCAATACTTAGACCACCTGATGTAAAGAGCCAAATTTTTAGAAAAGACCTTGATGCTGGGAAAGATTGAAGGCAGAAGGAGAAGGGGATGACAGAGGATGAGATGGTTGGATGGTATCACCAACTCAATGGACATGAGCTTGAGCAAGCTCCAGAAGTTGGTTTTGGACAGGGAAGCCTGGTGTGCTGCAGTTCATGGGGTCACAAAAGTCAGACATGACTGAGTGACTGAACTGAACAGTTGGATTAAAAAATTATTTCCTTAGAGCATGTTAGAATAGGAAAATCTTTGCTCAGCAACGAGATGCAGCAATTCTTATCAGAGGCCAGTGTTATATAATAGAAGGTTATTCCACTTTTAATATTTGAGTATGCATTCCTTTATGTACTCACACCCATGCATGGCAGCTGGATTGATAAAGTGATTTCAGTCGGTGGCAAAATCTGTGGCTGAACTGACTCTTATCATGTTAGCTTTCCTATCAGAAAGAGAGTAAACATCAATATTTCCAGGCAAATAGCAGTCTTACACTCTGAGAAAGGAAATGTATGAAAAGGAGACACACCATCCTATGTGGAGGATGGAAAGAACAATGCTAGTAAACCACTGCGCTGGCTAAAGCATCACTTAGTCAGGGCACTGCTTGGCTGCAGCTCTCCGTGGACTCAGCATAGCTGCACCTCTTAAAGCAAGGTCAAATAAATTAAGCAAAGTTAATTTCTTAAAATTACTTTGTCATCAAACTTTTATGTCTCTTCTCCTGTCGTGAGTAAACCTTCAGAGTGATTCTGCCTACTTCTCCGTGTGTAAGCTGAAGGGGAAGAGGGACATAATGTTCACTGTCATTTTTGTAAATGGCACCTTTGCTCTTCTTTAAAACTCTTGAGAGGAGATGGTAGAGGCAGGAAGTGAATGTTATAGCACGAGCAAACACTTTAAAAAAAAACTGAATTTGTGTTTAATGGTTGAGATCAACAGCATCAATCATTTCATATATAGAATAATACAACTTTACTTTTATTTCTCCAGGATTTTTTTAAATTTCTGATTGCACATTCATTTGATTCCTTCATTAGGTTTAAATAATGTAAATGTACTATTAATTTGGATTAGAAAAAACAGAGTGCCAGGGGAAAGAGACAGAAACGTAACATTTAGTTGTGGAAACTGGTTTGGTACTCATTTTCTGATGTTTCACAAGGGGAATAAAATAGCTGCAATAGAAGACACTGATACTGAGAAAGATTAAAGGTAAAAGGAGAAGGGAATGGCAGAGGATCGGATGGTAAGAGAGCATCACCAATTCAGTGGACATGAATCTGAGTGAACTCCAGGAGAGAGTGAGGGACAGGGGAGCCTGGTGCACTGCATCCCATGGGGTTTCAAAGATCGGACGTGATTTAGCACCTGAACAACAGCAACAAGACTTGAGGACAAGTTGATAAAGTATTATTCATAGTTTTATTCTTGATAGAGTACACCAATCATTTTCTCTGTTCAACTGTGCATTATTTTCTAAGATGTCAGAAGTTCTAGAATATTTGAGGAATTTGGACATTCCCCCACGGCACTCATCTCATCTCTGTTCCTGTGATACTCCCCACAACCTCAACAGGATCAGGAGACGCTGAGAATGAGAGATGGAGAAAGATATGATTTGTGAAGCTGAAACTACTCATCAATGTGGTGGATTTGAAGTTTCAAAGCACAACTAAGCTTTTCAAGTTTACAGTTTGGCTAATAACATGGAGGATTTAAATAAGATTTTTCTCCAAGGCAGTTCAAAGAGTTTCATTTCTTAGCCTCAATTTTTTTTTTTTTTTTTTCCTGAAATGAATGAAAGGGGAAAGCAGCAAAAAGTTGTCATCCTCACTCATAGGGCAGAAAACTTGATGCCATTTTCCCAATGGCCTTGAGTTGGAGGAAGATGTTCATTGCACTTTATCCATGGACTGGTTTGGCTCAGAGCTCATGCCAAGATAATTCCAACTAGTAAAATCTGAGACAGACAGCTCACATATCTGAATGAATCTGATTACTAACATGAACAGTCCCCTTCCTATGTGCAGACTACTGCTAGGAAAGAGATAGTAAAGATTAAGGCTAGGTACCTCTCTAAAGTTTCATGCAAACTATTTGTTGAGCAGAATTTAATTCAAAGTTTTGAGCAGAACAGACTCAGGCAGCCAGAGGAAGGGTTTCCTGAAGAGGGATTTGTAATTGTCAAATAAAATATTCAGTGGGAGCTCTGTATGAAAGGGTGAGTTGGGCTTTAAAACAGAAAGATAACTTCTTAAATGTAAAGGATTAGAAACAGCATTTGAATTTGTTTGTTCTTTAAGTTTAGATGATCTGAGTAGGCTGTAAGAATTCCAGCTACAAATCACAATGTATTTATCTTTGGGTAGAACTAGACCAATCATTATGAAAACAGAAATTTTGGCCTCAGTCTGTTCACCTAGTTTTATTTGGGTGAATCTTAAGGTCTCAGGGGCTTCCCAGGTGGTGTTAGTGGTAAAAAAAAAAAAAAAAAAAAAAGCCATCTGCCAATGCAGGAAACGTAAGAGACACAGTTCCATCCCTGGGTAGGAAAGATCCCCTGGAGGAGGAAATGGCAACCCACTCAAGTATTCTTTCCTGAAGAATCCCATGGACAGAGGAGCATGGTGGGCTACAGTCCATAGGGTCATGAAGAGTCAGACACAGATGAAGCAACTTAGCAGGCATGCATGTAGGGTACTAGCTGATGACTGTCACTGGTTGAATTTGTGTATGACAGTGTTTTGGAAACAAGGTACAAACCAGGGCACATTCTGTAATTCAGGACATGGGAGTGTTACATCCATCTTGAAGAAGACATGCTACATTGAGAAGGGACAAGGGGGAGAAAAAGGAAATTGGCAGTAATAAGGGCTTACAGGCAATAGGCACCCAGACCAGAAGTATGCTCCAGTGGCATACTTCCACGCTTCTTACCAGAATTTTTACTTTAAAATGGGACAGTTACACAGACCTATCTGTAGCCTTTATGAATCTCAATCACCCAGCTAAAAGTTACACATTTTGCTAAGTCTCTCTAAATATATCTGCTCTTTAATTATCTTATTTAATGATCCCTCCTTATTTTCTACAATGGTTCATTTTCTGTATATCCTTTAACATGTAGTTTGAGTCTAGCATCCCTGGTAAATATGTCCATAGCTGACCCAAACTCATACAGTTCCATTGCATTGTTTTCTTGGCCAATATATTCATGAACAACATCCTTCACGTATCTGCTATCTGCCACCAAGATTTGTCCTAAGATAAATGTTCATGCTTGAAATTTCTAGATTCAATTCACTGAAACTATTTTCTTTCTAGAAAGACACTTCTAAAACAGCTTATCCTTCAAATAGTCTTCCCAACTCATTGCTAATCTTTGATGCTTTCCCTCAAGCTGAAGTTCTTCCCTTCTTCATCACTGAATTAAATTCCCTTACCTTTTTGCTCACACATAATTTAAACACATAAGTAATGTAAGGTCTCTAATGCATTCCCTGAAGATATATTTCTGCATCATAATGTTCTACTTAGATCATAAACTACTCAAGGTCAGTGTGAGTGCCTATTTAACTCTCTTCATGTTCTTACAGCAGCATGTACTATGAGATCCTGAATAACTGTCCTCATGAAAAAGTAGTTGAAAGTGTTTTGCTCCTCAGCATTGGAAAGAAAATCAAGATTAAGTCAAAAAGTTATTTAAAACCATTTAAGTTTAATGAGGAAACACTATATTGCATTTAGATATTTGTATTTCTTTACTTCTTGACTCAGGGTGAGATTTCTTTTAAAAAACATGTTAGTAATGGCTAATAACTACTAAGTGGTCAGATTTATGACTTAATGTTAGGGAAGAAGTAAATTTTAATTAAAAAAAATTAGAATTCAAGATATGCATGTGGTCCTTGGCTTGGAATTTTATAGCACCAGAGAAAACGAGGACACTCGAGTTCACAGGTAGGGTCACTGGAGGCTGAACACTGAAGCACTGGCAACTCACTTTTGGCATCAGATGTTTGGAGGCATAGATGCCACCATAGCATACGTTCTTTTCAGAGTGAGTGCATGATTAGCCTCAATATACCAAAGTCAGGAGATCCTCATGTATTTTCCCAGAAGTTGGAAATGTGCCTTCTGACAGCAAGAAACTCAGTTGAATTTTGACCCTGGGATTGATTGATCAGCTGTGCAGTATTTGCCACCAAAGTCATGTTATTCCAAAAAGTATCACTTGAGGCCATCTTGAAATAATTCATCCAGTAGTGATACCAGTTGCTTACTCCTCAAGTACTGATGTTGTATTTCTCCATTTTGCCTTCCTTTAGAGGGCATGCTCAGACTTAGCAATAACATAATCACAATTTCAAAGGAAAGACCTGAAACTAAATGAAATGTGAGTATGAATGCACCCAAGCAGCTTCTAGTCAAGATCGCATGAATTAGCCTGGGTTCACATGGTGAGCTTATTCTAGATCATCCTTTTGTGATGCCTGGGTCTAATTCACAAAAGTAATCTTCCTGGGACATGAGTACTGAAGCAGAGAAGAGAAAATGCACACAGCAATAAATCTTGATATTGGCTTGCCAACTTTCTTGAGGATTATTATTCCTTTTAATAAACCTGATTAAGTTGAGTATGTTCAATGATTCCTTATGGAGATTAGAATATGTAGAATATGGCCTTCAAACTCATAATTCCTTCTTTATAGCTTAAATCAGTGTATCTCTCATCTTTGCTCCAGAAAGTCTTCACCACAGGGTGTTTCTTTCATTTCTGGAAAATACCACACTCATTTCCACTCCATAGCCCCTTTACCCTGATGATTCTCTGCCTAGAATATAAACTGTTTGGCTCCTACGCGGGGCTTCCCTTGTGCTCTATTGGGAAAGAATACACCTGCAGTGTGGGAGACCTGGGTTTGATCCCTGGGTTGGGAAGATCCCTGGTGAAGGGAACGGCTTCTCACTCCAGTATTCTGGCCTGGAGAATTCCAGGGACTGTATAGTCCGTGGGGTCGCAAAGAGTTGGTCACGACTGAGCGACTTTCACATTCACTTCAATGGTTCCCACTCAGCTCATGATTCTCTGCATGTAGGTCACTCTCTCACCCGTGCCTTTACCTTGGCTGACCATCTTAATCCCACAGACATTCCCTAGTTATACATGCCAAAATCCCCCAGGTGATCATTATAGACTAGGAGGATTTGGGGCAGGGCTTCCCTGGTGTCTCAGCCGGTGAAGCATCTGCCTGCAATGTGGGAGACCCGGGTTCAATCCCTGGGTTGTGAAGATCCCCTGGAGGAGGAAGTGGCAACCCACTCAAGTACTCTTGCCTGGAAAACTTCCACGGACTGAGGAGCCTGGTGGGCTACAGTCCACGGGGTCGCAAAGAGTCGGACACGACTGAGCGACTTCACTTGGGTTAATATTAATAGCACAAGCATTTCTTTGATCTATCATTTTTTTGATTCTATGACACAGATTTCTGTGGGTTTTTTTTTTTTTTTCATACTGAAACTTAAAAAAAAAGAAAAAAAACCACGGTGCCTTTTATAATCCACATCACAACACACATGGCAACTGTTGGATGGGGAATGAGTTCAGATAAATTCATCATTGCCTGGGAATTTACCAACTGAGATTTGCTTGAACACATCCACCCATTTATTGCAAGGTTGCTACTTAAAAGTAGCTACTTAAAGTTAAATGCTTATATCTCTATTGTCTTCAGAAGACAGTGGTTATAGCATTGAGACAAAAATTTATTATGTTATTATGTAATAGAATTGAACACAAACTCTCACAATCTTTCAAAACAATTCAAGGGATAGAAACTGACAAATCTCAGGAATATATCATATTTCCAATAGGCCATAGGGGATGGTATGCCTAATCAATACTTTGTGGAGGGCTATACACCAAATGAATTATGAGATTTTTTTAATATTTCAGATATTTTTCTTTATACTTTCATTGGTAGGTATTTCAATTATTGAGGGGAAAAGATAACTACAAGTTTAACCAAAAAAGAAATGCAAATAAAGCACTGGTGTTCTATGTGCCTCAAAATTATGTCCATCATAAAGCTGTCAAACACGAATCTTGTGGGTTATGAGAAGCCGTGTGTCCCTGTGATGCTGCCCATAAATGTCAACTTCCCAAGACACTTTAGTCTTTGGATGTCAAGAGGTTTCTACTAAAATGTAGATTGTCACATAGAACTCAAATGCTATTTTATGGATAAATTTATACTACAGCTTATTTAAAAGGGTGGGAAATGTATATTTAAAATTTAAATTTATTTTACTTTTATGCAACTCTTAAAAATATAAATTTTCAATTTTGATGAAATATAGTGAGTGTGTGTGTGTGTGTGTGTGTGTGTTTGTAGGATTCCTGTCATGTTATATGCAATTGTCACAAACTGTAGGAGTTCTTCCTTACAGCTGAGGTCATTGCAGTGTATGGTCAGGCATGTAATACAAGCAAGATAAGAATATCTCCTTCCTACGAAGGCTAAGTCTGGATAATGTCAACAGAGTTTCAACTCGGCAGTAAAAACCTTGAAGTTAAGACTTAGCACAATAACAGCTAGGATAAAAAAATGCTCTGAGATTAGGGTCTTACAAAGAGGTGCATGGGGAGAGGTGCTTGTGGAGACTTTGTGGGGGAAAAAAAATCCTCCAGTGCTTGGGTCACAACAGAACCTGAAACCCAGGCAAACTTTTTAGTCTGGGTTAGTAGCTATGCCTCTAACATGTTCTTTACATTGGAATAGCTCAGAATTTCCCTCAACACTATTTTATGCCTTTATGAATCCAGAGGGTCCTCATCAATGAAAAGTTCCCTCTTCTTTCATGGTGTGGAGAAAAGGGAACCCTCTTACATTGTTGGTGGGAATGCAGATTGGTACAGTCACTATGGAGAACAGTGTGGAGAATGCTTTAAAAACTGGGACTAGAACTGCCATATGACCCAGCAATCCCACTGCTTGGCATACACACTGAGGAAACCAGAATCGAAAGAGACACGTGTACCCTAATGTTCATTGCAGCACTATTTACAATAGCTAGGACATGGAAGCAACCTAGATGGCCATTGGCAGATGAAAGGATAAGGAAGTTGTGGTACATATAAGCAGTGGAATGTTACTCAGCTACAAAAAGAAATGCATTTGAACAAGCTGTAATGATGTGGATGAACCTAGGGCCTATTGTACAGAGTTAAGTAAGTCAGAAAGAGAAAGACAAATACTGTACAATAATGCATATATGTGGGATCTAGAAGGATGGTACCAATGATCCTATGTACAGGGCAGCAAAGGAGGCACAGATGTAAGGAACAGACTTCTGGACTCTATGGGAGAAGGAGAGGGCAGGATGATTTGAGAGAATAGCATTAAAACCTGTACATTACCATATATAGAATGGATGACCAGTGCAAGTTTGAAGCATGAAGCAGGACACCCAGAGCCTGGGTGAAGGAGAGGGCAGGACGATTTGAGAGAATAGCATTAAAACCTGTACGTTACCATATATAGAACGAATGACCAGTGCAAGTTTGAAGCATGAAGCAGTACACCCAGAGCCAGTGCTCTGTGACAACCTCGAGGTGTGGGGTATGGAGGGAGGTGCAGGGGAGTTCAGGAGAGGAGGACGCATGTATCCCCATGGCTGATTCATGCTGATATATGGCAAAAACCATCACAATGTTGTAAAGTAATAATCCTCCAGTTAAAGTAAATAAATTAAAAAAATTTTAAGTTCTCTCTTCTTTCAACCATGAGGCTGTAGCTTTAGAGTATGTCAGTAATATTTTCTCAGCCAATTATTCCAATAACTGGTTAATTTACTAATTCATTTGTCAAGCATGTATTACAGGGCTGTTTAGAATGACCATGTGAGCCCCTGACCTCAAGGAACTTAGAGTTTAGTGAGAAAGACCAATGTGAAAATAGTACTTCAGAGGCCAGCTTGGTTAAAGTGCTTTTTTATGACTTAATTATAAGCAAGACTTGTTTGTTTGTGTTTTCCTAAGTTTACAGGATTTTCTGCACTACTTTATTCCCTCAGAGCCTAGCAAGAGTCTAAAAATGTGTGTGTATCTCAAACAATGGAATACATATATCCTCTTTGTTTGACTATATTCTACTTGTTTAATTGAACAGAGCTTGGTGAAAGGAGATTAAAGATGCATTGAATAAGAAAGGAGCAAGGCCTGGCAGAGGCAAAAGGGGTCCAATCCTCTCAATAATATTGAAGCCTGCAGTACTATGAATCCTCCAAGAAGCCTGATGGGAAGTATCTTCATAGATGTAGAAGCCAAGATCCTGGGCCGAGAAGAATGTATTCCTACCATCTGTCACTTGGGCTGAGAGTGATTTCTGATTTCTGGGTGAGAAACTGCCTCTAACTGCAGCTGAATGACCAGTTCTCTTGAATTACCAAGCCCAGATAAGCATGACTTGTTTCTGTGGAACCCCACAAGGTTCCATCTTAGATTAGGATTCCTGTTCCATGAATGTGCACTGGAAATGCTGTTTTCCTTTTTGACCGACAGATGTCCTGGAAAAATCTAATTGCATTTCTGAAAGGCAGAAATCCTTTAAAAAATTAAGCTAAATTAAAAATAAAAAAGGCAGTGTTCCAGTCAAAGACCAAACTCATGCAGAGTGAAGAGTAAAAGAAATATGGAACTCTGTAAGTCATGTAGAATCTAGGGAATGGTTATAAATAAATGTGCAGTCTTCTCTACTTCATCTCACCTTCTACTTCAATGGCTTGTCTCTCCAAAAGAAAATCAGGATGTTAGAGCTTCTGATCCTGCTGGATTGCTGTCTTTTATGGTCTATGTGACTATTCTTCCCACATGAAATTTTCATTTAAATTTCAAATTCACAATAATTCCCATGGGAAAAAAAATAGAGGCTGGTTTTAAAAGACAATTTATCGTTGCCTTGGTTTATGAAAAATGGTACAACTTAATTGAAGAAGATGTATAAGAGTACAATATCCTTCAAAGGCGAGCAACTGGATATAGATTGATTGAAAAGAATTCCTTATTTTGAGAAGCCCTAGGAAAGGTATTGTGAACTAGAAAGAATTCAGTCAGAGGAGAGGAGGAAAGAGTAAATTTCAAGGTAATAACTGGAGCTTGAGCAATGATCCAAATATGGTAATATTCCAAGCATCCTTAAGAGATCACAAACAGGAAGGCTCAGTCGTGCATGGTAATGTTTTAGAAAGAACAATCTGCAGTTCATTGAATATCCATTCCTCATCCGATCCTTGCAACATTATGTTCTGTTTTACTGGAGCGAAAGGTAGAAGCTCGAGGAAAAATGATTCCATATATGGAAGGAAAGCTATCGAGATAAACCTTTCCTTCCTTGTAATAACTGGAGGTCAACTAGAATGTCATGTGGCAGAGTTCAAATAAATTTATGACCACATAAAAGTAAAGCTAGTCCTCAGAATTAGTCTCTTGGTTGTTAGTGTCAGAATCAAATACAGACCCATTCAAGCAAAAAGGATTATCATTTAACTGGACCACATATGAGCAAGCACATTTACACATGCACACACACACACTCACAAGGAGAGCCCTCAAGAAAAGTGAAAGTGAAATTTGCTCAGTCGTGTCTGACTCTTCACGACCCCATGAACTATACAGTCCATGGAACTCTCCAGGTCAGAATACTGGATTGGGTACCCTTTCCCTTCTCCAGGAGATCTTCTCAACCCAGGGATCGAACCCAGGTCTCCCGTATTGCAGGCAGATTATTTACCTGCTAAGCCAGATGGGAAGCCCAAGAATACTGGAGTGGGTAGTCTATCTCTTCTACAGCAGATCTTCCCAATTCAGGAATCGAACTGGGGTCTTCTGCATTGCGGGTGGATTCTTTACCAACTGAGCTGCAAGGAAGCCCTCAAGAAGGTCAACTAAATAAGATTAACCAATTGTGCACGCGTGGGAGTTTGTGTGTGTGTGTGTGTGTGTGTGTGTGTGTGCGCGCACAAGAAGATACAGGGGCAGAGAGAGGGAGAAGAAGATAATTGGCATAGACCATATGCCTTCATTTTCCCATATTCTGAATGTGTGTTGGCCTCAATTTGGGGCGCTCTGCACATTGCAGGCAGCATAGTCACTGACAGCTCTGAGGTCACAGCCTTACACCTTGCTATTCAAGGGGGAAATGACTTCTTTATCTGAGGGGCCATATAAAAAATTCCCAGGAGATGTTTGATTGACCTGGCATATATCCTTTGCCATCCTTGAGCCAAACTGGCCACAAAGATGCATTATTCTGATTGGTTTGCTTGTTTCTCACACCCATTCTTAGGGCTAAAGGAGAAACCTTTGAGATTAGAAGTCCTAGCAGCCTCATTTGAGTCAAGAAGTCTCCTTGAAGGATAATAAATATATTTACTGAAGGAAGGGAGACTTCTAAGTGATAGAGCCAGGGTAATGTGAATGGCCCCAATTATCAAGTCTTAATGTGTGTGTCTGACTATGTAGATCCCTTTAACTCTTATACTTGACATGGATTTTCTCTTACATACTGTCTTCCTGGTCTCAACTTGTCATTTCTGCTGTTGCTTATCCTCTATGATGGTGAATTGTAATATTCCCCTCTGTGAGCCCAGTGTCTTTGAAAAATAGACATAGATCTTCATTACTGTTGGCCAATGTCTTTATCTTCCAACAGGAACAGTTACTCACATTTCCCTTCCTACCAACTGACCTCCCTGAATTTTAATATATAAGCTATAAAATATCTTTCAGACAGAGTAAATTCTGCAAGCAATAGTCGAACAGACACTGAGTTGTATAACATTCATTTTGAATAGTGTCCCATGTCTGTAGCATGTGGCTTTATCAAGATTAACGGGTTCCCCCACTATGAAGGAACAATAGTTTTAAATGTGTAAGCAAAAATTCATGCTTTTCTATTTATGTTTATTTCCCTAACAAAATGGATAAAGCATTATGAGATTACTCTAAAATTTGGCTAAAGGAAAACACGTTATCATATTTATATACACCCTTACGTAAATTCAGTCTATTAAAAAATGTTAAAAAGTTTCTGATGCAGTTTTATTAAAAAAAAAATTAAAGGTGTAGAGATGATTCCTAGGGGGCCGTTATAACATGGCCTTCTCTTCAGCAGAGGGTTTATCAAGGTTTCAGGTTCATGTAAAGAGACCATCCAGGGAACAGATCTCAGTCTGTTCAGTTTAGTTTATGGTTATAGGATGTGTTTCAATTGAACTAATTAGCTGTTTTTAGTCACATTAAATTAGTGATCCATCACTCTAGGTAAACTCCCCCAAACTGATGTACTTTTTAAAACTCCCAGGTTTAGAAATCATTGAATGATAGATGGCAGCTAGATCTTCCATATCGAATTAAATTGTCATTTTTAAATACTTTAAAAGATTATGATCTGAAGTACTTGTGATAGTATAAACACAGCAGGGAAAGTTATTGAAAATTTTCTGGGGATCTGCTCATATTGATTTCTCTGACCTCAGTGCATTTATACTCCCACCAAAATGTATATATACATATATATATATATATACACACATATATATATATATATTTTATCTTTTGTTTTCTAGTTTCAATGGCACCTCCACTGTGAAGCCTTCCTCATAGATTTTAACTGCCAAAATCAACAAATAAAATATAGTATAGCCAGTTAAATTTAGATTTATATAAACAGTTACCTTTTGTGTTGTGGTGTTAGTAGTATTAGTCATTCAATTATGCCTGACTCTGCAACTCCATGGACTGTAGCCTGCCAGGCTCCTCTGATCATGAAATTCTCCAAGCAAGAACATTGGAGTGGGTTGCCATTTCCTTCTCCAACTTTTTGAGGTATAAGAATATCCTAAATATTGCATGAGACATCCTAACACTTAAAGAAACAAACAAAAAGCATTGTTTAATATGAAGATTTAGTTGGACATTCTGCATTTTATCTGTTAACTCTATTTTAGGTATTATGCTAGTTTGTTAGGTCTTCTATAACGAAATACAACAGGTTGGATGACTTAAACAGCAAATATATGTTTTCCCACCGTTCTATAAGCTGAAGTCCAGGATCATGGCATCAGCAGTTGATAAACCAACTCAATTCTGCTTTTAGCCTCCTTTTCAACATATATACTATGTCTTAGCAAGACACAGCCTATATACACATGAGTAAACAACTACAAGTGTATATCTCTTGAAACAGGTGCCAAGAGTACTTAATTATTGTGTGACATGCGCCTCCATCTTTTCTGCAGACTCTACTAGGTTCCTTTATAAATGCAACTGCAGTTGTAAAGTCATCTCAAAAACAAATTCTGACTTCTGTTTCATATCATTGCAAAATACTTTATTTTTTAACACCGGAAAAATCAGGCTCCTCCAGGAAGCAAGGGAAATGGGTAACAAGTATTTCTAGGGTCAGATTGGCCAGGATACTCCATCTTAGATTATCAGAAATTTCTTTATGAGTTTTTTGTTTGTTTGTTTTTTAATAATAACATAATTTTGACTGAAGGAAGTCAGGATTAGGAAAAGCACAATGAAAGCATTTTGGAGGCTAGGACAAAGGCTTGATTCCAGGAGGTGAAAATTAAGTTCTAAAAACAACATTGCAAAGTGTTGCTGTATGTGATTTTTAGAGCCTGTCCATTAATGCGCAGGAGGTCAGGGACTTTAATAAAGGTGGATCCCTCTACATTTCAGCTTTGTGTTTGGAGAGGTCCTCTCTCTTCACATTTACAATCAGTGGGTGGCTATTAAACTTATGAGGGATTTTGTTGCTGCCGTTATTGTTTTCTCTTTTCCTTTAACAGCTTTCAGTCACCAGGAACTGCAAGTGAATTTAAAGTAAGAGATATTTCTCTTAAATGCTTTCAATTTTCTGGTTCCTCAGCCCCTAGCAAATGTCTCATTGTGTTCAACTAATATTTACAACATTTTGCAATACAGCTATTTTATATTATTTTCAAGGTTACATTCCCCTGCCTTGCTTTGGAAACTCCTTAAATATATAGATAGATTATCTAGATGTATACAAATGAGACCTTTCTTAGGTTCAAAGACACTCATAAATAAGAAGAATGGGGTAGTTTCCTCTTCTCCTAAAGTCCTCCAAATCTCATAAGCTTGAGATAAATCTTTGACCTTCCTACCACATAAAGCCCTGTATTTAGAAAACAGAGGATCTTAGCTCATTCACTCAAAGCAACATTATATGACGAACTTTCAACCTTCAGCAGGAAGGGAATGGAGAAGTGATGTAAGATTTGTGAACTATGCAAATTACTAAATTACTATAATATTTCCCCGGCTGGTATTGCTACAGCAATCTCAGTGTCGTGAATATTTAAGTGTAATTAAAAGCATAGACTAAAACTCCAGCACTGAAACCACTGAGAACAATATTGAGCATATACAGGAAGGTATTCTGTGGAAAAGAAGGTTGGGGAAAGGCTGGGCGCTGGCCCTGGGGAATGGTGAACTGAGAAGAAACCAGGCAATTTCATTAAATCATTGTTAACATGGCTTTTGGTCAATGGTTCCATTCCCTGAGAGATCTGAACTAATTTAGAAAGATGACAATAACAGAATAACAGTCATTGACATGAGAAACCTGCAACCACATCACATTGGGACAGTCTTGAGTCACACCTGCAGATAAGATACAGTGTTTGGGAACAGACTGTTTTCAGACACATAAAGGCAGGAGCAAAAGAGACAGAAAGTTATCCTAAAAGTGCCCAGCTGAATGTGTCCCTGTATTTGGGCTATTTGCTGTAATGTAGGTAAGTTTGAAACAAGTAATAATTGATAGGGCATTGCCTCTCTCCTTACATCTCATGCTGAACATAATCATCAACCATCACAGGTGGATAAAGTTGGGTATCCTCCTATCTAGGGCCTGGGGAATAATAGATATCATTTTATAATATTTAATAAGCAACAAACCAGTATGAATAACTTTTTCAGGGCCAGCAAAGCCCCATAGAAACAAAAGGGTGAAACTGTAACAGCAGGAAGAATTATTAATATAATACACTGGCAAGTTATATTTGTTACAAATAATCACCCAAGATTGATATATTGTTATCTAAAGTCCATACTTCTTTTCAGAGTTTCTTAGTTTTTACCTAATATCTCTTCCTTTTCCAGGATCCCATCCAGGATATCACATTCCATTTACCTGTCATGGCTCCTTAGGCTTCTCTTGGCTGTGGATAATTTCTCAGAATTTTCATATTTTCAAGACAGTTTTCAAATGTACTAGCCAGGTATTTTCTAGGATGCATGCCATTCATTTGGCATTTTTATGATGGTTTTCTCATAACTAAATTGAGATTTTGTATTTTTTTTAAAAGGATATAGAAGTACCATTTTCATCACATAATAGCAAAGTACATACTATCAACATTAGTTACCATGGTCAATACTGATTCTAATCACATGACAGATGAAGTGGTTTATGAACTTCTCCACTGTAAACTTTTTTTTTTTTTAAGCCTTTCCACGCTTTATTCTTTGGAAAGAAGTTACTGTGCAGAGCCCACACTAAAGGGGTTAGAATTATGTTCCCTTCATTAAGGACATAGTATCTACATAAGTTATTTGGAATTTTTCAGCAAGGGAGATTCAGATCTTCTCCCCTGTTAATATTAATGGCTTATTTATTCATTCAATCATGTATGTATATAATTATGGTTTATGGATATTTATTTTATACTTTGAATAATCCAATACTGCTACTTGACTTTGCTTCTCATATTTTTCCAGTTGTGACTATTGGGAACTCTCTCAATTTGGTCCTATGTCCTTTAGAGATAATGCTATCATTCTTTTTTAATAGCACTTTCTTACTTTCTGGTAATTCAAGATGTTCCAGGCTCATCTTTTGTATTTATTGCCTTTGTCCTAGAATAAGCCATTTCCCTAAGGAGCCCTGGTTTCTTTTAATGGAAAATGGTATTAGAAACCAAGATCTGAGCCCTTGGTGTGCTTCTTGATATCAGACTGCCTTTGCATCCAGGCCATCTCATCTAATAGAGAAAGAAAATATATGTGTGTATACAACCCCATATTTATAAACATTTCTATAAATGTAACCACCTGTATAAACATGAGATCATACTGATATCTTCAAGTCTAATCCAGTACCAGAAGCTGCTTTGGTATTAATTGGAATGATCATGTGGTTTTCTGAGTCAGCCTGTTGATATGGTGGATAATGCTAATTTATATTCAAATAGTGCCATTCCTAGAATAAATCCAACTTTGTTGAGCTACATAATTTTAAATAAATTACTAAATTCAATATTCTGAAGATTTTTAATTTAGATTCTTGAGACATAATGGTCTATAGTTTCCTTTTCTTATAATATCTTTGTCTAGTTTTGGTGTTAAGGTAATACGGACCTTATAAAATAACTTAAGAAGCCTTCCCTCTGTTTCTATTTTCTGAAGAATATTATTAATAATTGGTGTTGTTTCTCCCCTACATAATTGTTAGAATTCACTAGTGAAACAATCTAGGCATGGTGTTTTCTTATCTGGAAGATAACTGATTATTGACTCAATATCTTTAATATAGATGTGGGACTACTAAAATTATCCTTATTTTAGTTTTGGTAGCTCTCCCTTACAAAGAATTAGTCTATTTCACACATATTATCAAATCTGTGGGCTTAGAATGTTTCCAAATATTACTTTACTGGCTTTTTTGCCCATAACCTCAATAGTGACAATACCTCATTCATTTCTTCCATTACAAATCTATGATTTTTCTGTTTAATTTTGCTAGCCTGGCTAGAGATTTACTAAATGTTTTATCTTTCCAAAGAATCAATTTTTGGTTCCATTAATTTCCTGTATTGTTTTCCTGATTTCAATTTCATTGCTTTCTGCTCTACTTTATATTATTTTTTTTTCTATGTATGCTATTTCCTTAAATCGTCCCTTTCTCTCCAGATTCCTAAGGCAGAAGCTTACATAATTGAAGTCTTTTTTCTTTTCTGATTTGTGCAATTATTGTGATAAATTTCCTTCTAAACACTGCCGTCTCTGAATTCCTTAAATTTTGGTAAGTTGTGTCTTTATTTTCATTTAGTTAAAATAACTTCTAATTTTGCTAAAGACTCGTTATTCATGTGTGTTGCTTAGAGGAGTGGTGATCAAATTTCAAATATTTGCAGACTTCCCAGCTATATTTCTGTCATTAAATTCTAGTTTGTTTCCATCATGGTATAAGAACATACCTTGTATGATCTGCTTTTTTAAGGTTAGGATATGTTTTACAGAACAGGAAGTGCTCTCTATTGGTAAATGTTCTATGTGAGTTTAATAAGAATATTCTGATGTTATTGTTTGGAGTATTCTATAAATGTCAATAAGTTGATTAAGTCATTTAGGTAAATTACATCCTCACTGATTTTCTTCCTGCTTGATTTATCAGTTACTGAAAGAAAAGTATAGAAATGTCCAGCTAAAATGATAGGTTTATTCATTTTTCCTAACAGTAATATAATTGTTTGCCTTAAGTATTTTGAAGATATTTTATTACATGTATACACATTAAGGATTGCTATATTTTCCTAGGTACCTGACATCTTTATCAATTTGCAGTGACCATCCTTATCCCTGATCATTTCTCTTATTCTGAAGTTTGATTTGTCTGACTTCTGAACCATTGTAGTTTTCTTTTGCTTAGCCAGTAATCTATGTCTTTACATTTCAAGTAGGTCTCTTCATAGACAATACGTAGTTGGATCTTATTTTTTAGTCCACTCTGACAGTTTTCACTTTTTTTAATGTTAATATTTTGATTTATTTTAGTGGTTGTACTTTTTTACCTAAAAGAGAAAAAAAGGATAACAAAGCTATAAAGAAGTGACTGAGCTACTTCACTTTCACTTTTCACTTTCATGCATTGGAGAGGGAAATGGCAACCCACTCCAGTGTTCTCCTTGGAGAATCCCAGGGACAGGGGAGGTGGGCTGCAATCTATGGGGTCGCACAGAGTTGGACACGACTGAAGTGACTTAGCAGCAGTAGCAGCAGCATTAGTGAATACGTGAATTTGTTCCATTAGCATTCTTACTCTTTACTGGCACTTCCCAGGCGGTGCTAGTAGTAAAGAAAACACCTGCCAATGCAAGACATGGGTTCAGTTCCTGAGTTAGGAAGATCCCCTGGAGGAGGAAATGGCAACCCACTCCAATATTCTTGCCTGAAGAATTCCATGGACAGAGAAGCCTGGCAGGCTACACTCCAAGGGGTCGGAAAGAGTCAGACACGACTGAAGTGACTTAGCACACAGCAAACAGTCTTTAATGAGATAACAGTAGCACATACATATATAGATATAGATATAGGTATAGATATAGATATAGATACTGCTACCATGCAGTGGTTAGGTCTTTTCTTTTTCCTTAATTTTTCTTCTTGTATTGGGATATACTTGATTAAAAAACAGAGTTGTGATAATTTAGGCAAACAACAAAGGGACTCAGGCATACATATACTTATATCCAATCTCCCCCAAACTCCCCTTCTATTCATAACATTGATCAGAGTTTCACGTGTTATACAGTAGGCCCTTGTTGGTTACCCATTTTAAATATAAAAGTGTGTACATGTCCATCCCAAACTTCCTAACTATACCTTCCTCCCATCCAATTTTTTTAAATTGGTGGATTTAGGCCACTCACAATGAAAGTAATTATTGATATAGCTGGATTTAAATCTACCATGTTTATAACTTTCATAATTGTTTTTCTTAATTGCATTTGTTCTTTTATTTTTCTTTTCCTTTTCTCCCCTTTTCTGGTTTTAACATATATATATGTATATATATATATATTTCCTCTCCCCTGTAGCATATCTGCTGTGCTTGTTTTATATAACTTTTTAGTGGATTCCCTGGAGTTTGAAATATACATTTGCAACCTTACTAAGTTTATTCTCTAATAATACTATCCTATTCAGGGATAGTGCTAATACATTAAGATAAAGAATTTCTAGTGCATATAAAATCATTGTCATTCATTTCATTTACTCTTATGCTATAGTAATAAAATACATTAATACTTTTATTACTTTCAAGAAGCATTTTTGGTGAAGAGGATAACTTAAATGTTCACACACACAGATACAAATATGTGAAATGATGGATGTGTTAACTGTTAAGCTAGCATTATTTTCCTATTAGATCACGGACAAGCAGAAAGAATATTTTTTTTTATTTTATCTTCAGTGAGAGACAGGGAGGCCTGATGTGTTGCAGTTTATGGGGTCGCAAAGAGTTGGACACAGCTTAGACACTGAACAACAGCAATTCCTTTTCCAAAGTTTTTCTTTCATATGCAAATACAGCTGTCTAATCTATGGAATTTCCTTATCTCTGAATGTCTACATTTTAATCCTTCTTACAGGGCAGATCTGCTGGCAATTAATTTCCTCAGCTTTTGCTTGTCTGAAAAAAATCTATATTTCTTACTCACTTTTGAAAGACACTTCTCTGACTATTGCTATTCACCTCTGCAAAGGCATAGACTGCAGCACACCAGGCTTCCCTGTCCATCAACAACTCCTGGAGCTTGCTCAAACTCATGTCCACTGAGTTAGTGATGCCACCCAACCATTTCATCCTCTGTCATTTCCTTCTCCTCCTGCCTTCAGTGTTTCCCAGCATCAGTGTCCTTTCTAATGAGTCAGCTCTTCAGATCATGTGGCCAAAGTATTGGAGCTTCAGCTTCAGCATCAGTCCTTCCAGTGAATATTCACAACTGATTTTCTTTAGGATGGACTGGTTGGATCTCCTTGCAATCCAAGGGACTCTAAAGAGTCTTCTCCAACACCACAGTTAAAAAGTATCAATTCTTCAGAGCTCAGCTTTCTTTATGGTCCAACTGTCCCATCATACATGACTACTGGAAAAGCCATAGCTTTGACTAGACAGACCTTGGTCAGAAAAGTAATGTCTCTGCTTTTTAATATTCTGTTTAGGTTGGTCATACTTTTTCTTCCAAGGAGCAAGCATCTATTAATTTCATGGTTGCATTCACCATCTGCAGTGATTTTGGAGACCAAGAAAATAAACTCTGTCACTGTTTCCATTGTAGCCCCCTCTATTTGCCATGAAGTGATGGGATGCTATGACCTTAGTTTTCTGAATGTTGGGCTTTAAGCCAACTTTTTCACTTTCCTCTTTCGCTTTCATGAAAAGGCTCTTTAGTTCCTTTTCACTTTCTGCCATAAGGGTGGTGTCATCTGCCTATCTGGTGTAATTGATATTTCTCCTGGCAATCTTGATTTCAGCTTGTGTTTCATCTAGCCCAGCATTTCACTTGATGTACTCTGCATATAAGTTAAATAAGCAAGGTGACAATATACAGTCTTGATGGACTCCTTTCCCAATTTTGAACCAATCCGTTGTTCCATGTTCACTTCTAACTGTTCCTTCTTGACCTACATACACGTTTCTCAGGAAGCAGGAAAGGTGGTCTGGTATTCCCACCTCTTTAAGAATTTTCCACAGTTTGTTGTGATCCACACTGTCAAAGGCTTTAGTACAGTCAATGAAGCAGAAGTAGATGCTTTTCTGGAATTATCTTACTTTTTTCTATGTCCCAACAGATGCTGACAATTTGATCTCTGGTTCCTCTGCCTTTTCTAAATCCAGGTTGAACATTCTCAGTTCACATACACTTGAAGTCTGGCTTTGAGAATTTTGAGCAATACTTTGTTAGCATGTGAAATGAGCCCAATTGTGCAGGCATTTGAACATTCTTTGCCATTGCCCTTCTTTGGGATTGGAATGATAACTGACCTTTCCCAGTCCTGTGGCCACTGCTGAGTTTTCCATATATGCTGGGATATTAAGTGCAACACTTTCACAGCATCATCTTTTAGGATTTAAAGTAGATCGTCTGGAATTCCATCACCTCCAGTATCTTTGTAGTATTGCTTCCTAAGGCCCACTTGACTTCACATTCCAGGATATCTGACTCTAGGTGACTGATCACACCATCGTGGTTATCTGGGTCATTAAGATATTTTTTGTATAGTTCTTCTGTGTATCCTGCCATCTCTTCTTAATATCTGCTGCTTCTGTTAGGTCTATACCATTTCTGTCCTTTATTGTGCCCATTTTTGCATGAAATGTTCCCTTGGTATCTCTGATTTTCTTGAACTGATCTCTAGCTTTCCCCATTCTACTGTTTTCCTCTATTTCTTTACATTGATCATTTAGGAAGGTTGTCTTATCTCTCCTTAATATTCTTTGGAACTCTGCATTCAGATGGGTATGGCTTTGCTTTTCTCCTTTGCCTTTAGGTTCTCTTCTTTTTTGCAGGTTTTGTAAAGTCTCCTCAGACAGCCATTTTGTCTTTTTGCATTTCTTTTTCTTGGGGATGGTTTCAATCACTGACTCCTGTACAGTGTTACAAACCTCTGTCCATAGTTCTTTAGATACTCTGTCTAACAGATCTAATCCCTTGAATCTACTTGTCACTTCCACTTTATAATTGGTCATATCTTAATGGCCTAGTGGTTTTCCCTATTTTCTTCAATTTAAGTCTGAATTTTGCAATAAGAAGTTCATGATCTGAGCCAAAGTTGTTTTTGCTGACTGTATAGAGCTTCTCCATCTTCAACTGCCAAGAATATAATCAATCTGATTTCGGTATTGACCATCTGGTGATGTTCATGTGTAGAGTTGTCTCTTATGTTGTTGGATGAAGTGTTTGCTGTGATCAGTGCATTCTCTTGGCAAAACTCCGTTAGCCTTTGCCCTGCTTCATTTTGTACTCCAAGGCCAAACCTGCCCATTACTCCAGGTATCTCTTGATTTTCTACTTTTGCATTTCTGGTTATAGAATGCTACATTGACATTCTTAACACTTTAAATATATTACTCAACTCACTTCTTGTTTTCAAGATTTGTGAGAAAAACCCTCTGCAATGTATTTCCATTTTCTATGTTGGTTAGGAGATTTTTCCCTCTGGCCTCTTCCAATATTTTCTTTTTGCTTTTACTTTGCAGTTTGAGTATTAAATGACTGGGAGTCCTTTATTTGCTACTTATTTTGCTTGATGTTCTGTATATCTTCTAAATTATTGATTAAATTTTTATTTTTAACTTTACAAAGTTCTGAGCAATAAGTTTGTCTGCTTTGTTTCTTCTTTATTCTCCTTCTAGTGTACCATTTAAAATTATGTCACTCTTTTCAAAACTGTCTCACAGTTCTTGTATGTTTTATTCTGTTTTTTAAATTATTTTTTTTTTTTTTTAATTTGGGAAGTTTCTGTTGACATATCTTCATGTTCTTTGGTTCTTTACTTTGTCATACTAATGTCACTGATAAGCCCATCAAGAATAAGAGTATTCTCTATTTCTCTTGTGGTGTTTTTAGCATTTCTTTTCAATTGTTTTTTAGAATTTCCATCTTTCTGCTATAGTACCCATGTTTCCCCTTTTATTTACTTTTCCAATTAGAACACTCGATAGATTCACCAGAGACATTTAAAATTATCTGTCTGATAATCCCACGTCTTTATCATTTTCTGAGATTGGTTCTAACCTTTGTCCTTTTAGATGGTATTTCTTTACTACCTATAACATGTCCACTAAATTTTTGTTGAAAGATAGATATGATATATTGAGTAATAGGAACTAAACTAAATAGTTTCTACTTAGCTATTTAAATAGGGGAAACAATGGAAACAGTTCCCCATTTAGATGGGGAAACAATGGAAACAGTGACAGACATTATTTTTTGGAACTCCGAAATGACTGCAGATGGTGACTGCAGCCATGAAATTAAAAGATGCTTGCTCCTTGGAAGAAAAGCTATGACCAACCTAGACAGTATATTAAAAAGCAGAGACATTACTTAGCCACAAAGTCTATCTAGACAAAACTATGGTTTTTCCAGTAGTCATGTGTGGATGTGAGAGTTGGACCATAAAGAAAGCTGAGCACCCAAGAATTTATGCTTTTGAACTGGGGTGTTGGAGAAGACTCTTGAGAGTCCCTTAGATTACAAGGAGATCAAATCAGTCAATTCTAAAGGAAATCAGTCCTGAGTATTCATTGGGAGGACTGATGCTGAAGCTGAAACTCTAATACTTTGGCTACCTGATGCCAAGAGCCAACTCATCAGAAAAGACCCTAATGCTAGGAAAAATTGAAGGCAGGAGGAGAAGGGAATGACAGAGAATGAGATGGTTTGATGGCATCAACGACTTGATGGACATGAGTTTGAGTAAGCAACGGGAGTTGGTGATGGATAGGAAAGCCTGTCATGCTGCTGCCCATGGGGTCACAAAGAGTTGAACACGATTGCATTGAACTGAACTGATTGAAGTTAAATAGGCCTTTAGTGTGGAATTTTATGTTAATCTGGCTGGAAATTGAGCTATGTTTAATGTTAACTATAGTTGTAAGTGTCAGGGATCTTAAATACACTTAGTGTTCTAGCTTTTGTCTTTATATATTCATAAGAATATCATCTTCTTTGAGTCTGAGCCTTACGGCCAAATTAGTTGTAATTCACTCTTACTGAAGTCATGTTAATATTGTAATAAGAAATGGTGGAGGGAGGCATTCTATAATCTTATGATTAATCTTTAGTGAACCTATATTGCTTGGATTTCCACAAAAGTTTCTTTCTTCCTTCCTTAGGTAAGACAGAAAGCTTATGTGGACTGTAGTTAGGTACTTGGACTTCCCATCTATTTTAGATAAGTCTCTGGTAAAGTGTTTCTCACTAGAAAGTATGTTTTTATTATGAAGAATATATCGGGTGTATTTTAAAATGATTACTTTTCCTCTCCCCCTGAGGTCTCCCACCAAATAAATACATGATTTTTCCTTGACTCTTCATCATGATAGCCTTGTGAGATACATGGGAGTAAAATCCAGAGAAGTGTGGGACCCTTCTATGTCTAAGTGTGTGCTAAGTCCCTCAGTCATGTCCAACTCTTTGCAACCCTACAGTCCACCAGTTCTTCTGCCCAAGGGATTCTCCAGGCAAGAACACTGGAATAGATTGCCAATTCCTATACCAGTGGATCCTCCCCATCCAGAGATCAAACCCATGTCTCTTATGTCTCCTGCATTGGAAGAAGGTTTTTTACCACTAGTGCTACCTGGAAGCCCTCTGTATCTGCAGTCACCAAGAGTTCATTCTTAAGCTTATATGCACTGAGCCGTCGATAATTCCTCAAAATTTCTTTCTAAGCATTTCTACCAGTTTGTGTCTCCAGTGGTTTCTGCATGTAGGTAAGTTGATTTCAACTATCTGTCTTTATTCACCTGTCTCTTCAAGTTTTGCTGTGGCAATTGGCCTTGCAACCTCAATTCTCTCGTGGATTCAAGAAGTGTCACTGGTTTTGTGTTAATATGGCTGTTTTTCTTTTGGTGTGTCTCTTTGTGTGTGGTAAGGGATACTTCCAAGCTCATTTTATGTGAGAGCTGAAATGATACACATAGTTTCAATCTTACTTTTTAGCAGAATATAATTATAAGTTGAAATGATTGCCTCACAAATAACGTGGACTAAATAAATATTCCAAATTAACAATGGTTCTTAAGAAAATAAAACAGATACAGACACAAAACCAGTTTTTTTTTCCTTTAACATCATTATTGACTTTTATCATAATAGAATTTAGTATGAGTAGCAATTTAGTGTAAATATTCTTTGGTCTCAACTAAATCAAGGTTCAGGAGAATCTTTAAATTGAGGATACATTTTTATGGAAAACACTTTTGGAGTTAAGTCTACTCCAAATCTGGTGTAAAACTTCAGAGAAAGATAAAAGATTTTCAAATATTTCACAAAATACATAAGGGGAGTGTAGGTATAACTTAATGATACCCATGTTGATTTCTTTATAATTTATAAATTGACTCTAGTGGAAATATATAAGTTCTAGAAATGAATTGAAGAATCTAGAATCATTGAAATGAATATTAAATCCCCAGGAAGACTGACCTGATTAATTGAATAGAGGGTTTTCCTTTATACATAAAGCTTCCTCTGTTCATGAGATGAAAACAAAATCACTTGTGAAGTAAAGAGTTTGTACTCTTTATCAGATTACATTTAGTCCCAAGTAGCTCTTCTAGCTTTTAATTTTACATTTTTATTTTCTTTAGACATCAGCAGTGCTGTTGAAAACAACAGTTACTTGGGTGCCATATTAAAATAATGCCTTCTGATACTTTAAATAGCCTAAAATTAATAATTGCTTGCTGTTATTAGAATCTCAAGTATTCTTCTAATACACCGGCTTTTCTGATACTTCTGCTTTATTGATTATGCTAAAGTCTTTGACTGTGTGGATCACAACAAACTGTGGAAAATTCTTAAGGAGGTGGAAATACCAGACCACCTTACCTGCCCCTTGAGAAAACTGTATGCAGGTTAAGAAGTGACAGTTAGAACCAAACATGGAACAATGGACTGGTTCCAAATTGGGAAAGCAGTACATCAAGGCTGTATGTCATCACCCTGCTTATTTAACTTACATGCAGAATACATCATGAGAAATGCTGTGCTGGATGAAGCACAAGCTGGAATCAAGATTGCCAGAAATATCAAAAACCTCACATACATAGATGACACCACCTTTATGGCAAAAAGCTAAGAGGAACTGAAGAACCTTTTTGTTAAAGTGAAAGAGGAGAGTCAAAAAGTTAGCTTAAAACTCAACATTCAAAAAACTAAGATAATTGCACCAGAACCCATCACTTCATGGCAAATAGACGGGGAAACAATGGAAAGAGTGACAGACTTTATTTTCTTGGGCTCCAAAATCACTGCAGATAGTGACTGCAGCCATGAAATTAAAAGACACTTGCTCCTTGGAAGAAAAGCTATGACAAACCTAGACAGCATATTAAAAATCCAAGAGTTTACTTTGCTCACAAAGGTCCTTATACTCAAAGCTATAGTTTTTCCAATAGTCGTATATGGATGTGAGAGTTGAACCATAAAGAAATCTGAGGTCCATAGACTTGATGCTTTTGAATGTGGTGTTGGAGAAGACTCTTGAGAGTCCCTTGGGCTGCTAGGAGATCCAACCAACCAATCCTCAAGGAAATTAGTCCTGAATATTCATTGGAAGGACTGTTGCTGATGCCGAAGCTGAAGCTCCAATACTTTGGCCACCTGAGGCGAAGAACTGACTCACTGGAAAAGACCCTGATGCTGGGAAAGATTGAAGGCAGGAGGAGAAGGGAATGACAGAGAATGAGGTGGTTGGATGACATCACTGACTCAATGGGCATGAGATTGAGCAAACGCCTGGCGTTGGTGATGGACAGGGAAGTCTGGAGTGCTACAGTCCATGGAGTTGCAGGGTCAGTCATGACTGAGCGACTGAACTGAACTGAGCTGGACTGAATATACTGATGCAAAAAAGCTACTATACCCTAAAAGACACAAACTGTCCATGTTTCATCTTTCATCAAAGATCAGAAAGTGAAAGTCTCTCAGTCATGTCCAACTCTTTGCAACCCCAGTCTTTGGAATTCTCCAGGCCAGAATGCTGGATTGGGTAGCCTTTCCCTTCTCCAGGGGATATTCCCAACCCAGGGATCAGACTCAAGTCTCCTGCATTACAGGCAGAGTCTCTACCAGCTGAGCCACCACAAAAGCCCAAGAATACTGGATTGGGTAGCCTATCCATCCCTTCTCCAGCAGATGTCCCAAGCCCAGGAATCAAATAGGGGTCTCCTACATTGCAGGTGGACTTTTTTTTTTTTTTTTTTCCAGCTGAACTACCAGGTAATCCTATCAAAGATCAGAAGTTATGGACAATTTATTATACACTACCCCTTTGCATTATATCATCCCAAAATCTTTGTAAAGTCCAGTCTTGCACCCCATCACTTTAGGTATATTTTATAGAGGATAGTATTCATCTTTCTTGAAAAGTGAATTTGACAGACTGAAATAAAAAGAAAATGAATGAAATTCTTCCAAAATACTCTCTTAGAAACATCAAATTTTTCCAAACTAACTATGACAAAACTCAAAATAATCAAACCCAATAGTAGAATTGTCACAGGAAGCCACACAATCCATTCCTTTCTCCATCATGTAGAAAATTTGATCATTAGCTCATATTTTCAAGTATCTGAGCTTGATTTTATTAATAGAAATTAAATATGCTTATATAGATATAAACAAAAGACAGCATTAAACTAAGCTTTTTAAAATAATAATTATGCTATTAATAAAATTTTAAGCAGGAAATTTAAAACCCATTATGCATATATCTTTTCTGACAAGTACCTGCTCTAACTCAGCATGGGATACCTCAGTCAGTCCTGTAAATACCTAAATAAGTCATTTTTTGTTTGAAGCTGCTGAGTTGCCTAGTTTTTCTTCTATCACGGTTTAGAAAATCAGACACTTTAGAAGCACATTGACAGCACTCTACTAGCAAATCTTTTAATGGCAAATTTTCCAAGACACAAGTAAATTGTGAGAGTTCTTGGTATCTATTTCTTTCATCATCAGTATCTACCTCGGTTGCTTTGACAGAGTAACACACGTAAACAGTTGCAAATGTCTCATGGGCAAGATATTATCCAGACACAGCAGCTATCTTGTACATTACACTTATTGCAGTTTTTCAGAAATAACATAGATTTGGCCTGGAACAATCACCCAATGAAGATGGAGTGATTTGGGCCCCTACGTTTTATATAAAAAGGTGACAAGTAAAGGACAAAGGCAGGCACGTATAATTGCAATCAACTCCCCACTGTCAAAAGGCCATCTAGGTATCCTAACGGCACACAGGTATGAAGAAGCACAGCAAAATGGGAAGAATAGAGCCTTGCAAACTGAATATACTTTGAAGTGTTCCTCATATTTGACCCCCTTTTACTCTCATAACTACCAATCATAGTTGCTAACCAGAATTATTTTTGGTTAAAACATGTGAAATATTAGGCACACATATATAGCAATTCTTTTTTTTATGTTTAAGAAACAATTTGATCTTATTTTTTAAGAAAACTTTTACATACACAATACATGAATATATGTTTTTGAAAAATTCAGACAGTGTAGAAACATAGTATCTCTTATCATGTTCTATCTTATTTTCCTGAAATTCTCACTTCCCATCCTCAGAGATAATAATTGTTAGCACTTGATATATTTCTATTCATGTATAAGTAAATACACACATCTATAACTTAATAAACATATTTAGAAAAATATTCTTGAAATTTTGCCCTAGATTTGTCTTTTTTTTCTTTCTCTTCCCATTAAATATTAATTAGATGTGGCTAAGTCATACTGCAGTAACAAATTTTAAGTAGCTTAACCCAATAAAATCAATTTTTCATTTATATTTCAGGGATTGGGGGAAGGTGCCGTGTCTGCTCCAGAGTTATTCAGAGACCTATCTTCTTATTGTATCATCCTTATTTGCTGTCATAGGAACGCAACCAGAGAGTTAGAAATGGACTTTATACTATCTCAGCCAAGAAGAGACGTCACTTTTCTTCTAAGTCCATTGGCCAGAACAAATCATGTGGGCTCACCTAACTGCAAAAATATTAGAAAGAGGAATAAATATAATATTTGGTGAGTATTACTATCGCTTATGATACCTTCAGTTCAGTTCAGTTCTGATACCTTAGAGCTATTTTAATATCAGGATACCATAAACAATAATTGCACAGTAATCCATAATGTGATTGTATCATAATTCAGTCAACCATACTTATTCACAGAAACTAGAGTCATGCTTACACTATTATAACAAACATTTTATATATAGCTTTATTTGTTTTTAATGCAGCTATAGTCTATTTACAATATTGTATTAATTTCATGTGTACAACAAAGTGAATCAATATTTTATAGATTAAACTATATTTAAAGTTATTAAAAATATTGGCTACTTGTGCTGTACAATATGTAGTTTTAGCTCATTTATTTTATACACAATAGTTTGTACCTCTTAATCCCCTATCCTTACCTTGTACTTCGTCTCCTATACTTGCCCCACCAGCAATCATTATTGTGTTCTCTATATCTGTGAGTCTATTTCTTTTTTGTTATATTCATTAGTTTTTTTTTCACATGTACATATATATAGCATTTGTCTTTGAATTATTTCACTAAGTGTAATACCCTTCAAGTTCAACCACATTGATGCAAATAGTAAAATTCCTTTATTTTTTATGACTGAGTAATTATTTCATTCTATGTATACATAAAGCTCATTTCCTTTATCCATTCCTCTATTGATGGACACTTAGATTGCTTCCATATCTTGGCTATATTAAATAATGCTGCAATGAACATTAAAGTACATATATCATTTTTAATTAATGCTTTTGTTTTCTTTGGGTACATGCCCAGGAGTGGAATTACTGGCTCATATGATAGTTATATTTGTAGTTTTTTTGAGGAATCTCCATAATGTTTCCAATGGTAGCTGCAGCAATTGAAATTCCCACCAAAAGTGTGGTGGCGCTTTAGTCACTTAGTCATGTCTGACTCTTTGCGACCGCATGGACTGTAGCCTGCCAGACTTCTCTGTTCATGGAATTCTCCAGGCAAGAATACTGGAGTGGGTTGCCATTTACTTCTCCAATAGTGCAGTAGAATTCAATTTTCTCTGCATTCTTGACAACACTTGTTATTTTTGGTCTTTTTGATGATAGCCAATCTGACAAGTGTGAGGTGATACTTCAGTATGGTTTTGATTTACATTTCTCTGATGATTAGCAATGGTGAGCATCTTCAAGTTGACAATCTGTATGTCTTCTTTAAAGAAATGTATGTTCAGTTCTCTTCATTTTTGTCAATCAGGTTGTTTGCTTTTTGATATTGAGTTATATGATCTTCATATATATTTTAGATGTTAAATTCTTATAAGTCATATCATTTGCAAATAGTTTATCCCATTCAATAGTCTTTCTTTTCATTTTGTCAATGGTGTCCTTTGCTGTACATATCTTGAAGTTACATTCGATCTCATTTGCTTATATTTGCTTTTGTATATTTTTGCTTTGACAGATCAAAAATAAATATTGCTACAATACATGCCAAAGAGTGTTCTACCTATGTTTGCTTCCATAAGTTTTATAGCTTCTGGTCTTACATTTAGGTTTATAATACATTTAGAGTTTATTTTTGTAGATGTGAGAAAATGTTCTAATTTTTTTTTTACATGTAACTATCCGGTATTCCCAGCACCACTTATTGAAGAGACTGTCTTTTCTTTATTGTATATTCTTGCTACCTTCATAGTAGATTAATTGACCAGAAGAGCATGAGCTTATTTCTGGGCTCTCTATATTTTGCTTCATTGATTTATGTCTGTTCTGTGCCAGCACTTTACACGGTACTGACTTGATTGCTGTAGCTTAGTAGTATAGTCTGAAGTCAGAGAGTATGATACCTCAAGCTCAATTCTTCTTTCTCAAGATTATTTAGGCTATTTTGGGTCTTTTTTTTTTTCATACAAATTTTAAAATTACTTGTTCTATTTCTGTGAAAAATGTCATTAGTGTTTTGAAGGGATTGTGTTAAATCTGTAGATTGCCTTGGCTCATATGGTATTTTAAAAGTATTAATTCTTCCAGGTAAGAAATATGGTCTATCTTTCCATCTGTTTGCAACATCCCCAATTGCTTTTATCGGTGTCTTACTGTTTTCTGACTATCGATCTTTTGCATCATTAGACAGGTTTATTTCTAGGTATTTTATTCTTTTTAATGCAATTGCAAATTAAATTCTTTCCTTCATTTCTCTTTCTTATAGGTTGTTCACACTGTAGAGAAATGCAACAGATTTCTTTAGTATCTTGCAGCTTTATCAAGTTCATAGTGAGCTCTAGGTTTTTTTTTTTTTTTTTTTTTTTTTTTGGTGATCTCTTTCAGATTTTCCATGTATAGTATCACATCATTTGCAAATAATGACTGCTTAACTTTTTCCTTTTTTAATTTGGGTTCTTTTTATTTCTTTTGCTTGTCTGATGGCTAGGACTTCCAAAACAATATTGTACAAAACTGGCAAAAGTGGGAATCTTTGTCTTGCTTGTGATTTTAGAGGAAATACTTTCAACTTTTCACCATTGAGAATGATGTTAGTTGTGGCCTTATTATATATGGCTTTTATTATTTTGAGGAATCTCTCCACTATAGACATATTTTAGAGTGTTTTTAATAATAAATCAATGCTGAATTTTGTCAAAAGCTTTTTCTACGTCTTCTGAGATGATCATATGCTTTCTATTCTTCAATTTGTTAATGTGGTATATCACATTGATTCACTTAAAAATATTAATATACACATTTTAATGTGTCATATATGACCAGTGTTTCTTTACTGATTTTTTGTATGACAGATCTGTCCACTTATTTAAGTGAGGTATTGCAGTCCCCTATTATCATTGTGTTTCTGTAAGTTTCACCCTTTATTTCTGCTAATATTTGCTTTATGTATTTAAGTGTTCCTACAATGGATACATGGGTTTCCCTGGTAGCACAGCTGGTAAAGAATCTGCCTGCAATACAGGAGACCCCAGTTCAATTCCTGGGTCAGGAAGATCCCCTGGAGAAGGAATAGGCTACCCACTTCAGTATTCTTGGGCTTCCCTGGTGTCTCAGATAGTAAAGAATCCTCCTGCAATGTAGGAGACCTGGGTTCTATTCCTGGGTTAAGAAGATCTCCTGGAGCAGGGCATGGCAGCCCACTCCAGTATGGAGAATCCCTGGAGAATCCCCATGGACAGAGGAACCTGACAGGCTACAGTCCATGGAGCTGCAAGGAGTCAGACACGACTGACTATGCACAGCACACATAGAATGCGAGTTTCACGCATATTTACAATTGCCATGTCTTCTTTTTTTTTTTTTTGAAACCTATTTTGTGTGATACAAGTATTGTTACTTCAGCTTTCCTTTGATTTCCATTTCCATAGAATATATTTTTCCATTTTCTCCCTTTCAGTCTGTGTGTGTCTTTAGGTCTGAGGTAACGCTCTTATAGACAGCATGCAAACAGGTCATGTTTTGGTATCCATTCAGCCACTCTGTCTTTTGATTTAGTCTCTTTACATATAAACAGATTGCTTATATTTATGTTCTCATTGCCTTTCTGTAATTTGTTTTCAGTTTTTTTGTAGTTATGTTTTATTTCTTCTTTTTCTCTGTTGTGATTTGATGACTATCTTTAGTGTTATGTCTAGATCCCTTTCTCTCTTTACTGTAACTAGTATAGATTTCTGGCTTGTGGTTATCAGGAAGTTTCTATCTATCTATCTATCTACCTAACAATCTATCTGATTGTTTTAGCTTGCTGATATCTTAATTTCAAATGCATTTTAACAGTGCTGCATTTATTCTCTCTGACCCTCAAGATTGCCTATTTGCAATCATATTATATATCTAAATGTTTTATGTATCTCTTAACTGCTTATTGTTGGTATAGATAATTATATTGCTTTTATCTTTTAGCTTTTCTACTCGCTTTGTGCAAGGATAATTTATTGCCTTTACTACATATTTTCCTTTACTGATGAGTTTTTCCTTTTACAACTTTCATACTTTTAATTGTAAACTTTTATTTTTCACCTTGGTAAGTTCCTTTTGCATTTCTTTTAAGGTCAGTTTAGTGGTACCGAACCCTTTTAGTTTTTGCTTGCCTATAATGCTTTTTATATTTCCGTCAAATCTGAATGAGAACTTTGCAAGGTAGAGTGTTCTTGGCTGCAGTTTCTGCTAAAAAATCAGCTGATTGTTTTAAGGGAATTCCCTAGTATGTAACGTGTTGCTTTTTTCTTGCTGCTTTTAATATATCTCTTTAGCTTTAATTTTTTGACAGTTTAATTACAGTGTATCTTTGTGTGATCTTCTTTGGATTAATCCTCTTTGCAATGCTCTGTGCTTCTTGGGCTTGGATGTAAATTTATTTTCTCAGATTTAGGGAAAGGGAAAGTCACTCAGTTATGTCCAACTCTTTGCTTCCCATGGATTATACAGTTCACAGAATTCTCCAGTCTAGAATACTGGAGTGAATAGACTTTCCCTTCTCCATGGAATCTTCCCAACCCAGGGATCGAACCGAGGTCTCCCGCTTTGTAGGCGGATTCTTTACCAGCTGAGCCACAAGGAAAGTCTCTAGGTTTAGGGAGGCTTTCATCAATTATTTCCCCAAATATTTTCTCAGCCCCTCTCTTTCTCTTTTCTCTTTCTGGGACCCCTAGAATGCAAATATTCTCACACTCGGTGTTGTCCCAGAGGTATCAAACTATCATTTTTTCTTTCTGCTTTTTTTTTTTTTTCCCTCCAGCCTCAGTGATTTCAATTATTCTACTTCTAGCTCACTGTTCTCACATGGATCTTACTATTATGGTAGCTGACTACTCTGGGCAGGGCTTGATTGGACCCTAGTCCAGTTGGTTGCCAGGCCCTGAATTGTGCAGATGCTTCCAGTTTCTGGTTGAGGCAGCCAAGTCATTGAGGAAACTGGCTATAGAAAGCTGCTGTGGGGTTGGGGGAGGATAGTGGTTTGTTGGGGTTCAGACTGGCTCACTTTTGGGCAGACTCAGAGTCCAGGAGACCCTTTGGTGAATGTCTACCCACTGGTGGGTGAAGTCAGTTATTGGGGCTAGTGCCAGATGACTGGTAAGTAGCGTTGGGGTTTGGCTACAGGGCTCAGGGGTCTCAGAGCTGGTGTCTGCTGCTGCTGCTGCTGCTGCTAAGTCGCTTCAGTCGTGTCTGACTCTGTGCGACCCCACAGACGGCAGCCCACCAGGCTTCCCCGTCCACACGATTCCCCAGTCAAGAATACTGGTGTCAGACCACTAGTGAATGGGACCAGTTCTGACACAGTTGGCTGAAGTGTCCAAGGTTTCCTAAAGCTTTTGTTGGCCTCCTAGTGGGCAGGGCAGCGTCAACAAGTTGCAGAGAAGCTATCAGCCTGCTAGTGGGTGAGTTGGGTCCACTGGTTGTGGAACTGTGATTGTCCTGCTGGTGGACGAGGCTGGTCCTAGGCTGGAGCAGGCTCTCTGCTAGGTGGGGGTCAGGATCCAGCCAGTCCCAGCGCAAGTGCTGGCCTGCTGGTGAGTGGGCTCAGTCCACTGGCTATGGGACTGTGGCTGTCCTGTGACTGACATCCATCTGCTGGTGGGTCAGGATGGCCCGCAGACTAGAGCAGGCTTCTTGGTGGACAGGGGCAAGGATTCTGGGCCTGGTACCTCCCACTGGCAGGTGAAACTGAGCCCACGGGTCTCTGGCTCCAGGCGTCTAGGGGTCCTGGGTCTAGTGCCTTGCACTAGCGTATGGGATCAGGTCCTCTGCCCTCTTACAGACAAGGCCATGTCCAAGGGACTCAGAGGGTTCTTAACACAGTCTGTCTGCTGGTGAGTGGGGCTCTTTCCTCTCCAAGTTGGTTGTTTGGCCTGAGATGTCCCATTGCTGGTGTCTATGGGCTACTGGATAGGGGCAGAGCTGGGTCCTGATTCTAACAAGCTAGAATGTGCATTCAAAAATATGCTTGTCAGCAGCAGTCTCACATAGTAGAATGATACCCAAAAGTGACTTCTGCCAGTGCCTGTGTCCCCAGGGTGACTTGGCAGTTGCCTCCTGCCTCTGCAGACTCCAGAATAGCAGGTAGGTCCAACTCAAACTCTCTTCAAATTTCTGCTTTGGCCCTGGATCCTGAAGCATTTGACATTTTGCATGTGTCCTTTGGCGGGGTGGGGGGGGGTGGGGTGGCCTCACAGCTGGTGGCAGTGGTAAAGAACTCACGTGACAATGCAGGAACAAAAGAGACTTGGGTTCTATCCTGTGGTCAGGAAGATCTGTAGAGAAGGAAATGATAACCCACTCCAGTACTCTTGCCTGGAGAATCCCAAGGACAGAGCAGCCTGGTGGGCTACAGTACGTGGATCGCAAAGAGTCAGACACAACTGAAGTGACACAGCATATGTCCTTTAGGACTTTCCAGGTGGCTTGTGGCAAAGAATCTACCTGCCAATGCATGAGACACAGGAGAAGCAGGTTCAGTCCCTGGGTCTCGAAGATCACCTAGAGGAGGAAATGGCAACCCAGTCCAGTATTCTTGCCTGAAAAATCCCATGGACAGAAGAGCTTGGCAGGCTATAGTCCATGGGGTCACAAAGAGTTGGACATGACTGAGCATGCATACAGAGTATATATGTGTCCTTTAAGAGTTGGGAGCTTTTAATTTCCCCAGCCCTCTGGGACTCCTGAAAGTAAGTACCATTGGCCTTGAAAGTCAAACATTCTAGGGACTTAATTCCTGGTGCAGGAACCCTGGGCTGGGGAGCCTAATGTGGGTCTCAAATTCCTCGCTTCTTTGGCAGAACCTCTGCAATTAAAATTATTCCCTTGCTATTGGGTCCCCCACGTGGGAATGTGGGACTCAACTATGTCACAACTCCTCCACTATTCCAGTAGTATTTATATTGAATAGAATCTATGTATAAATGGACCTGTACAGTACAAACCCACTTTGTTCAAAAGTCAATTGTATTTTCTTTCTCTTAGGAAGCATACTTGGGAAGTAAGGTTCTTGCTCTCTTATAACACATGCTTTTGGCAGCAATCTTGAAAGCATGATAGAAGACCAAATGAATACAGAGAATGAGGCATTGCTGAGACAAATTCACAGAGGAACAGAGTTAGAATCCTGTGTGAGGTCTGAAGATTCTCCATTTCTAGACGTGCTATGTAACTATATATTATACTATTTCTCATACCCTGAGCCCATTTTAGTTCATAGTCTAAACCCATTAACTTATATGCAGGGTGCATTGTGTGACATGTGGGGCTGGATGAAGCACAGGCTGGAATCAAGATTTCTGGGAGAAATATCGATAACCTCAGATATGCAGATGACACCACCCTTATGCCAGAAAGCAAAGAAGAACTAAAGAGCCTCTTGATGAAAGTACAAGAGGAGAGTGAAAAAGTTGACTTAAAGTTCAACATTCAAAAAACTAACATCATGGCATATTGTCCCATCATTTCATGGCAAATAGAAGGTGAAACAATGGAAACAGCAAGACACTTTATTTTCTTGGGCTCCAAAATCACTGCAGATGGTGACTGCAGCCAGGAAATTAAATGATGCTTGCTCCTTGATGGAAAGTTATTGACCAACCTAGACAGCATATCAAAAAGCAGAGACATTACTTTGCCAACAAAGGTCCATCTAGTCAAGGCTATGGTTTTTCCAGTAGTCATGTAAGCATGTGAGAGTTGGACTATAAAGAAAGCTGAGTGCTGAAGAATTGATGCTTTTGAATTGTGGTGTTGAAGCAGACTCTTGAGAGTCCCTTGGACTGCAAGGAGATCCAACCAGTCCATCCTAAAGGAAGTCAGTCCTCAATATTCATTGGAAGGATTGATGCTGAAGCTGAAACTCTAATATTTTGGCCACCTGATGGGAAGAACTGGCTCGTTGGAAAAGACCCTGATGCTGGGAAAGATTGAAGGCAGAAGGAGAAGGGGATGATAGAGGACGCGATGGTTGGATGGCATCATCGACTCAATGGATGTGAGTTTGAATAAGCTCCGGGAGTTGGTATTGGACAGGGAAGTCTGGCATGCTGCAGTCTAGGGGGTCACAGAGTCAGACACAACTGAGCAACTGAACTGAATTGAACTGAACTGAAGCCCATTTTAAACAGGTTTCTATAACTTGTATTTTAAAAAGTTTCTGGAGAAATTATGCTGGTTGATAAAATGCATATTTTGTCAGAAAGTTGTTTTTTTTAATACAAGTTACAGAAACCTGATATAATAATACAGTATTTTGTTTCTAAGAATTTATGTATAACTTTAAAAAGCACAAAGAGAAGTCTGAATAAATGAAAACACATTTAATCAATCCACATAATTTCTCTGAATTTTAAGTCTTTCACCAGCCTTTTATAGTTTACTATTTCCTTCCCATCAAAAGATATCCCTTCTCCTTAATACTTATAAATCTTCATTTGTGAGAAAAATTTCCATAGCAATTAATCCCACTTTGGGTATTCTAAATATACCAGAATATACTCATATTCCAAAAGACTGTATTTTCAAATTTTATAGAACTGTCAGTAGTTCTGCATTTACTTAACAGTATTTTTAATCTGTGTTGGTATTTCCTCTTCCACTACATTGTAAGCTACTGTGAAAAGCTAGGCTTGAGATTTACTTTTCATTTCCCATGGCACCTAGCACCAGACTCGAAGCACAAAGATTTTTAATCAATATCTCCTGATGATAGATGATATCAAACATTCCTCTTGTTACCTAGATGAATCAGTTATTAAGTTCTTAGGATTTCTTCTTCATAGATTCAATTCACTCATTATTACAAAATATGAATAAGGCAGACCCAAAAGAAACATTGGCCCAATATTCCAGAAACAAAATGGAATGGAAAGCAAAGACTAACTGTTGTGACTGTCACAAATTTTATGTTTCGCTTTAATTTTATATCGCTTGTATTTTTCTCTGATATAACTCTAATTCCTTTTCTGGCTCATCCAGTTCCATTTTTGTGTCCTTGGGCCTGAGGTCCCTCCTGACAGACAGTTCACCTTTGCTATCTAATTTGAGACCATCATCCTCTGACATAGTGCTGTCCTATGAAGGCTCACCTTGCTCCCTCTGGGGCCACATCCTGTTAATCATCACCAAGCTAATAACAGTGATGTTAATGCTGCAGCCATAATGCTCCCATTTCCCTCCCCAGGCCTTCTGGGCTGCTTAGACGGCTAATGTCTTGTTAAAACTTTTTTACTTATTAATTTTATCTGTGACAGAGCCTGATTAGCCTCTGAATTACTCTGTGCCTATTTTTAGTCTGCCATGCTTCTATCCTTCACAGACAGTTTAATCCCAAAGTATTAATTCGTCTCTATATAATGCTGACTTGTCTTTCTACAGGTATCCTAAATCTTCCTGTTTTCACTCAAGGTCCATCCACACTGCTTTAACTTGTATTCTTTGCCCAATGCTTTCAATGATTCACCTCTCTCAGGAGGGAGACAACTCCTTGTTTGGAAGCCATGAGAATGCTTGAAGCCCATCGCTACTACTCTTAATACATATGAGAAATAATATGAGATTGTAAATATCCATAATCAACAGGGATGCTGTAAGCATCTAATTAACTCTTCCATAAGACACTGTTGAGATTCTTTTTCTGTACATTAAGTGCTCATAAATCCTGTTGTAGAGGAAAACTTATATACAAGAATTCAACTGAAACCAAAGCAAGATGGTTTGAAATGAACAGCCTTTGGAATAAACTGACAATAACAAAGAAACAAATTGGGTGGTCCAAATACTCAGTATTATGTTTGGGAAGAAAGAAAACAGGGGGTAATGGTGATTAGAGTGTAGAAGGTATCAACAGAGAGCTCAGATCAATGTTATTCTTTGAATGATAGCTAAGATACTGAAAGGAAACAAACAGTGGTGAATGTAATCAGAATGGAAAGAACATTATGAGTGAGCAATTTGAAAATGCAATTAAAATATCATGAGCTTCAGTAGGTAAAGAAAATAGAAGAAGATAATCAGTTGAATAGAGGCATAGAGTAAAAGTTACATATATTTTTCAGTTGCACAAAATTGTAGTTTGAGGTCAAAATCAGTTAGATATAGATATTAGGCAGAGCAATCATTCAGATGCTATTATGAAGCCATGTGCAATCTTCTCTAGCCAAGGCTTGGCCCAGAAGTATGGAAGTCTATACGTAAAAGTGCATACTATCATTTTAGCAGTATTTCTGGATTTGATTTTATGAGTCTTTCAATCAATTACATTTGTTGCATCTTTAGTCTTTTCTTTCTGACTAATAGCCTAATTTTTCCATTATTAATCCATTTCAACATAGTACTTCATCATGATTTGCAGATATAACCTTGATTCTATCCCTGGCCTAATTTCTGTCACCTGATGGTTGGTTAACTTTTTGTACAAACCTCAAGAAACTTCATCTGGACTCTTCTGGGTCTCTGGGATCTCCTGCCCCTCACTCTATGAAGTGCATCTGAGGATAGCCTCCCATTTATCTAGAAATATATACACAGCCAGGATCTGACTCGGATCCCTTAGATAATAGAAAATGCAAGAGAGTTCCAGAAAAGCATATACTTATCCTTTATTGATTACACCAAAGCCTTTGACTGTGTGATAAGTGAAAGCCACTCAGTTGCGTCCAACTCTTTGTGACCCCATGGACTATACAGTCCCTGGAATTCTCCAGGCCAGAATACTGGAGTAGGCAGCCTTTCCCTTCTCCAGGGGATCTTCCCAACCCAGGGATCGAACCCAGGTCTCCTGCATTGCAGGAGGATTCTTTAGCAGCTGAGCCATAAGGGAAGCCCAAGAATACTGGAGTAGGTAGTGGAACATTTTCAAGAGATGGGAGTACCAGATCACCTGACCTGCCTCCTGAGAAATCTGTATTCAGATCAAGAAACAACAGTTAGAACCAGACAGGGAACAACAGACTGGTTCCACATTGGGAAACGAGTATGTCAAGGCTGTATATTGTCACCCTGCTTACTTAACTTATATGCAGAGTACTTCATATGCCATCTGGATGAAGTATAAGCTGGAATTAAGATTGCTGGAAGAACTATCAATAACCTCAGATATGCAGATGACAACACCCTTATGGCAGAAAGTGATGAGGAACTAAAGAGCCTCTTGATGAAAGTGAGAGAGGAGAGTGAAAATGCTGGCTTAAAACTCAACATTCAAAACACTAAGATCATGGCATCCTGTCCCATCACCCCAGGGCAAATACATGGAGAAAAAGTGTAAACAGTGACAAATGTTATTTTCTTGGGCTCAAAAATCACTGCAGATGGTGACTGCGGTCATGAAATTATAAGATACTTGCTCCTTGGAAGAAAAGCTATGACCAACTTAGACAGCATATTAAACAGCAGAGACATTACTTTGCTGACAAAGGTCCATCTAGTCAAAGCTATTGTTTTCCAGTAGTCATGTATGGATGGGAGAGTTGGACTATAAAGAAAGCTGAGCACCAAATAACTGATCTTTTTGAACTGTGGTGTTGGAGAAAACTCTTGAGGGTCCCTTGGACAGCCCAGTCCATCCCAAAGGAAATCAGTCCTGAATATTCATTGGAAGGACTGATGCTGAAGCTGAAGCTCCAATACTTTGGCCATTTGATGTAAAGAACTGGTTCATTGGAAAAGATCCTGATGCTGGGTAAGATTGAAGGCAGGTGGATAAGGGGATGACAGAGGATGAGATGGTTCGATAGCATCACCAACTCAATGGACATGAGTTTGAGCAAACTCCAGGAGTTGGTGATGAACAGGGAGGCCTGGCGTGCTACAATCCTTAGAGTCTCAAAGACTCAGACACAACTGAGCAACTGAACTGAAATAAACTGAAGTGACAATTTGACATACAGTAGAAAATTTTTGATGAATATGAAAAGTCATTTCTATTCTAGAATCAGGACCAGAGAACAGGCCTCTTAAGAATAGGGATTGTATCCTGTCCATCTTTGTGCATGCACAGTCTGCAATCACTGGCATGGAGTACATACTCAACATATATACTTCAGAACTAGGTTTACATGATGAATATGTTCACAATTGAAAGTGTGGTGATGACTTCACAGTTGCATACATATACACCAGAATTCATTTAAATATGCAGTTTAAACACCTGCAATTTTTCATGTATCAATTATTTCTCAATAAAAAAATTAAATATATATATAGATGACCTGTTATGTGACATGAGATTTACAATGAGTTTCACAAGCATATAATGATGAAAAGGCATACTTCCTGTGCTGAAGGAACATATAGTTGAGGAATATTGCTAACGACAGGAGGGTAAAGTCACAGAGTTGGTCTGAATGAGTCTGCAGAGGATTCACAGAACTGAGACTTAAGGTATAAATAGAAAATTTCCAAGTGAACAGATAGATCAAGAGCATTTCAAACCAGGCAGAGATTCTTGTGTAAAATCACCAAGATATGAGAAAGCTAGGTGTTTTCAATACTGGTTGGATGTAAAGAATGAAACACAACCAACTCAAGCTAGTAAATAATACTATAAATTATGGGACATTGATCTGAAAGTCCAGACATGCGTAAAAGCAGTCTAACTGAAGTTCCTTTTGTGGGGGCTATAATAGTGTTAACAACTATTGTAACTTAATCCTTAATCATTTCCTTGTAAATTCCAGGCAACTTGTCCAAATAGCTAATTATATTCATCATTTTATGCTACCAGACAGATTTTGGCATGGATTTTTATCTCCATTTGACAGAAAATAAAACTGAGGGTCAAATGAAATGACTTGATCAGAGTGAAAAAATTACAGAGACAGAATGAAACCCTATTCTATTGACCATTTTTCCTATGTCATGTTTAGTCTCTACTCAAAAGCACTGAAGCACTTTAAAAATCTAGATTTTTTTGCTTTTTGCTCTACAAATAATTAGGATTAACTGTATACTTTTCCAAGAATCTCTAGCTGTAGCAAAACATTAGAGAGAGGAGGGAGTATTTTAATAAATAATGATTGCTATAATTACATGTTTACTGGGAAGTATGATAAGCGCCATAATTAGCAGGATGAACAGTACACTTATGGGTCTTTTCAATGGTTTCCTCACACTATTTCTTGAAATATTCTTGAAACACATGCAGAAAATAAGAAAGTTTATTTGATTTTCTATTTAGTGCTTGTTGTATTGCCCCTGATAACTTGAAATTATCCTGTAAGTTGCATTCAACCAAAGAGATGACTGAAGACTTATGATGCAGTGATCTGAGGAAGTGGACACTTGATGAAGTAAGTCTAGGAGAGTGCAATTCAGTCTTGGCCAAACAGTCTTGATTAAACCAGCTGTTAGTTAATTCTCCTATCTTTACACTTCCTTATTAGTAAAATGAGTGATTCTGTGCAACCATCATTGATTTTGTATCTATCTTTGTCATTTGTTTTGTACCACAACTTTTTTTTTGTCTTTCACTTTTTAAAAATTTTATTAATTTTTAATTGGAGGATAATTGCTTTACACTGTTGTGTTGATTTCTGTTATACATCAATATGAATCATCAATAGGTATATTCATCCCATTCCCATCTTGACGCTCCCCCCCACTTCCCATCCCATTCCACTAGTCTAGGCTGTCATAGACTGGGCATATACCCTGAAGGAACCATAACTGAAAAAGACACATGGACCAAAATATTCATTTCAGTACTATTTACAATAGCTAGGACAAGGAAGCAACCTAGATGTCCATGAACAGATAAATGGATAAAGAAGCTGTGGTACATATATATGCAATGGAATATTACTCAGCCATAAAAGGAACATATATGAATCAGTCAAAATGAAGTGGTTGAACCTAAAGTCTGTTATACAGAGTGAAGTAGGTCAAAAAGAGAAAAAATAAATACTGTGTAGTAACACATACTGGTAGAATCTAGAAAGAAAGTACTGATGAACTTATTTGCAGGGCAGCAATGGAGACACAGATGAACCATAACTTTTTAAATCCTTGGCAAATTTGGACCTTAATCTAAAGAATTCCAAGGAAAGGGTTAGAATTTGCTTGGGTTCATTCCCCAAATCCATCACAATCCTGTCTTTCACCATCTTCTGTTCAACAATTTGCAGAATTTGCCATCAAGTTCTTGAGACATCTAGAAAAGTCACCTACTGTCATCCCCTTATTTCCTATCCCACTTAATATTAACCTTTAGGACTATGTATATAAATAGTGTTTTTGTTTTTTGTGTGTTTCTTATGAATGAATGCTGAATTTTGTCAAATGTTTTTGCCTCGTGGCATTGAGTCCCATCACTTTATGGCAAAAAGAAGCAGAAAAAATGGAAGTAGTGACAGATTTTCTTTTCTTGAGCTCCAAAATCAATGCAGATGATCACTACAGCCATGAAATTCAGACACTTGATCCTGAGAATAAATGCTATGACAAAACTAGACAGCATATTAAAAAACAGAAATATCACTTTGCTGACAAAGGTCTATATAGTCAAAGCTATGGTTTTTCCAGTAGTCATGAATGGATGTGAGAACTGAACCATAAAGAAGGCTGAGTGAAAAAGAATTGATGATTTGAACTGTGGTGTTGGCCAAGAGTCCCAAGAGCCCCTTGCATAGCAAGGAGATCAAACCAGTCAATCCCAAAGGAAATCAACCCTGAATATTCATTTGAAGGACTGATGCTGAAACTCCAATATTTTGGCACCTGGCATGAAGAGCTGACTCATTGGAAAAGACTCTGATGCTAGGGAAGATTGAGGGCAGGAAGAGAAGGAAGTGATAGAAGATGAGATAGTTGGATGGCATCACTGACTCGATGGACATGAGTTTGAGCAAACTCTGGGAGAAAGTGAAGGACAGGGAAGCCTGGTGTATTGCAGCCCATGGTGTTGAAAAGAGTTGGACATGACTTAGAGACTGAACAAAGGATAGACATTATCTGTTTGACCCATCAATAACTGAAAAAGGGAGATTGAAATTTTCAGCTTTACTTTTAAACTTTATAAAAATGTCCCTTTACTCTGCTATCACTTTTGTCTATGTTATAGTATTTCAACACTGTTGTGGGGTGCATACATGTGTAGAGTTTTCTATATTTTCTCAGGAAACTGAACCTTTCATTAAGCAATGTTTGTTTTTTAAAATCTCTAATCAGTTTCCTTGATATGGTTTGCTTTGTCTAAAATTAATATAGCTACGCCAATGTTGTTGGGAAAGATTAAAGGCAGGAGGAGAAAGGGACAACAGAGGATGAGATTGTAGGATGGCATCACCAACTCAATGGACATGAGTTTGGATAAACTCCACGAGTTGGTGATGGACAGGGAGGCCTATCGTGATGCGGTTCTTGGGGTCACAAAGAGTCGGACACAACTGAACAACTGAAAACTGAACTGATACCAATGTTATAATGATCAGTTTTTTGTTTTTTTTGTTTTTTTTTTCCATTTATTTTTATTAGTTAGAGGCTAATTACTTTACAATATTGTAGTGGTTTTTGCCATACGTTGACATGAATCAGCCATGGATTTACATGTGTTCCCCATCCTGAATCCCCCTCCCACCTCCCTCCCCATCCCATCCCTTTGGGTAATCCCAATGCACCAGCCCCGAGCACTTGTCTCATGCATCCAACCTGGACTGGCGATCTGTTTCACACTTGATAATATACATGTCTTGATGCTGTTCTCTCAGATCATCCCACTCTCACCTCCCATAGCGTCCAAAAGTCTGTTCTGTACATGTGTCTCTTTTTCTGTCTTGCATACAGGGTTATCATTACCATCTTTCTAAATTCCACATATATGCGTTAGTATACTGTATTGTTGTTTATCTTTCTGGCTTACTTCACTCTGTATAATGTGCTCCAGTTTCATCCATCTCATTAGAACTGATTTAAATGTATTCTTTTTAATGGCTGAGTAATATTCCATGGTATGTATGTACCACAGCTTTCTTATCCATTCATCTGCTGATGGGCATCTAGGTTGCTTCCATGTCCTGGCTATTATAAATAGTGCTGCAATGAACATTGGGGTACACATGTCTCTTTCAGATCTGGTTTCCTCAGTGTGTGTGCCCAGGAGTGGGATTTCTGGGTCACATGGCAGTTCTATTTTCAGTTTTTTAAGGAATCTCACACTGTTCTCCATAGTGGCTGTACTAGTTTGCATTCCCACCAACAGTGTAAGAGAGTTCCCTTTTCTCCACACCCTCTCCAGCACTTATTGCTTGTAGACTTTTGGATAGCAGCCATCCTGACTGGCGTGTAATTGTACCTCATTGAGGTTTTGATTTGCATTTCTATGATAATAAGCAACGCTGAGCATCTTTTCATGTGTTTGTTAGCCATCTGAATGTTTTCTTTAGAGAAATGTCTGTTTAGATCTTTGGCCCATTTTTTGATTGGGTCATTTATTTTTCTGGAATTGAGCTTCAGGAGTTGCTTGTATATTTTTGAGATTAATCCTTTGTCTGTTTCTTCATTTGTTATTATTTTCTCCCATTCTGAAGGCTGTCTTTTCACCTTGCTTATAGTTTCCTTCATTTTGCAAAAGCTTTTAAGTATAATTAGGTCACATTTGTTTATTTTTTCTTTTATTTCCAATATTCTGGGAGGTGGGTCATAGAGGATCCTGCTGTGATTTATGTTGGAGAGTGTTTTGCCTATGTTCTCCTCTAGGAGTTTTATAGTTTCTGGTCTTACATTTAGATCTTTAATCCATTTTATTTTTGTGTATGGTGTTAGAAAGTGTTCTAGTTTCATTCTTTTACAAGTGGTTGACCAGTTTTCCCAGCACCACTTGTTAAAGAGGTTGTCTTTTTTCCATTATATATTCTTGCTTCCTTTGTTGACGATAAGGTGTCCATAGGTTCATGGATTTATCTCTGGGCTTTCTATTCTGTTCCATTGATCTATATTTCTGTCTTTGTGCTGGTACCATACTGTCTTGATGACTGTGGCTTTGTAGTAGAGTCTGAAGTCAGGCAGGTTGATTCCTCTAGTTCCATTCTTCTTTCTCAAGATTGCTTTGGCTATTCGAAGTTTTTATTTCCATACAAACTGTGAAATTATTTGTTCTAGTTCCGTGAAGAATACCGTTGGTAGCTTGATAGGGATTGCATTGAATCTATAGATTGCTTTGGGTAATATACTCATTCTCACAACATTGATTCTTCCAATCCATGAACACAGTATATTTCTCCATCTATTTGTGTCCTCTTTGATTTCTTTCATCAGTGTTTTATAGTTTTCTATGTATAGGTCTTTTGTTTCTTTAGATAGATATACTCCTATGTATTTTATTCTTTTTGTTGCAATGGAGAATGGTATTGTTTCCTTAATTTCTCTTTCTGTTTTCTCTTTGTTAGTTTATAGGAATGCAAGCAATTTCTGTGCATTAATTTTATATCCTTCAACTTTACTATATTCATTGATTAGCTCTAGTAATTTTCTGGTAGAGTCTTTAGGGTTTTCTATGTAGAGGATTATGTCATCTGCAAAGAGTGAGAGTTTCACTTCTTTTCCTATCTGGATTCCTTTTATTTCTTTTTCTGCTCTGATTGCTGTGGCAAAAACTTCCAAAACTATGTTGAATAGTAGTGGTGGGAGTGGGCACCCTTGTTTGTTCCTGATTTTAGGGGAAATGCTTTCAATTTTTCACCATTGAGGATAAGGTTTGCTGTGGGTTTGTCATATATAGCTTTTATGATGTTGAGGTATGTTTTTTCTATTCCTGCTTTCTGGAGAGTTTTTATCATAAATGGATGTTGAATTTGGTCAAAGGCTTTTTCTGTATCTATTGAGTTAATCATATGGTTTTTATCTTTCAATTTGTTAATTTGGTGTATTACATTGATTGATTTGCAGATATTAAAGAATCCTTGCATTCCTGGGATAAAGCCCACTTGGTCATGATGTATGATTTTTTTAATATGTTGTTGGATTCTGTTTGCTAGAATTTTGTTATGGATTTTTGCATCTATGTTCATCAGTGATATTGGCCTGTAGTTTTCTTTTCTTGTGGCATCTTTGTCTGGTTTTGGAATTAGGGTGATGGTGGCCTCATAGAATGAGTTTGGAAGTTTGCCTTCTCCTGCAATTTTCTGGAAGAGTTTGAGTAAGATAGGTGTTAGCTCTTCTCTAAATTTTTGGTAGAATTCAGCTGTGAAGCCATCTGGTCCTGGGCTTTTGTTTGCTGGAAGATTTCTGATTACAGTTTCAATTTCCATGCTTGAGATAGGTCTGTTAAGATCTTCTATTTCTTCCTGGTTCAGTTTTGGAAAGTTATACTTTTCTAAGAAGTTGTCCATTTCTTCCAAACTGTCCATTTTATTGGCATAGAGTTGCTGGTAGTAGTCTCTTAAGATCCTTTTTATTTCAGAGTTGTCTGTTGTGATCTCTCCATTTTCATTTCTAATTTTGTTGATTTGGTTCTTCTCCCTTTGTTTCTTGATGAGTCTGGCTAACGGTTTGTCAATTTTGTTTATCTTTTCATAAAACTAGCTTTTAGCTTTGTTGATTTTTGCTGTGGTCTCTTTTGTTTCTTTTGCATTTATTTCTGCCTTAATTTTTAAGATTTCTTTCCTTCTACTAACCCTGGGGTTCTTCATTTCTTCCTTCTCTAGTTGCTTTAGGTGTAGAGTTAGGTTATTTATTTGACTTTTTTTTTTTCTTATTTCTTGAGGTAAGCCAGTAATGCTATGAACCTTCCCCTTAGCACTGCTTTTACAGTGTCCCATAGGTTTTGGGTTGCTGTGTTTTCATTTTCATTTGTTTCTATGCATATTTTTATTTCTTTTTTGATTTCTTCTATGATTTGTTGGTTATTCAGAACTGTGTTATTTAGCCTCCATGTGTTTGAATTTTTAATAGTTTTTTTTTTTTTTTTTTTTTTTTTTTTTTTTTTTTGAGATCTAATCTTACTGCATCATGGTCAGAAAAGATGACTGGAATGATTTCAATTTTTTTGAATTTACCAAGGCTAGATTTATGGCCCAGAATGTGATCTATTCTGGAGAAGGTTCCGTGTGCATTTGAGAAAAAGGTGAAATTGATTGTTTTGGGGTGAAATGTCCTATAGATATCAATTAGGTCTAGCTGGTCCATTGTGTCATTTAAAGTTTGTGTTTCCTTGTTAATTTTCTGTTTAGTTGATCTATCCATAGGTGTAAGTAGAGTACCAAAGTCTCCCGTTAAATTTTGTTATTGTTAATTTCCCCTTTCATACTCGTTAGCATTTGCCTTACATATTGCAGTGCTCCTATGTTGGGTGCATATATATTTATAATTGTTATATCTTCTTCTTGAATTGATCCTTTGATCAATCTGTAGTGTCCTTCTTTGTCTCTTTTCACAGCCTTTATTTTAAAGTCTATTTTATCTGATATGAGTATTGCGACTCCTGCTTTCTTTTGGTCTCCGTTTGCATGAAATATTTTTCTCCAGCCCTTCACTTTCAGTCTGTATGTGTCTCTTGTTTTGAGGTGGATCTTTTGTAGACAGCATATATAGGGGTCTTGTTTTTGTATCCATTTAGCCAGTCTTTGTCTTTTGGTTTGGGCATTTAACCCATTTACATGTAAGGTAGTTATTGATAGGTATGGTCCTGTTGCCATTTGCTTTGTTGTTTTGGGTTTGTGTTCATACAACCTTTCTGTGTTTCCTGTCTAGAGAAGATCCTATAGCATTTATTGAAGAGCTGGTTTGTTGGTGCTGAATTCTCTCAGCTTTTGCTTGTCTGTAAAGCTTTTGAATTCTCCTCCATATCTGAATGAGATCCTTGCTGGTTACAGTAATCTGGGATATAGGTTATTCTCTTTTATTACTTTAAGTATGTCCTGCCATTCCCTTCTGGCCTGGAGAGTTTCTATTGATAAATCAGCTGTTATCCTTATGGGAATCCCATTGTGTGTTATTTGTTGTTTCTCCCTTGCTGCTTTTAATATTTGTTCTTTGTGTTGATCTTTGTTAATTTCATTAATATGTGTCTTGGGGTGTTTCACCTTGGGTTTATCCTGTTTGGGACTCTCTGGGTTTCTTGGACCTGTGTAACTATTTCCTTCCTCATTTTAAGGAAGTTTTCAGCTATTATCTCCTCAAGTATTTTCTCATGGCCTTTCTTTTTGTCTTCTTCTGGGACTCCTATGATTCGAATGTTGGGGCATTTCACATTGTCCCAGACATCCCTGAGATTGTCCTCATTTCTTTTGATTCTTTTTTCTTTTTTTCCTCTCTGCTTCATTTATTTCCACCATTTTATCTTCTACCTCACTTATCCTACCTTCTACCTCCGTTATTCTACTGTTGGTTCCCTCCAGAGTGTTTTTGATCTCATTTATTGCATTATTCATTTTTAATTGACTCTTTCTTATTTCTTCTAGGTCCTTGTTAAACATTTCTTGCATCTTCTCAATCCTTGTCTCCAGGCTATTTATCTGTAACTCCATTTTGTTTTCAAGATTTTGGATCATTTTTATTATCATTATTCTAAATTCTTTTCAGGTAGGTTCCCTATCTCCTCCTCTTTTGTTTGGCTTGGTGGGCATTTTTCATGTTCCTTTACCTTCTGGGTATTCCTCTGCTTTTTCATCTTTGTAGATTGCTGTGCTTGGAGTGGCTTTTCTGTATTCTGGTGGTCTGTGGTTCCTTTTTACTGTGGAGGTTTCTTCCAGTGAGTGGGGTTGGACGATTTGCTTGTCAAGGTTTCCTGGTTAGGGAAGCTTGTGTCAGTGTTCTGGTGTGTGGAACTGGATTTCTTCTCTCTGGAGTGCAATGGAGTGTCCAATAGGGAGTTTTGAGATGGGTCTATGTGTTTGGTGTGACTTTGGGCAGCCTGTATTTTGACACTCAGGGCTATGTTCCTGCATTGCTGGAGAATTTGCATGGTATGTCTTGCTCTGAAAGTTATTGGCTCTTGGGTGGTGGTTGGTTTCAGTGTAGGTATGGAGGCTTTTGGATGATCTCTTTTTACTTAATGTTCCCTGTAGTCAGGAGTTCTCTGGTGTTCTCAGGTTTTGGGCTTAAGTCTCCTGCCTCCGGATTTCAGTCTTATTCTTCCAGTAGTCTCAAGACTTCTCCAACTATACAGCACGATAATAAAACTTCCAGGTTAATGATGAAAAGATTCTCCACTGGGAGGGACACCCGGAGAGTTTCACAGAGTTACATGAAGAAGAGGAGAGGGAGGAAGAATATAGAGATGAACAAGAGGAGAAAAAAAGGGGGAGAGGAGAGAGACAGATCTATGCAGTACTCTATTCCTTAAGTGTTCTCAGTAGCCCAGAACACCCACAGAGATTCACAGAATTGGATTGAGAAGAGAAGGGGGAGGGAGGAAATAGAGGTGATCTGGGGGAGAAAAAGGAGAGTCAAAAGGGGGAGACAGTAATCATCACACTCCTGAGTAAAAATGGATACTGAATATTGGATTCTTAAATGCCCAAAATTGATATCAAATACTGAAAAACAAAGATTAAAAATCTAGAGTAGAGGTTAGACTCTTAAAAATACAATATTAAAAGCAAAAACACAAAAAATTTAAGAAATATATATGAAGTTCGCTTTAAAAATAGGGTCTTTTTTTTTTGCAAGGTTATAGTGAAATGAAAATGAAAATTAAGGGGTAATAGAGGGGTAATAGAGGACTTGAAAAGAAAATTTAAAAAAATTTCAAAAAAGAAAAAAATTAATTAAAAAAAGTAAAAATATATGAAAATAAAAATGAAAATTAAGGAGTAATAGAGGAGTAATAGGGAATTTTAAAAGAAAGAAAAAGAAAAGAAAAAAATTTTTTAATTAAAAAATGAATAATAAAAATATATCTAGGAATTTCTCTGGAGCTGTTGTGGGCAGTGTGTGTTTGGTTTAGTTTCAGATAGCTCCTTGTTCCAGCTTACACTTCTCAATATCTATAGGCCTCTTCCAGTGTAGTCGGTGTTAACCACAGGTATTTTAATCTGTTGCACCAGTCACTTCTGAAGCGGTTCCCTTTGTTTATTTGGCTTCTGTTTGCCGGTCTCTTCAGTGTCTAATTTCCACCCTGACACACGCGGGCGGAGGTGGTCTCTTGTTCAGGTTCACTTGTTCAGTCGTGCTGCGGGGAGGGAGGGGCGCTGCAGACAAATGGCACTGGCGTGTGTGGGGAGCATGTGCAGTGTTCCGGCCACACTGGGTTTGCCCCCGCTCGCGGCTCGTGTGCTCTCCCTGTCTACACTGCTCAGGCTCCAGGCTGCTCTATATGGAGTGGGCCCTGAGTTGCATGCGGTTCCAGTTTTCAGGTCCTCCACAAAAGCACAGACTCAGTTGGGCCTGCGTTCTGTGCCTTCCCGGCCCGAGGAGCCCAGGCAGCCAGGAACTTGACAGGCACACTCTCCCCGGTGTGGCATGCGTTATCCCCTCCGTGGGCCCAGCCTCAGTTTCCACGCGTGCCGGTTCGGTGCGCCTTGTGTCTGTTCTGGGGAGCTGGTCTCTAGCCACGACCCTCCCAGTGTATGTCAACCATCCAGGATCTCAGGAAGTCTTTGGTTAGAACCTGAAAGCCTGTTTGCAGTTTGGTGGGGGACACCGTATTTGGGCTTAAGTCTCCTGCCTCCGGATTTCAGCCTTATTCTTCCAGTAGTCTCAAGACTTCTCCAACTATACAGTACTGATAATAAAACTTCTAGGTTAATGATGGGGGCCGTGTTTGCCCCTTTCCCCTCCCCCCTGCCTCCTGCCTCCGGCGGGGGATGGGCCGGTCAGCCACCGGCTAGCTCTTCTCTGGAATTGCTCAGTCCTTCCTTTGTTCCTAAGCAATGCCGCCCGCTCCTCTCTATTCAGCCCCCACTTGCTGGTGGTGGATGCAAGAGTCTGGGGTACTTTTCTGCTGGGAGTTGCTTTTAGGCAAGTAATCTGTGGGTTTTATTTATTTTTCCTTCCAGTTAGGTTGCCCTCCGAGATTCGAAAACTTCCCCCAGACTTGCCAGTGAGAGGGTTTCCTGGTGTTCGGAAACTTCCTCTATTACGACTCCCTTCCTGGGATGGGTCTCCATCCTTAGCTCTTTTGTCTCTCTTTTTATCTTCTATATTTTGTCCTACCTCCTTTGGAAGACAATGGGCTGCTTTTCTGGGTGCCTGATGTCCTCTGCTAGTGATCAGAAGTTGTTTTCTGGAGTTTGCTCAGCGTTCAAATGTTCTTTCAATGAATTTGTAGGGGAGAAAGTGGTCTCCCCTCTTATTCCTCCACCATCTTAGCTCCTCCCCCCATCAATGCTATATTGATCAGTTTTTGCAGGGCAAATCTTCATCCCTTCCTATAAAAGAGGTGTTGTTTTTTCTTTTATACAGATAACAAATAGTCACCTGTTGTTTTTATGTCCTTTCTGATAATCTCTGTTTTATTATATTTTATTTTGAAGGGGGAGTATTTAGACCACTTTCATGGAAAGTGATTATTGATAAAGCTATTATAATATCTATCATATTTGTAACTGCTTTATTTTTTAATGTCTTGAACTTGTTCTATTTTCTTCTTTTTTTCTTCCTTCTCTGGTTTAATTGTTTATTAAATATGATTCTAGATTATATCCACTCTAAGGATATCAATATGCATATTTTTAAATTATTTTGTTTTTTACCTAGAGTTTGCAATATATATTTTTAACTAATCCACATTGTCTTAAAATAATTACTGCTTCACAGGGAATGCAGATATTTTAGAACAGAGCATTCCGTATGCCCAAGTTCTTTTTTCCCCATCCTTTATGATGTTTCTGATTTTCCTTGTGGCTCAGCTGGTGAAGAAACCACCTGCAATGCAGGAGACCTGGTTCAATCCCTGGGCTTTGAAGATCCCCTGGAGAAGGGAAAAGCTACCTACTCCAGTATTCTGGCCTGGAGAATTCCATGGACTACTCCATGGGCTTGCAAAGAGTCAGACACAACTGAGCGACTTTCACTATGATGTTTCTGTTACCAATTTCACCTACCCATAGTTACAATCACTTGGTACATTTTTACTATTGTTACTTTAGGCAAGCATTAATTATTTCCATAAATTAAAAATAAGAAAATTAAAGATATTTTAACTTATTAAATTACTTCTCTGATGTTCTTCCTTTTTTGTATACATTCAGTTTTCTAATCTATATTATTTTTCTCTACTTATAAGTTATTTAAGAATGAAGGAGAAATGAAGACTTTCTGGAGTCTTCATTAAAATTAAAGGGACCCATTGCTGGTAGATGTGCTTTGCAAGAAATGTTAAAATAAATAGAGAAGAGAAATAAACTATAAATAGGTTATAAAAAGCTATTTATGACAACCCCACAGCAGCATAATACTAAATGGTGAAAAGCTGAAAGCCTTCCTCTAAATTCTGGAACAAGACAAGAATGCCCAGTCTCACCACTTCTATTCAGCATAGTATTGGAAATCCTAACTATAGCAATCAGGTAGGAAAAAGAAATACAAAATATCCAAATCAGAAAGGAACTAGTAAAACTGTCATTATATGCAAATCATATAATACTCTACATAGAAAACCCTAAGGTTTCCTTACAAATGCTATCAGAATTTAACAAATGAATTCAACAAGGTAGTAGTGTGCAATATTAATAAACAGATATCTGTTGCATTTCTTTACACTAACAATGAAATATAAAAAACACAAAGTAAAAATAAAGTCCTACTTAAAACCACATAAAAAGCAAAAAACCCTAGGAATCAACCTACCAAGGAGGTGACAGACTTATGCCCTAAGAACTACAAAGCACTGATAAAAGAAATTGAAGATAATTCAAAGAAATACTCTTGAATTGGAAGAATTAATATTGTTAAAATGGCCATTTTAACAAAGCAGTCTTATAGGTATTTAATATGATCCTTTTCAAATTACCCATGACATTTACCAATATCATAAATAGAGATAATATCATCACTTCACATATATTTAAGAGATAATAGGAAGCACTATGAAAAAGTTATCCATAAATTTGACAATATAGATAAAGTGGATGAATCATCTAAGAGATATAAACTACCAATAGTCATCCAGGGTTATCTGAAAGGTCCTATGTTTATATAAAAGACTGATTTCATAGCTTGGAATTTCAAATAGTATAGATTTTTCAATCTGTTAATAAGAAACAAAATAATAATACAAATCTACCCAAAGTGATACATCATTTTGCTAAGGTCTTCCACAAGAACACAAAGTTAGAGATGAGTGTAAGGCATAAAGTACTAGATATTATAAAAATACATTAGTTAGTAATGAGAAATTTGAAATTGCATGTTTCCATTTGCCAAAAGAACAAATTGACATGGATGACTTTGTAGAAGATACACTTGACACTAAAAAAGGGTGATGGCAGTAGCATTTTCCATTATAGAATGACCTCCCACTTTCCCATAAAATGAACATTGTTTTCCACTGTTCTGTTAAACATATGAAAACTGCAGAATTCCTTAGTTTTTAGCTATAGTTTCTGTTCAATGTTTTAAAGCTGGACTCAACCCTAGCTTTGACCACTCCTCAGGTTTGAGCTGGGAGTTAGACATCAAATCTGAAATTTCACCATAAGAATAATCCCAGTAGATTTTGGATGCACAGTCGGCAACATGCATGGGAACAGGAAATGGCAAAGAGCAGAAGAAGCCCTACAGACACCCTAGGAAGCTGAAGGTCAAGATAGGAACAGCTTAACCCTGTCTATCCCTCTTTTGCTAGTATAATCCACCAACAGGGCTTCCCTCGTGGCTCAAATGGAAAAGAATCTACCTATAGATTCTTGCTTGCTACAAGATTCTTGCTTGCTTCTCTACCTGTAGAGGAGACCTAGATTCAATACCTGGGTTGGGAAGCTCCCCTGGAGAAGGGAATGGCAATCCACTCCAGTATTCTTGCTTGGAGAATTCCATGGACAGTGGAGCCTGGTGGTTTACAGTCTGTGGGGTCACAAAGAGTCGAACAGGACTGAGCAACTAACATACACACATACATAGCAGGAGGGAGCCTTAATGAGGAAGATGATGAGCTAAAAATTGCAGTGTAACAAGCATGTGGTCTTGTTGGTAGGAGAGGCATCAGGCAACAGCTAGAGTTGGAGTGTGAGCTGCAAAGACAGCTGGCTCAAGGATGGCAGTGGTGATGCCCAAGGCCTCAGGCACCTCTCAGCTAACTGCTGCCATTCCCTGCTAGCTCTTCTGCATATCTAAATTCTGTACCAGAAGTGCCTATGACCAAGAAGACATTTTTTAAAATGATTTCAAATTATATAGTGCTTATCTTCAAAGAGAAAAATGAAAATGTCTCATTCTGTTCATTGAAGACAAGAGCTAAAGTCATCGCCCATTTTAAACTGGATATCTTGAACGCTATGTGTCAGACACTGTGCTAAACTCATTTTATGCTTTATGTTCACTTCTAGTTTCAGCATTATATTACACATACAGAGACAAAAATTGGATGTAGAGAGGCTAGATGACTGGACACTGATCACATGAGTTAATTGACAGAGCCAAGACTCCTCCCATTTGTTGGACTGTACACTCTATGCTGTGATCCATTGCACTATACAAAATTCTCTTTGGAATCACAGAAGACCTATACTTATAGAGGGCATAGGTTTATGCTAAGAATACCCTAAGCATACTTTCAATACACTTGAATAAATTTTTTTTACCATGCATAGTCAGTGTTGCTTCTCATTTACATATTTCATAGCCACAGCTATTTATCTCTAAAAGAACCCTAAAAATTGAAATACACAAATAAATTTTACATCATGAAGCACAGGTAATATCCATGGATTATTTTTCTCAGAGAATTAATGATTTGTTTTTTCAAGTCCATGATTCAAAAAACTGTTATATTTGTGCTTGATTTGACATAACTGTAGATTTTTCACCTGCTCTATCGTGAAGTCTGGACAAGAGGAAAAAAAAAAACCACAAACATTTTATCAAAGTGACAAGACAATGATCCACCATGTATCTTGGCTGCAAAAATATGTTATTAGATTCAATTTATCATGAAAAATTGCTAGATTGTGAGAAGGCTGAAATGGCAGCAAGGCAAGAGTGCAGCTCTTTGGTACTAATTATCTTAAGCGTTGACCTTCCAGGTCACCCCAAACCCGGTATTAATTCAGGAGGAGAGCTTAGATGGCCAACTCAGAGACATCAGAAAATTCCAACAGAAGAGTGTTCAGTTTAACTCTTGCAGGACTGCATGAACACATACACATTACAATGATATCTAAAGTCTTGACAATCTTATTCCCAACTATCTTTCCAACTTTGCTTGTCATTCCTCTCTGCACAAATTGCCTTGTGTCAAAATAATATACTTGCTTTTCTTGGAAGAAGTCATTCTTTCTTTCTGCCTCTTGCCTTCACTGATGTTGTTCCAGACCTCTAAAGCACCCTCTCCTCTAGCCATTTGCTGAGTTAATAATCATTCTTTCCAGGTCAACCTCATCATAGGGTCTAACTCTATAATATATCCCTAAAGTTAAATCTATCCATCTTATCCATCTAATAAACTAATTAATAATTTGATTTATCTCTCTGCCTAGGGTAGCAATTTTTACAAGAAAGAAGTAAGCAAGCAAGAAGCAAATGAAGTAGTTGCTGATCCTTTCCTTCCTTTTGTCCCAAATGCTTTTTTGCCTTATTTTCTTTGCTGCCTATATGCCACATCCCTTCCAACTTAAGTCACAGGGTGGGCCTTTTAGCCAAAAGTGAAAATAGTTAATATTGTTTTTTGTAAGCTGAATTGTATTCCCCCAGAATCCAAATGTTGAAGCCCTAATCCCTGTGCCTCAGAATGTGACTGTATTTGGAGATAAGTTCTTTAAAGTGGTGACTAAGTTAAAAAGAGACTGTTAGGGTGCATCCTAATCCCATCTGACTGATGTCCATATAAGAGGAGGAAGTTTGGACATAAAAAGAGATACCAAGAATAGTAGTCTCACAGCAGAAAGACCAGTGAGCACACAGCAAGAAGGTAGCCATCTACAAATCAAAGAGGGAGGCTTCAGAAAAAACCACTTCTGCCAACACTTTGATCATGGACCTTCAGAACTGTAAGATAATTAATTTCTGTTAGTTAAGCCATACAGTGTGTGGTATTTTTTTTTTTTTTCTTTTATGGCAGCCGTAGCCATAGGCTCAGACATTAGAGAATCTATTTTCTGAGATAAAGTGATAAATGTTGGCTTTGATACCAAAGTGACACATAAGATATCCGGGGGCAACCCTTGTCATCTATTTGATTTACTGTGTTCAAAAATGATAAGAATCAAGAAGCAGATGAAAATGGACTTTGGGGAGAGAGAGAGAGGAGAAAGAAATGAAGTAGGTGTTTAGGAAGAAGCAGAAATGAAAGATCAGATCATGTAGCATACGAAAAGAAGTTCCTTTGTTTCAAATCTTTTTGAATTCTGGCCAAATTTCCTTTTCCTGAGTTCCAACGACTGACCACTGATTGACTCAGGAAATCTTCGTACCAAGAAAGTTAAAGCTTTTTGTTTGCTTGCTTTTGGTTTTTGTACTTACAACCAATAATCTGAGCTAAGAAATCCATTGAGGGCAGAGGTGGAAAATAAGTTAACACTGATGTATGCCATGAACCTCCAGTACCTGTTTAATCTACACCTTACCATATGTTTAACCCTAAATCTTTTTAGTTGAAGACATGGTGCTCTATTTCTCACATTATAGGAAGTTGAGGGGAGGTGGCTGTTGGTTCCAGTTTGGTAGCTCATGGTCAAGGTGAGTTTGTTTTGCATTTCCTTTATATTCACTATGTCAGCACTGCAGTATGATTGGCCTCAGTGTCAGATATCGCATTTGTACAGAAGGGAGAATGAGAATAAATAAGAGCATCCATACAAGCTCTATTTATCCATTTTTTTAATCAGGAAAATAAATCCTGTCCAGATGTCTTTCCCCCACTCTAACAGATATCTGCCTATGGTCTATGGGCCACACTGGGTCACAGAGTCATTGCTATCTTCAAGAGTCTGTAAAACATTTTAATATCTATAGTGGGAGGAAAACAAAGGAGAACAATGTTAGGAATAGATTTTAGGTAGCTAATCAATGGTATTTTCTTAATCTAAATTTTAGTGCACTGTGGACATATAAATAACATATAAATATTTAAACATGTGCTTATGTGTGTGTGTTTCCAACTATTACAAAAATATCAACTATCAAAAAATTCTAACACCTAATGAGATCACAAGGGACCAAATTTCTGGCATACATTGTGTTTTCTTCCCTCCTTTTCCCCACCCTATAGTCTCTACTGCTCTCTCAAATCACCATTTATCTAGGAAGAATTTTTTTTCTTTTTAAATTTCCAGCTTGAGTCCTTGCCTGAAGAGCACTACTGACCCTCTCTCAGGCAGATGTAGGGTCCCAGTTACTATGCCTTATAACTGAGTAACTTGTGATTCTCTCAACCTCTCTATTTATTTCACTCTCACGAGCATTGAAAATATCAACAAACCCAAAACCCATACACTCTTCAGAGAAATAGAAGATAGTCTCCATTTCAAATTATGCTAAAATGAGTCAGGTAGATGAAGTGGCCTTGCTACCTTTTCTTAAAAAATTAAATATGTTTCAGTCATGTATAATATTAATAGTGTTATTTGTGATGAGGTCTTTTGTGTATTATAGGTGTAGTTAAAAATATTATCATTAAACTCCAAATACTTACTGTGGAAGAGTCACTTTCACATACTTCATATCACTGATCCTTGTGAGGACTGACAGATAACATAGTAAGCCCTATCTTCTTTGTTGTTGTCCATAGGTTTCATGCTTTCACCTCTCATTCTTTGCATATATGATTTTTCTATTGGAGAAACACTCTTCACCATCATCTTCATGTGGGCTGCTCAGCAGCTATCTCATGGATTAAAAAATTTTCCTCATCCTCAATGGTATAATGAAGTCAATTATTCAGTCTACGCTAGTTTGTTATAGCCAACTGTTACATCTTTAGAAATTTGTGAGTCTATATATCTGTTGTTTAGCACAGCTATTGTTTAAAAAAAATGAAATTAAAAACATACTGTCTGCTCAGTTATGTCTGACTGTTTGTGGCCCTGTGGATTGTAGACTGCCAAGCTCCTCTGTCCATGGGATTCTCCAAACAAGCACCCTGGAATTGGTTACCATGCCCTCCTCCAGGGATTTAACCTGTGTATCCTACGCCTTGTGCATTGCAGGCAGATTCTTTACAGCTGAGCCACAAGGAAGCCAAAACTACACTTAAACCACAGTAATAAATATATGAACTCATAACTTTCAAAATACTTGACATTATACAATTATCTATGTTGTTAAGGTTAGGGGAGGGGTGTGTTTGGAGGTCTGTTGCTGGAGATGAAAAGCACAGTAAACACAGTTAAGGTCATTGTGCAGATTTAAGTCCTTGATTTCTCCATTGATAAGAGATTCTTTTGACTTGGACACTCTTCCTTTAGTACAGAGAAGGAGTTGTTGCTCAGTCACCAAGTCATGTTCAACTCTTTGTGACCCCATGTACTGCAGCATGCCAGACTTTTTTGTCCTCTACTATCTCCCAGAGTTTGCTCAAATTCATATCAATTAAGTTGGTGAGGCTATGTAACAGTTGTATCCCCTGCCACCTCCTTCTCCTTTTATTTTCCCAGCAACAAGGTCTTTTCCAATGAGCGGGCTCTTCACATCAGGTCGCCAAAGTATTGGAGCTTCTGACTTAGGAACAGTCCTTCCAATGAATATTCAGGATTGATTATCTTTAGGATTGACTGGTTTGATCTTCTTGCTGTTCAATGGATTCTTAAGATTCTTCTCCAGCACCATAGTTCAAAAACATCAATTCTACCATGCTCAGCCTTCTTTATGGGTCCAACTCTCACATCTGTACATGACTATTGGGAAAACCATGTGTGTTAGTCGTTCAGTCATGTCCAACTCTGCAACCCTATTAACTATAGCCTGTCAGGCTCTACTGCCCACGGGATTCTCCAGGCAAGAATACTGGAATGGGCTGCCATTACCTTCTGGGGGATCTTCACAACCCAGGGATTGAACCTGGGTATCTTGCACTGCAGGCAGATTCTTTACTGTCTCAGCCACCTGGAGAAAACATAGCTTTGACTACATGAACCTTTGTTGGCAAAGTGATGTCTCTGGTTTCCAATACGCTTTCTAGGTTTATTATAGTTTTCCTTCCAAGGAGCAAGTGTTTTATTTAATTTATTTATTTATTAATTTCAGGCTGCAGTCACAGTCTGCAGTGATATTAGCCCAAGAAAATCTGTCACTGCTCCCACTTTTTCCCCTTATTTTTGCCATGAAATGATGGGACCAGATACCATGATCTTTGTTTTTTGAATGTTGAGTTTCAAGCAAACTTTTTCACTCCACTCTTTCATTCTCAAGAGGCTCTTTAGTTCCTCTTTACTTTCTGCCATTGGAGTGCTATCATCTGCATATCTGAAGTTGTTGATATTTCTGCAGGTAAACTATTCCAGCTTGTGATTCATCCAGCCCAGTATTTCACACAGTGTACTCTGCATATAAGTTAAATAAGCAGGGCGACAGAATAAAGCCTTCTTGTATTCCTTTCCCAATTTTGAACAAGTCTGTTGTTTCATGTTTGATTCTAAGTGTTGCTTCTTGACCCACATACAGGTTTCATAGGAGACAGGTTAAGGTGGTCTGGTACTCCCATCTCTCTAAGAATTTTCCAGTTTGTTGTGATTCACACAGTCGAAGGTTTTAGCATAGTTAGTATAGCAGCAGATATTTTTCTGGAACTCCCTTGCTTTCTCCACAATCCAGCAAATATTGGCTGTTTGATCTCTGCTTCTACTGCCTCTTTGAAATCCAGTTTGTACATCTGAAAATTCTTAGTTTCACATACTGGTGAAGCCTAGCTTGAAGAATTTTGAGCATAACCTTACTAACATGTGAAATGAGCACAATTTTACAGTAGTTTGAACATTCTCTGACATTGCCCTTCTTTGGGATTGGAAGGAAAGTTGACTTCTTTTAGTCCTGTGACCATTGCTACGTTTTCCAAATTGGCTGACATGATTGAGTGCAACACTTAAACAATAACATCTTTTAGGATTTTAAATAGCTCAGCTGGAATTCCATTAGCTCCACTAGCTTTGTTCTTACTAATGCTTTCTAAGGCCCACTTGACTTCACACTCTAGGATGTCCAGCTCTAGTTGTGTGACCACACCATCATGGTTATCCAGATCGTTAAAGTCAAGAAGAAAGGGAGACACAAATGAGAATTTCCCTTATAAAGTAGATGTCCCTTACAAAAGGAACTGCTACATTGCTTTCTGAGCTTCTCCCATGTCTATCACTTCTTTTATAATTTGGTTAAAGTATATTTGATTTATAATATTATATTAATTTTGTAGTACAACAGCATGATTCTGTATTGTTACAATTTATAATCCATTTAACATCCTTATAAGGTTTTGACTGTAATTCTCCATGCTTTTCAATATATCCTTGCTGCTTATTTTTAATTTTATGCATAACATTTTGTATGTCATAATGCCACAATTTCAATATGCCTCTACACTGGTAACCACTAGCTTGTTTTCTATGTCTGTTTTTATTTTGCTATTTACATTCATTTATATTAATTTTTATAGATTCCACATACAAGTGATGTCATACAATGTCTCTCTCTGTCTGATATTTCAGTAAGCATAATACTCCCTAGATGCAGTCACATTGCTGGAAATAGCAGAAATTCTGCCCTTTTATGGCTGAGTAATAGGGCAGAAAGTGAAGAGGAACTGAAAAGCCTCTTGACGAAAGTGCAAGAGAAGAGTGAAAAGGTTGGTTTAAAGCTCAACATTCAGAAAACTAAGATCATGGAATCTGGTCCCATCACTTCATGGGAACTAGATGGGGAGACAGTGTCAGACTTTATTTTTGGGGGCTCCAAAATCACTGCAGATGGTGACTGCAGCCATGAAATTAAAAGATGCTTACTCTTTGGAAGGAAAGTTATTGACCAACCTAGACAGCATATTAAAAAGCAGAGGCATTACTTTGTCAACAAAGGTCTGTCAAGTCAAGGCTATGGTTTTTCCAGTAGCCATGTATGGATGTGAGAGTTGGACTGTGAAGAAAGCTGAGCACAAGAAAATTGATGCTTATGAACTGTGGTGTTGGAGAAGACTTGGGAGTCCCTTGGATTGCAAGGAGATCCAACCAGTCCATCCTAAAGGAGATCAGTCCTGGGTGTTCATTGGAAAGACTGATGCTGAAGCTGAAACTCTAATACTTTGGCCACCTCATGTGAAGAGTTGACTCATTGGAAAAGACCCTGATGCTGGGAGGGATTGGGGGGCAGGAGGAGAAATGGACGACAGAGGATGAGATGGCTGGATGGCATCACCGACTCGATGGACATGAGTTTGAGCAAAATTCCAGGAGTTGGTGATGGACAGGGAGGCCTGGAGTGCTGTGATTCATGGGGTTGCAAAGAGTCGGACACGACTGAGTGACTGAACTGAACTGAATATTCCATTTTGCATATACACCACGTCTTGTAAATCATCCATCTACTAATGGATGCTTGGGGCTTCTATGGTTTGGCTATTGCAATTAGTGCCATTATGGACATTTTTGTATATGTATATTTTGAATTAGTGCTTTCACTTTTTCTGGATATATAACCACGAGTGTAATTACTTGATCATATGGTGTTCTCTTTTTAATGTTTTAAGGAATCTCAAAATTATATATATATATATATATATATATATATATATATATATATATATATATATATTTCACCATGGATGCACCATTACATTTCTACCAACAGTTTATAATTGTTTGCTCTTCTCAACATCCTCACTAGCAATTGTTATTTGTGGTCTTTCTGAAGATAGCTAATATCAAAGGTATGAGGTGATACCTCAGTGTTGCTTTGATTTGAATTTTTTTGTTGATTAGTGATGCTGAGCAAATTTTCATGTGCTTGTTAGCAATCTGCATATCTTCTTTGGAAAAATGTTCATCCAAGACTTTGATCAATTTTTTGATTGGATTATTCATTTGATTTTTTTTTCATCCAAGAGTTTAGTCTTTTATTATTATTATTTTTTTGAATTTAGAATTCTTTTTTTATTTTTATTTTTTCCCATTTATTTTTATAAGTTGGAGGCTAATTACTTTACAATATTGTAGTAGTTTTTGCCATACATTGACATGAATCAGCCATGGATTTACATGTATTCCCCATCCCGATCCCCCTTCCCACCTCCCTCCCCACCCCATCCCTCTGGGTCTTCTCAGTGCACCAGCCCCGAGCACTTGTCTCATGCATCCAACCTAGGCTGGCGATCTGTTTCACACTTGATAATATACATGTTTCGATGCTGTTCTCTCAAAACATCCCACCCTCGCCTTCTCCCACAGAGTCCAAAAGTCTGTTCTGTACATCTGTGTCTCTTTTTCTGTTTTGCATATAGGGTTATCATTACCATTTTTCTAAATTCCATATATATGTGTTAGGATATTGTATTGGTCTTTATCTTTCTGGCTTACTTCACTCTGTATAAGGGGCTCCAGTTTCATCCATCATATTAGAACTGATTTAAATGTATTCTTTTTAATGGCTGAGTAATATTCCATTGTGTATATTTACCACAACTTCCTCATCCATTCATCTGCTGATGGGCATCTAGGTTGCTACCATGTCCTGACTATTATAAATAGTGCTGCAATGAACATTGGGGTGCACGTGTCTCTTTCAGATCTGGCTTCCTCAGAGTGTGTGCCCAGGAGTGGGATTGCTGGGTCACATGGCAGTTCTATTTCCAGTTTTTTAAGAAATCTCCACACTGTTCTCCATAGCGGCTGTACTAGTTTGCATTCCCACCAACAGTGTAAGATGATTCCTTTTTCTCCACACCCTCTCCAGCATTTATTGCTTGTAGACTTTTGGACAGCAGCCATCCTGACTGGCGTGTAATGGTACCTCATTGTGATTTTGATTTGCATTTCTCTGATAATGAGTGATGTTGAGCATCTTTTCATGTGTTTGTTAGCCATCTGTATGTCTTCTTTGGAGAAATATCTGTTTAGTTCTTTGGCCCATTTTTTGATTGGGTCATTTATTTTTCTGGAATTGAGCTGCAGGAGTTGCTTGTATATTTTTGAGATTAATCCTTTGTCTCTTGCTTTGTTTGCTATTATTTTCTCCCATTCTGAAGGCTGTCTTTTCACCTTGCTTATAGTTTCCTTCATTTTGCAAAAGCTTTTAAGTTTTAGTAGGTCCCATTTGTTTATTTTTGCTTTTATTTCCAATATTCTGGGAGGTAGGTCATAGAGGATGCTGCTGTGATTTATGTTGGAGAGTGTTTTGCCTATGTTCTCCTCTGGGAGTTTTATAGTTTCTGGTCTTACATTTAGATCTTTAATCCATTTTGAGTTAATTTTTGTGTATGATGTTAGAAAGTGTTCTAGTTTCATTCTTTTACAAGTGGTTGGCCAGTTTTCCCAGCACCACTTGTTAAAGAGATTGTCTTTTTTCCATTCTATATCCTTGCCTCCTTTGTCGAAGATAAGGTGTCTGTAGGTACATGGATTTATCTCTGGGCTTTCTATTTTGTTTCATTGATCTGTATTTCTGTCTTTGTGCCAGTACTATACTGTCTTGATGACAGTGGCTTTGTAGTAGAGTCTGAAGTCAGACAGGTTGATTCCTCCAGTTCCATTCTTCTTTCTCAAGATTGCTTTGGGTATTTGAGGTTTTTTGTATTTCCATACAAATATATGACATACCCACAGCAAGCATTACCCTCAATGGTGAAAAATTGAACGCATTTCCCCTAAAATCAGGAATAAGACAAGGGTGCCCACTCTCACCACTACTATTCAACATAGTTTTGGAAGTTTTGGCCACAGCAATCAGAGCAAAAAAGAAATAAAAGGTATCCAGATAGGAAAAGAAGAAGTGAAACTCTCGCTGTTTGCAGGTGACATGATCCTCTACATAGAAAACCCTAAAGACTCTACCAGAAAATTACTAGAGCTAATCAATGAATATAGTAAAGTTGCAGGATATAAAATTAACACACAGAAATCCCTTGCATTCCTATATACTAACAATGAAAAAACAGAAAGAGAAATTAAGGAAACAATACCATTCACCATTGCAACAAAAAGAATAAAATACTGAGGAGTATATC